>NC_041392.1:83452634-83465222 GCF_002162155.2 Triticum dicoccoides
GGAGGCGGAGGAGGAGACGGTGGTGGTGGTGGAGGCTGGGGCGGTGGGGGTGGAGGTGGAGACGGCGGCGTAGGCATGGGAGGTGGCGGAGGCGGTGGAGGTGGTGGCGGTTGTTGAGGAGCACATCATTCATTCAAGTTCTTGAAAAAAGTCGGAACAGGGGTTCAAGCAGCACCGCCGGCGAAAAGCATCGATCGATCGCCACCATGGTTGCAAGAATGTGTTGTGTTTTACGCCTTGAACTCCATGACTCCGTGTTGACTGTAAATATTTGTATATTTGTATTCGTATCTCACGCATAAAAAAAAAGTTGTATCGCGTGTGGAAAAGAAATTGCAGAAAACTGCACCACATGTACCGACGCACAAAACATCCCTAGAGGGTTCATCTGTAACATCGAGATTTCGGTCCTACCAAGACATATTCACTAAACTAAACTAAAGCTTCTCTGTGATGAAAAGCAGATCTTGTGGAATCCGGTCGGCGTTTGTCTTTAGAATCTAGCTGGATCGGTCTTCGTTCGTCTATGTCTGTGTGTCTGTAGCTTGGATCCTTCCGATCTAAGCTTATCTTCATCGGCGGCGGTTGCTATTCTAGTGTGCTGGTCCTATGGGCCTTAGCAGGATGAATTCCTGACTGTCTACTAAAACAATGTTTGCCCGACTCCGACGAGGAAAGGCGATAACGGCGGCGCGCCTTCGGCTCGCTCTAGTGCTTGTAGTCATCGCTAGGTGGTTTACGGACCTGAATGCAAAATTTACTTCCTTTGTACTACCTTGACAATTGATGGATAAACCGGAAGTTTTCTCGTAAAAAAAACAGTGCCTAAAGCTACGGATTTAGGGTCATAATATATGATACTATTTGTTTTCGTTTTAATATAAATAGGGGGAAACTATTAAACAAGTGTCTCAATTTTACTTGGGTTCGATCAAATCGCTCTTCACCGTCCGATTGAGATCGAAAGGTGCAGTTGTCTTTCTTTCATCGGCCTTCTTCTTCCCCTATACTAAAAATTTAAATAAAAAAAGAAATACTAAGGAAGAATGAATTAGATGATTCTGGTTGCTTTTGACACCCTTACTTATCAAAAAGATCTATAATTGACCCCATGCACTTGTGGGCTATCGAACATCTCCACCAAATAATTGTCAGAGAGAGCCCTTCGCCCTATTACTCCCGACCAGAGAGTGTCGACCCTGCCGCGCGTAAAAAGGACTTGAGGACTCAAGGATGCAGTCACATGTAAATAAGAGGGACAAACGTAGCCGCTAGAGACGGAGTTGAGGTAACAGCGAATGTCGTTCCACGCCCGCCCAAAGAACGTTGTTGAGACCAGAGGAAACCTACACTCATCGATGATGCCCCCAAGAGAAACACTACACAACACGCCGCAGCCACCATGCCCATCGAGGAAGGCTCTCCGGCTAGCCTCCTGGCAATAGTGTTGGGTGCTCTCCTTGGCTATGTGCGCAACGAGCGGAATAGCGGCGGGTGGTCTTGTGAGGTTGGTGTCGGCAGTAGCGGCCAAGCTCTGACCCATATCTGGAGGCCAAAAATTGTTGTGGTGGCCCTGGTGGCCAGGATTGGTGAGAGGGACACCAAGCGAACAGTCAGCACTTTGGCGCCAACACTGACGATGCTTGTAGGTGTCATGTCCCCTTAGAGGTGGCTTAATGACTCTCCCTCTTCCTTGTCTATTCAGTCTTATCAGGTCGGTATTTACGTGACTTGTATATGATCCTTATGATATATAAATGAGGCACGTATTATCTTGCCAAAAAAGATTGCTCTTCGCATACATAGTTTCAAAATGGAACTACACGTATGACTCAGCGCTACGTTTTTTGTATGACATGTATTGCATATAGCCTTTTTTATGGTAATAAGTTTTCTATCCATATCATAAAAGATTATGGTACAAGTCAAGTAGACATCAACCTGATAAAACTGAAAAGATAGTAGAACGCTTGGCTTTGCACAAAAGAAACCCCTAGCCAAGAAGGAAAATTACAATGAAGATTGAATAATACCCTGAGCTCGACACCAACGCCCATCGCCTGCCTCCGGCAGAACCACAACAGCCTCCAAAGGAAATATCATACGGAAAGTATTGTGTGTATACCACCACTAGTTTCGATATTATGTTCACGTGGTGCTCCCAAATGCATATGCATGTCCCTTAATGGAGGTACACTAATGGAGGCACCTATATGGTATGATCTGGTATAATCTTGCAAGATCCTTATCCTTCTGGCAGTATTGCAGTTCTGATGGTAGAGGATCGACCTCGAACATTGAGGAAACAGGGAAAATATAGAGGAAACTCTTGAAGATACAATGTCCAAGTAGAATGAAGATTACGTTATGGAGAATGACTCATAATTATCTCCTTACTAGTGATTGTTGGAATTTGCTAGTGGGCTTTTGGCCCAAAGCCCAACTAAAATTCTGAAATTCTCTTGGCCCATTCATGCACACATGTGAGTGGAGTGAGTGAGGCTAAAGTTTAGTCCCACCTCATGAGTTGAGAGAGAGTTGCACCTCTTTATAAGGTGAGCTCTTCTACCACTTGTATGAGCATGAGAAGAGGAGACCTACACGCGCGCTCCTTCTCCTCGCTCGCCTCGCCACGCCTCGTCACGATGCGCTGCGCTGCGGGATTGAGCCGAGCCGAGGACAGAGCTATGCACGTTGTCTATATTTTTGCTGCTCGGAAAAAATTAATGAGTCATTAATTAATAATTAACGGACGCGTTAATTACTGAACCGTTTCCGATTATTTTGGATCGTGACGACTCGGACGTGGGGTTTACTCCCGCGATCTACCCGGCCCGCACTATATAGTCAGGCAGACGTCTACCCTAGCCGCGGCCGCTTCATACGGTTTCTCACCACCATTCCAGATCATTGCGCCGCCAAGCAAGTCTTCTCCATCCCTCCTTTCGGCGTGCACCGGGAGAAGGAACAGCAGGCCTCCGGAAACCCGCCTCTCGTGATCCTGTACGGGAGAGGGGCGATCATATTTTTTGGGGAGCGCACTCGCGCGACTGCTAGCAGCGACGACTTCGCGAACGACGACTTCTTCCCCGATCTCGGCAACCTCATCCTCGACGACATGGGCGACAACATCAACGCCGACGGTGCTGCTCCCACTGCACCGTATGTGATTCTATCCTTCCTGTTCGAGATCATGATAGAATTTATGTTTCTAGTATGTGCCGTAGATGTGATATGTTCATCTGCTATGCTAGTTCGCATGATTATCAATCTCTGCTAATGTAGTCATGATTTATCTTCTGTTTATTCGGATTAAATCTCATAGTAATTTGCTCACATTTCCAAGAATCCAAAACCTAATTATAGGCAATTTACTCCGAGTGGTTTTGCTGCGCATCTGAAGCCGCCTGCCTTTAAGGGGGCACAATATAAGAGGTGGCGCACGAGAGCAGTCTACTGGTTTCAGACCATGTGCTGCTATGACGCCACCAAGGGCAATCCTGAGGGCGATCTTAATCCAGCACAACTAGAAGCTTTTGAGAAGATCGATACTCTCTTTAAAGGCGCTCTTCTGAGTGTTTTGGATGATTCCATTGTGGATTCGTATATGTCGTTTAAAAACGGCAAGGACATGTGGGCTGCGCTCGAGGCCAAGCTTGGTGCCTCGGACGCCGGCAGCGAGTTGTACGTCATGGAGCAATTCTATGACTACAAGATGACTGATGAGCACTCTGTTGTACAGCAGGCTCATGAGATACAGTCGCTCGCAAAAGAACTTGAGTACTTCAAGTGTGTTTTGCCGGAAAAATTTGTTGCCGGAGGCATCATTGCCAAGCTTCCACTGAGGGAGTCCTGGATTAGGGGGTATCCGGACAGCCGGACTATATCCTTTGGCCGGACTGTTGGACTATGAAGATACAAGATTGAAGACTTCGTCTCGTGTCCGGATGGGACTCTCCTTGGTGTGGAAGGCAAGCTTGGCGATACGGATATGTAGATCTCCTCCCATTGTAACTGACTTTATGTAACCCTAGCCCCCTCCGGTGTCTATATAAACCGGAGGGTTTAGTCCATAGGACAACAACTATCATACCATAGGCTAGCTTTTAGGGTTTAGCCTCTATGATCTCGTGGTAGATCAACTCTTGTACTACTCATATCGTCAAGATCAATCAAGCAGGAAATATGGTATTACCTCCATCGCGAGGGCCCGAACATGGGTAAACATTGTGTCCCTTGCCTCCTGTTACCATCCGCCTTAGACGCACAGTTCGGGACCCCCTACCCGAGATCCGCCGGTTTTGACACCGACATTGGTGCTTTCATTGAGAGTTCCACTGTGTCGTCGCCATAAGGCTCGATGGCCCCTTCGATCATCGACAATGATGCGGTCCAGGGTGAGGTCTTCCTCCCCGGACAGATCTTTGTATTCGGCGGCTTTGCACTGAGGGCCAACTCGTTTGGCCATATGGAGCAGATCGAGAGCTACGCCCCTGGCCATCAGGTCAGGTTTGGAAACTTGAATTACACTACCGATATCCGCGGAGACTTGATCTTCGATGGATTTGGGCCCATGCCAGGTGTGCCGCATGATCACAACGAGCACGATATAGCTCTGCCGTCGGACAGTGTTCGGGAGATCACGCCAGCAACTACTCTGACCTTCAGTCCAGAACAGATTGCGCCATCCGAGGATGGGCGGATAGACCCTGCCTTGGAGGCCGCACCCTCAGTGGTGATAAAGCCGAATACTGACCTTACCCCTCACGAGAGCCGTGTCGCCGAACTACTGGACTCGTCTTTGGTCACGGACTCCGAACCGCCTGCGCCCATGCCTATCGAATCTGATTGGGCGCCGATCATGGAGTTCACCTCCGCGGATATATTTCAGCACTCGCCCTTAGGGGATGTACTGAACTCGTTAAGATCTCTCTCCCTGTCAGGAGAACCTTGGCCGAACTATGTTCGGCTAGGATGGGATGCGGATAACGAAGAAATTCACTCCCCACCCACCACCCACATAGTAGCCACTGTCGATGATTTAACTGACATGCTCGACTTTGACTCCGAAGACATCGATGGTATGGACAACGATGCAGGAGACGAACAGGAACCACCGCCAATAGGGCGCTGGACTGCCACTTCATCACATGACATATACATGGTGGATACACCCAAAGAAAATAATGACGAGGAACGGAAGGATGCAGCGAGAGATAGCTCCCTCGACAAGCAATCAAAGCGGCGCCGTAGGCGCCGATCCTAATCCCGCCTCGGCAAAAACAGCGATAACAACGCAAGAAGAAGCCAAATTGACCCAGCGATAGACCAGGGTGAGCCAGCGGACAACGAACAAAGTACGGAGCCGCTGTCCGAACACGGCGACGCCGAGCGTCAAGCCAATCAACCCGTCTCCGAAGAAGAGAACAGGCCGGATGATGACGAATGCATTATCCCGAAAAGGCAGCTGGAGCAAGAAAGGCTTATCGCCACTGCAAGAAGTCTGAAGAAGCAGAAACAAAGGCTCAAGGCCGCACAAAACACACTCAACAGTAGATGAAACAAAGTGCTCGACATGGTAGAAAAGTACGGTGGCAGTCGCCACACGAAAAGCCACCCGAAGCGAAAGCTGCTGCCCAAATTCAACGATGAGGCCTTAGAGCCCACGCAGCCAAAAAATAAAACCGCCGACCGGTCGGATCGACGACCTCGTGGCCGCGATAGAACAACCAACGAGGCCGCACATAAGTCAGTACATGACCCATGCGAAGACTCGCATCAAAGGGCCGGCGCAACCAGATGCATCTACGGATCAAGGAAACGCGCTCCAGCACTCAGCCAACACCAAATATCACAACCGTCCGAACGCCATGGCACAACCAAATACAGGGGTGCCGCACACCCCCTATGTTTCACCGACGAGGTACTAGACCATGAATTTCCAGAAGGGTTCAAACCAGTGAACATAGAGGCGTACGACGGTGTCGGCGTTCTAGGAACAGGGGTCCCCAGACTTGCCTGCCTGCGGCCTGCGGCGTGGCTCGAGTGGGGGCCCAGCGCGGCCCAGCTTCATCAGCTCAAGCTCAAGACCCTCGCGAGGGGCCAAGCCTTGTGAGGCGGACAACAGGAAGCTTCCTCAGGAGCGGCCTCATCACGTAGGCTCGTGAGGAGGCGGAGAGATCAAGGCAGGGGTACCTCGCGAGGAGCCCGTGACGCAAGCCATGACGATCGAGATCAGGCGGGCGCCAGGCGGGCGCCGGCCTGCGCGGTGTCCTTGTTTCCCCTTTGGTGCAAAGGGAGCAAGCACATGCCAAGGCATCGGGCAAAGGTTACCATTCCGGTGCAACAGGACAGAGACCAGCAGAGCGGCAGGACGGAGGTCATCATGGAACCCAAGACGGCGTCATCACCAGTGCTTTTGGCAGCCGAAGACCACCTTTGGTCAGGGTAACTTGTACCAGATGTTCCCCTTCAAAATGGCCAATTGTTGGCGCCCTTCCCGCTCATTATTTGGGAAGAGGACCAGGGCCTCTATAAATAGGACTAGCCACCATAGGGATCAGAGAGAGACCCGGACCAAGTAGAACACATCGCACCAGCTCAAGAACACCTCTCGCGAGGCCGTTCTTCCCCTGTATTGTTCATCATCAGCCCCTGAGGCAATCCACTACACCACACACTGGAGTAGGGTATTACACCACATCGGTGGCCCGAACCAGTATAAACCCCGTGTCCCTTGTGTGTTCTTCTTTCCGGCCTAGATTTCTTCCGAGCCATAGAAGCGCAAGTCGGTAGGGGAAAGATCTTCTTGCGCACCCCAGAGTTCGAACCTTAAGGGTCTGCCGGAATCCGAAATCTGACATTTGGCGCGCCAGGTAGGGGTGCACCGGAATCTTTCTTCCGATGTTCGCGTGTGATCTTCCGTCATGTCCATGGCTGACGCTCGTCGGGCTCGCGCTGAGCGCCGGGCTGCTCTCGTCACCCGCGTCGCCCAGACGGCGCCCGTCGGCGGACGCCCCCGTCGCTCCCCATCGCCTGCCGCCAACGCCGCCACTGGCCCGGCGGGGAACGAGCAGCAGGCCTCGTCCCAGCATCCTTCGGTGCGGCGGGAGGGCCGCACCGCCACCCCGTCGCTGACTCCAGCCGGTTAGTCGTCCCACGCCCGTCGCGCCCCACGGACGTGCACGCCTCGCTGCTCCTGGCAAGAGAGCTCCTGCACTACCGCCCCGTTGACGACCTCTACGAGGACTGGGTCGCCCGCATCACCGAGCTCGTCAGCGCCGCAGGGGCTCTCCATTGCCGTCCCTCTCGCTGCCTTGCCCTCCATTCCGTGCAGGGGGCGAGGATCAGGAGGCGCCTCCGCCACCTCCTCCCAAAGAAGGCGCCCTGGCTCCAAGGCGCGCAGCCTTAGGGTGAGACCCTCCTCGTCCGGCGCCTGCGCGGCAAGAAAGGAGCTACCAAGAGATCCCTCGTCCCCAAGAAGGTGCTCGCGCGCTCCCAGCACCGGCGCGTCAAGATCGCGTCCCCGCGCCTCCACGCCAAGACCCCGCGCTGCTCCAAGCGGCGGCGCGTAGTAATCCCCAGGAGCAAGCCCAGCACCAGCAAAGGGCGCCGGTGGCCACAGCAGGTTGCCGCGTCTTCACCCCCGAGCTACGCAGCGTCACATGGCCAGGCAAGTTCATGCCTGATCTGCCCCCCAGCTACGATGGCACGGTGGACCCCGCGGAATTCCTACAGCTCTACGAGCTGGGCATCGAAGCCGCCAACGGAGACGAAAAGGTCATGGGGAACTGGTTTCCCATGGCGCTCAAGGACGGCGCCCGCACCTGGCTCCTGAACCTGGCTCCTAGCACGATCTCCTCTTGGGACGAGATGCGCACTCGCTTCATCGCCAACTTCCAGGGCACTTGCGACCGGCCCCCGGCCATGAGCGACCTGCGCCACATCAAGCAACAGCCAGGGGAAACCCTGCAGAAATACATCCAGCGCTTCAACAGCGCTCGCCTCAAGATCCCCAGGGTGACTGAGGAAGCCATTATCTCAGCCTTCTCCGATGGCGTGCGCGACATCAAGATGAAGGAGGAGCTAGCAATCCATGAAGATCTGTGCACATCCCTAGAGCTGGTCAACTTGGCGACCAAGTGCTCCAGGGCTGAGGAAGGGCGCCTCTCCCTCCTCGAGCTCCCGGCTGCCGACCCAGAAGAGAAAAAGCCCAAGCCCAAGGACGTGAAGCGTAAGGGAGCTGTCGTGCTCGCAGCGGAACCAGACACCAAGCGAGCCAGGGATCAGCCTGAGTCATCCAAGGGCAGCCGATACTGCGTGTACCATGACCTCCACACCCATAACACCAACGAATGCCAAGAGCTCAGGGCCGTGCGAGATGGGCGTATCGGCCGACGCCTCGAGCGCAACGACAGGGGCTATGGCTGACGAGGAGGAAGAGGTGGAGGACGATGGGAAGACCGTGGCCCTCGCCAAGGGTGGCGTGACCGACCTCGCGAGGATCGCTGGCAGGACCAACCTCGCGAGGGGGGCTGGAGGGATCAGCCTCGTGAGGATCGCCCGCACGGCAACGCAGGCCTCCCTCCTTTACCGCCACCGCCAAGGAGGAACGAAGACCAGCATCAAGACGAGGGGGCTGGGGGCTTCCAGGAGCCGGACGCAATCGCTTGCATCTTGGGTGGCGCCCAGGCCCCAGCCTCACAGTGCATCTTCAAGCAGTTTGCTCGCGAGGTGAATGCAGTCCTCCCCAAGCTTGAGGCCACGCGCCCTCTCAGGTGGTCTGCGTGCGCTATCACATTCAGCTCAGCGGATCAGCTCAAGTGCGCGGCAACGACCGGAGTCCTTCCGATGCTTTGCTCCCTAGTCATCAGCAATGTCCAGCTCACCAGGACCCTCGTCGATGGCGGAGCAGGACTCAACGTCCTGTCCATCGAGACGTTCGACAATCTCCAAGTGTCATATGATCAGCTTCAGCCGATGAAGCCTTTCTCAGGAGTCACTGATGGTTCCACTGTTCCGATAGGGCAGGGTCGCCTTCCAGTCACCTTTGAGCAGCGCAACAACTTGAGCGTGCCTTCCAAGCCGCAGCAATCGAAGACCCAGATCACAGGAGCGGAAGACTTCCCGAGGCGACCCCTAAGAAGAAGAAGGCTTCGCCTGGCCCAAGCCGTAAGGAGGCAGGCGCCTCCGGAGGCGTTGCGTCAGGATTTGTGCCCGTTCAGGTAGCGCCACCCTCTGTCGCATAGGAAGGCGCGCCCGGTGCCCTCCTCAGACAGGGCTCGGGGGCTCTTTCTTGGAGATCCGCTGACCTTACCAAGGTCACAAGGGAGGCGCTCGGGCACCACTTGGAGGGGTGCTTCCAGGCACGTTTCCCTCAGGAAGGTACGAGGCAAGGAGGACCAAACCCTCAGGAGTTCACTACTAGGGAAAACCCTAGTAGTAGTGCTGGTTTTGTGCTCACCAGTAGCGCGGGTAGGCGCGCTACTAATAAGGCGCTACAGCTATTGCTTAGCAGTAACGCGTGCCGCACGCGCTACTGCTAGGACAAATAGCTGCAACGCTTGTTCACTCCCACGCTACTGCTAATGTAACTACTGGCAGTGTGTTTTCTTTCCATCGCTACTAGTATTGTTTTTAATTTTTTTTATTTTTAGTGTATTTATGCACCATCGTACAAATATTGGTACAATACCAGTTATGAGGTTTACATTATTATGTCCATAACAGTGTGTCAAATGAAGGTGGATTAGATTCAAGTGGAGGCAATATGTGGTGCATGTCAAAAGTATACTACTAATCCAAACTTGATATTGTTTGGACTAGTAGTACTTCCGATGTGCACAACATGTTGCCTCCACTTGAATCTAATCCGCCAGCACAAGCTATTTAATCATCATCATAATCATTACCACCAACAATACTTATTTAATCACCACTAACACTAGCTAATAATAATCATCAGTCATTACCACCAACACTAGCTATTTTATCATCATAGTCATAGTGTAGCACATCATCATCCTCAAACTCATTTCTAGCTAATCACTCCTGCTGGTCTCTCTTAGGTAAAACAACATAAAACATGTGTAGCTCTCCTCCTTGATCAAGTTGGAGCATGCAGATGAACCTGTCTCCTAATTTTGGGTAGCACATCTGTTTGCTGCCCCCTAGTACTTGTCTGCGCTCCCCCATCACATATCTGGTCTAGTCTTGCACTATTAAGCATTCATCGCCGATCTTGAATGCACTAAAGTAACATGTAGGATATCTTGGCCGTAAGCTAATAATACTCATGGTACCTTTAGTCTCGATCCCATAAGGCACAACATTCATCGGGAGTCCCTGTTGAAGAACATCGTATGGTCACATACTTAGCAATGAAGTTTAGCTTCACAAATAATGTATGGAAAAGATGCACTGAGGACAAATAGTAAATTTTTTACTATCCTTCCTAAATAGATGTGACCGTACTTCATTACGAACACTATTGGTCGCACGTTTTCAGTACTAACATTTCTATGTCCAGGAAGAAAATTTGTCTTGACAGTATCAAGATCCTCAAGCCATGAAACATAATGACTTAGCTCATCACAGTTTAGTTCAGCCTCGGGATAGTAATAGGTCCTGTCTACCAAGCGCTGGACATGTTTGCTTGCACCGAAATAAGCTGACAATACAAATTAGTTGTCAACTATTTTTGAATAAACAATATCAAAGACATAAATATGGTTGAGGAACTTACATTTTGGTGTAACTGGAGGCGTCTGCACATCGACCCAGATGTCGGTATTACCTTCAATATCATCTTCCGGACGAATATCAAAGGTGATAACCATATCAGGCTGAAATGCATAAGTCTTGCATAGTGCTCGCCATGTTTTGCATCCAAAATAGGTGTAGTCGTCTGAATTGTATAATTTTGCGTGGAAAATATAACCATGCTCGGTCTTCAACTAAACTTTCTTTACCTCCATAGTATGACTGAAACCTATCTTATCCAATACAAAAACTCTTGCATGGTAGGGGATACGCTAGTAGAATAGTAAAAAAATATAAGTTGAAGCAAATGAAGCAGATGTCATGCTTAATTACGAAAAAAGACTTGTCGTTGTGACTTACTGCATCCACTTCGAAGTTCTTGTCCAGCTTGATGCTGAAGCGCCTATCATCATCTAGGAAGATTCCTCGCACAGGCCGCGCTCGTCTTCGCAGTATTTGCAAATACCAAAATCCTTTTTATCGTCAGACATTTCCTATGTTCATAGTTAAAACATTATTTGAAAATCGATAGAAGACAACTACCAGGATACTCAACACACAAATCCGAGGCACTCGATATTTCCTACATATTCTGGCAAAAGTCATGCCAAAATTCATGGAAAAATCCGGCATGACCTTTGATAAAATAGGACATATCGAGCGCCTGAAATTTGCTGGAACGGAAATGAATCAACACTCCGGCAAAACATAGGCCACTCGGAGGTGTAACCTGCAAACATGATCGGCCACTTGGATATTGAGCAACACAAGATATACATTTCAAAATATCTTATAAGACTCAAATTCACATGCATTCAATAAGCAAAAGTAAATCATCTCATGCGTCCGTACATCGTCAAATATTATCACTAATACATCCCGAATAGTGTCATACATATAACATCACTAGTACAACTAAAACCCTAGCACACGACGGGTATCGGCGCGGGCGGTGGACACCCACAGAGAAGGAACCATCATGGGATCATAGCTCCAGTGAGATCCCTGAAGAACCTGCCAGGTATTGGAGAACCTGTGCTCCAACGCAAAAAAGTAGCGACGGACGTGCGCGTCCTCCTCACTAACACGGTGACGCACCACCTCCGCGGAGTCCTCGTGCCTCTGGACCGTCACTGGCCCACGCGACCGCCACCAAAGAAGGTTCGGGTCAACGACAGGCTGGCTCCTCACCAACCTGCGCCCCCGGTAGGTAGCGCCTCCCAGTACCACCCCGGCGGAGCCCAGTCCCGGACATGGCCCATCTGGTCAAGCAGGTGTCGTCCTCCGCCGACTCACCGACGAGGATGCGGGATAGGCATCGTCCACGTCGATGCGGGAAAATTGCTTTAACTAAAAAAATAGCAACAAGTTCTTACTAACTAGTTCTATTAATTCAACTAGTTCTTACTAAAAATAAACTTACTATAAATAAAAATATTCTAGTACCTAATTAGTACCTAGTTCTTACTAACTAATCAGTACCTAGGAACTACTGCCCTAATTACCATCTAATTTGATGAACCTATAGGGATGGAAAGTGGTAGCGCAGATTCCCATTATCCAACTATAAAGTGAAATAAGTGGTCATATTTTACTCGTTTTATGATTCATCTTAGAAATTTGATTCGTTTCCACCCTTAAATGAACCCTAACTCATTTGAGCCGCATCCGCATCTGATTCGTTTCCACCCTTACATGAACCCTAACTAATTTGATGGAGGTAGAAACCCTAGGCAGAGGTAGGGGAGAGGGAGGAGCAAGCGTGCTCACCTCGGGTGCCTGCGACGAGGGAGGGGCAGGCGGCGTCGAGGTCGTGGTCGGGGCTCC
>NC_041392.1:83465842-83468962 GCF_002162155.2 Triticum dicoccoides
CGGCGTTGAGGTTGGGGTCGGGGGCGGCGTCCGGGGAGGCGTTGAGGTCGGGGGCGGGGGCAGCGTTGAATCTGGGGTCGGGGCGGCGTAGAGGGTGTGCGGAGAGCGCGCGGCGGCCGAGGGGCGACGGCGGCGGCGAGAATGGAGTTGAATTTGGGGGATGAAGTGGCCGTGGGGAAGGACGAACCCCGTGGTTAAGTCAGAAGTACCAGTAGCGCGTTCCAGAAAGGGCGCTACTGCTACGTTAGCTACAACGCGTTCTGGAATACACGCTACTGGTACACCATTCTCTTTCCCCCCCTTTTTCATTTAGTTTTCTTCACATTTATTTTTTTCCTTTCACCTTATTCTATTTCTTTCATTTTCAATTACCTTTCCATTTGCTTTCCATTTAATTTTATATCCTCTATCAGTAGCGAGTTTAGACTAAAACGCGCTGCTATAAAGAAAGTAGCGGTAGCGCGGTTCGTTATAGGTCGCTACTACTATGTTTAGCCTATCGGCTAAGCCGTGGGAATTTTAGTAGTAACGTGTTTAGAAGAAGACGCGCTACTACTAGAACTTTATCTGAAGCGCGGTTTGCGCAGGCGCGCTACTGGTACTTAGCACCAGCATGCTTTTTTGGCCCTCGCTACTGCTAAAGTTTTGTGTATAAGGTTTTCCCTAGTAGTGGTTCATCGCAAGAAACACCCAGGAGCTACAGGAGTCGAGAGTCATGCGCGGCAGCCGCCGCTTGCCCGCCATAGCCCCACATCCAGGCGAGGATGGTGGGCTGCGCGTCTGCATCGACGTGCCAATGCTCAACCGAGCAGCGTCTCAGGAGAGCCTCTGGCCTTCGCGCGTGGGGCGTTGCGAGGGTACACCTCACAGCTACGATCTCATGCCTTTTGGCCTGCCGAACACGGTCACCGCTCATCAGCGCCTGCTGAGGAGTATTCTGGAGGCTCAAGAGGTCAGGCATTGTGCGGTCATGGCGGAGATGGAGAAGGCCCTCGAAGACCCACCTGTGCCCCGGAGCCTCTCAAGGCTCCTGGGCCTGGGGGCTCATGAGGGTCATACGTCTTCACCGCGCATCGCCCGCTTCTTCGGCATCACTTCATCTCCAACGGCATCAGGTGACATCTTTCAAAGTTCCATTTTTAGCTGGGAGCGTCCACAAGGCCGCGTCATTCCCAGGTCGCATGGGTCCGTCCCTGCGGCATGTATCCGTTTTGCTTATGCTCTTTACCTACCTTGTTGGGGGCGCCCCCCAGGCCGCATCATCCCCAAGATGCTCGGGCCTGGCCCAGCGGCGTTTGCTTTTCCCGCATCTACCTGAAATGGATTTGCTCCATCGTGCTTAACATACCTGGCCTAATCGTCTGCTCGATTGATGCCTACCTATGGAGCCGCTCGTTCTGGCACGACATTTGCATACGGGTCCATCCCTGCAACGCCGATAAATCTAAGTGGTCGAGCTCTGGCCGAGGCAGCCCCGGAAGGCGCCACCTCAACAGGCCCTAAGTGCCCCAATCACTCCCTCGGAGCGACCAATGGTTGGCTGGCAACCATAACGACAGGTCTTGTCTCTCCTCATGATTGGTATGAAGGACCCACTCCAGGAGCAACATTGGGGACGTCGCAGGCTATCTCTCCCCCTCTCCGGCACGGACTGCTTGCACGTTAAAAAGGGGGGCGCCTGAGCATCGCGACTCATGGGCCCCTACTGGCTCTCCAGCCCTCACCCCCTGGCCTTGACCCACGGCATCGCGACCTGTCATACCAGCGGCGGCTGAGCTCGCTGAGAGTTGGGACCTGAGGACGTAGAGCATTAAGGAAAGTGCGGGGGTGTGGGAAGAAGCTCGCGAGGACTTAACCCAGCAGCGCCTCGGCTACCGCCACTCGGGCCAGGCGCTTCGTCGAAGAACTACTCCAAACTCCAAACTCGGGCCAGGAGCTGGACCAACGCAGCGCCAAACCCTCTCCTAATGCGGCTCTGTCACGATGATGTTTCCTTCCTTTCTCGCCCAGCGAGGGCTGCTCGAGCGCTAAAGAGGACCTCCCGAGCATCGCGACTCGGGGGCTCTTACCGGGCCTCGGGCCGCTCACCTCCTGGCCTTGACCATGGCATCGCGACCCGGCATACCAGCGACGGCTGAAGCCTGCATGGGGACTAGGACCTGTCAGCGTAGAGCGCCAAGTCCTCGTGAGGATAGAAAGGGGGAGCCGAGCCAGGACAGGACAAGCATATTGCATTGATTCATATTAAGGATATAATGTTCACAAAAGACATGGCAGGCGCCTTACATACCCCCACGGGGTGTTGCTTCGATTCCTCGCAGGGAACAAAAGGTGCTAATCCAAATAAACGCTAATTGCCCGCACGTCCGCAAGGGACGCCATCATCAACAGTGGGTTGCCCGGCGCCGGCGCCAACCCCACCCAGATCAGTGGCGTCGGCGGCTAGATGCAGTTGCCCTACTCCGAGCACGGCGCGAGCTCGGGGGCTCGTAGTTGTCGTCGCTCATCTCCGGAGTAGCAAGAAGCTCGTGGGAGCCGCTGGATTGCCCAGCTCCTCCGCTGCCGCCTGAGGAGCTGTTGGAGGGCCGATGGGCAGGCCAGGTCCTCGCCAGTCCAGCGCCCCGGTTGCCTTCCTTGGGGCAGCACTCCAGCCGGTGTCCTTCTGCATCGAAGACCTTGAAGAACATCAAGGAGGCGCCATCGTATTCAAGATGAATCACGAGGGAACCCTCTCTCCAGCAGACCCGGGCGATCTCACCCCAGCACCGGGTCATGTAGACCTTGCCCAGAGCGACGACCGCGACCTCCGCTCCGGTCGCGAGGGTGCTGCAGCCGGCATGGAGGCATGGTGGCGTGAAGCACAAGCTCGCAAGAGAAGCCCGCGGCGTGGGCTCCAGGAGGAACGACGTGCACCGCCGTGACTCATCGGCGTCGGCGGTGGCACCGTTAGTGTCGCTCGACACCCTCTTCCCCAGGGCCCTCGATTCGGGCGTACAAGTGCAGCGGAAACCCAGGCGGCGGCCGCTCGTACCAAGGCCTCGATGCCTCCTGCCAAGCACCCTCATCTCGGCGGCAGAGGACTAGCCGTTTCTTCGGCGGAAGCGGGCCAGGACCATCTCG
>NC_041392.1:83469083-83474814 GCF_002162155.2 Triticum dicoccoides
AGAAAACCGGCGGATTGGTGCCATTGGCATAAGGACAAGCAAGGACGAGGAAGAAGAAGGAAAGGAGCAGCAGGAAGGGATGGACTGAAGGGGCTCATGCAGTCCCATTCTTATAGCCATAGTTGGCCAACCGCCGGCCACCATGGTTGCAGGTAATCATGACCCATTTCCTTGCATGCAGGGACTTGTCAAGTCATGCGGTCGTCGAGGCGTCGTGGGGAAGCGCAGACGACCACGTCCAATCAATCGCCACGTGGCGCCCAAGGCCGCAGGCTATTGGGGCCCGTGGCGCTTCGCGCTTGCCCCTTCGCTTCTCTGCTAAGCCAAGCCCGGGCGCGCCTTGGGCCCGAGGGCTACTGTCAGCGTTCTGGGAACGGGGGTCCCCAGACTTGCCTGCCTGCGGCCTGCGGCGTGGCTCGAGTGGGGGCCCAGTGCGGCCCAGTTTCGTCACCTCAAGATCAAGACCCTCGCGAGGGGCCAAGCCTTGCGAGGCGGAAGGCAGGAAGCTTCCTCAGGAGCGGCCTCATCAGGCAGGCTCCCGAGGAGGCGGAGAGATCAAGGCAGGGGTACCTCGCGAGGAGTCCGTGACGCAAGCCATGACGATCGAGATCAGGCGGGCGCCGGCCTGCGCGGTGTCCTTGTTTCCCCTTCGGTGCAAAGGGAGCAAGCACATGCCAAGGCATCGGGCAAAGGTTACCATTCCGGTGCAACAGGACAGAGACCAGCAGAGCGGCAGGACGGAGGTCATCATGGAACCCAAGACGGCGTCATCACCAGTGCTTTTGGCAGCCGAAGACCACCTTTGGTCAGGATAACTTGTACTAGATGTTCCCCTTCAAAATGGTCAATTGTTGGCGTCCTTCCCGCTCATTATTTGGGAATTGGACCAGGGCCTCTATAAATAGGACTAGCCACCGTAGGGATCAAAGAGAGACCCGGACCAAGTAGAACACACCGCACCAGCTCAAGAACACCTCTCGCGAGGCCGTTCTTCCCCTGTATTGTTCATCATCAGCCCCTGAGGCAATCCACTACACCACACACTGGAGTAGGGTATTACACCACATCGGTGGCCCAAACCAGTATAAACCTCGTGTCCCTTGTGTGTTCTTCTTTCCGTCCTAGATTTCTTGCGAGCCATAGAAGCGCGAGTCGGTAGGGGAAAGATCTTCGTGCGCACCCCAGAGTTCGAACCTTAAGGGTCTGCCGGAACCCGAAATCCGACAGACGGGACCACAGACCCGGGGGTCTGGATCGAGGACTTTATCCTCCATATTCATATGGCTCGCGGAGACGATCTCCATGCCATCAAATACTTGCCCCTCAAGCTCGAAGGACCAGCTCGGCACTGGCTAAAAAGCCTCCCCGAAAACTCCATTGGAAGTTGGGAGGAGCTCGAGGATGCCTTTTGGGCCAATCTTCAAGGGACTTATGTCCGACCTTCGGACGCAGACGATCTGAGTCATATAATTCAACAGCCCGGAGAGTCAGCCCGAAAGCTCTGGAATATGTTTCTCACTAAAAAGAACCAAATTATCGATTGTCCGGACGCCGAAGCCTTAGCAGCTTTCAAACACAGCGTCCGACAAGAATGGCTTGCCAGACACCTCGGCCAAGAGAAATCGAGAACAATGGCAGCCCTAACAAGCCTCATGACCCGCTTTAGCGTAGGCGAGGACAACTGGTTAGCCCGAAGCAGCATCAGTGACCCAAGCACATCCGAAGTCAGGGATGGCAATGGAAAACCACGACGCAGTAAAAACAAGCGTAGGAATAAAGAAGACAACCCAGATAACACGGCGGTAAACGCCGAATTCAGGGGCTCTCGACTGGGTCAGCGGAAAAAGCCCTTTAAAGGCAACAGAGATGGACTGACCAGGCTAAACAAG
The DNA here is from genome assembly GCF_002162155.2 of Triticum dicoccoides. NCBI lineage: Eukaryota > Viridiplantae > Streptophyta > Magnoliopsida > Poales > Poaceae > Triticum > Triticum dicoccoides. Next base: position 83,470,973 of record NC_041392.1, read on the forward strand.
ATTCTAGACAAACTATGTCAGATCCACGACACCCCCGACAAACCTGCAAATCATACCCACAGAGAATGCTGGGTCTTCAAGCAGGCCGACAAGCTAAACGCCGAACACAAGGGGGAGGACACTCCGAGCGAGGACGAGGATGCGCCTCGCCAGCAGGACATTGGGGGATAGAAAAAATTTCCACCAGAAGTCAAAACAGTAAATGTGATCCACGTGACAAAGAGGAGAGGCAAATATGCACTCCGAAATACACAAGCCGTAGAGCCCGTCACCCCTGAGTTCTACCCCTGGTCGGCCTACCCGGTCACTTTTGATTGCAGGGATCACCTAATAGGTATCCGGCACGAAGGATCAGCTGCCTTGGTGCTGGACCCAATAATAAACGGATATCATCTCGCACGAGTCCTTATGGACGGCAGCAGTAGTCTAAATCTGATATATCAGGACACCATCCGCAAAATGGGGATAAACCCAACAAAAATCAGCCACAGTAATACTACCTTCAAGGGAGTAATACCAGGCACAAAGGCCCGCTACACGGGCTCTCTAGTACTAGAGGTTGTGTTCAGCTCGCCCGACAACTTCCGAAGCAAAAGGTTAACCTTCGACATTGCTCCATTCCGAAGTGGCTATCAAGCACTACTCGGATGAGAGGCTTTCGCTCATTTTAATGCAATACCGCATTACGCTTTACTCAAGCTTAAAATGCTCGGTCCACGTGGCATCATCACAGTACATGGAAATGTTGAGCGCTCCTTACGAGCAGAAGAATGTACGGCTGCTTTAACAGCCAAACACTAGACGGCCTCACCACCAGAACAGATGACCGGTCGTTAGGACCACGGACACGGTTAGACGAGTCCGACTAATCATTGGATAGAGATTGGTTCGATGGTTATACCCTTATAGACGGTACCAGGGGCTTCACAGCGATAGTTCGGCTCAACTTTACCCATCTTGACTTTTACATGGTTTATTTATAACAAACAATTTTTTGCAAAACAACTTTCCACTAAGTACCTCTCTTTTACATATGACAATTGTGCTACACCCGTCCAGGATACGGCACAACGGAGACACAGGCGCAGACATGCAGCAGAGACCCGTTCAAAGGTTTCTCTTTAGATTAAGACCCTGTGTAAACCTTTTTTACTGTCTTTTGGTGTTCACATCCTCCGAATTATCAATACAATCGAGAAAGATGGTGACGTTTTTGGCATGTGGCCACGTTAGAATATTCCTCGTACCCAGACACTAGGGGCTCATTATCCAAGGGCATCATTTAAGCCCGGTATATATTTCAAAGACCGAATACCTTACGGAGTGTTCGGCGTCGTGAGTTAGGCCTTATATGCATCAGCTCCTAATCATGTCTTTGGTCAAATGTTGGGTTTGCCCGGCTCCTGCGTTTTGCTACCTTACGTTCCGCTCTATCGGCTAAGGCGGCACCAGGAGAACTACTGCGATTGTGCCCTGGTTTGGCCGGACGAGCACCTCAGTAGAGAAAGCCAAAAACTGACTGTCATGATAAAGCGCGAGACTGGTCAACCACTCGATGACCTAGCAGAATCTTCGGGATTCCTCCGAATTAACGAAGGGCCGTTTCCCGGCCACGCATGTATGCACCCCGTATTCGGATGAGCGCGGATCCACCAGGGGCTATATAGTAGCCCCACTGTCAAACTCCTATGGCTAAGTGAAAGTGTTAAAGCAATATAGTCCGATTGCCTAGTTCGCTGCTCTATCACCTCGTTAATGGACCAAGACGTTGGATCAAGTGTGAACACACGTCTTCTGCGAACACCCCCGCATTATATGCGTGGGGGCTGAAGCCGACGACTGCAAACTTTCAGGTTATATACATATATACATAAACGGTCGCACAGGAGGCATCACAATACTTTCAGGAAAAAGTATAAAAATAGCCTTTATAATTCATTAAAACATTGTTTTTCAATGAGAATACATGTCACTAGAACATAATATTTTTCGAGCACTGCGCTTCTATTGAATGAGCGCCTTCAAGGACCTCGTCAAAGTAGTGCTCGGCAGCTACTCGGCTAACTGCCGAACTCGGGGTTGCAATTGCGGTAGCTTCCATCTCCGCCCAGTACGTCTTGACACGGGCAAGAACCATCCGCGCACCCTCGATGCACGCCGACCTCTTCATAGCGTCGATGCGCAGCACAACACCAAGGAACTGCTGCGCCAAACTAAAGTAATTATTCGGCCTTGGCCCTTCCGGCCACAGATGATCCACAATAGACCTCATGGCGAGCCCGGACAACCTATGGAGCTCGGCCCATTCGGCTATCCGCTCATTCAGACGAAGCGGGCGCGCTGGAACGTTAAATTGTGACCAGAACAACTTCTCCACTTTGCGATCTTTTTGATCTTTGAAGTATTCGGCCGCATCAGCGGCACTCACTACCAAATCCAGATAAGCGTCTGCAGAACTCCACAGCCGATCCAAAGGAGCATACTTAGGATCTACGAACTTCATCTGCAGCATAAAGGGCTTCCCAGCCGCGATATCCCCGGCGTGACGCAGCTCCTCCTTCATCACTCTAATTGTAGAGCGGGCTTCCTTGGCTGCCACCGTGGCCTTCTCCAGGCCCGTCATCTTCGCTCGATCTTCCTTTTTGAGAAGCTCGTAACGACCGGCGGCATCCTTCAACTCCACAGCCATTTTGGCTATTTACTCCTTGCTTTGGCAATGAGCAGCCTTTTCGGCCCTCGGCTCCTCGATCGCTTTCAGGGCGGCCACATCACTTTTTCTGGCTTGTTCTTTGGCCCGGGCTAGTTCTGCTCAAAGGGTCTCTACGGCCGCAGCTCCATCTGCAGGCGCAACATATTAAAGACACTGGAGAAATCACATACCATGTGCCTCATCAAGCCGCTTGTTGACAAGCACGATATCGGCATCTGCCGCATCAAGTTGTCGCTTGAGCTCGGCAACCTCTCCAGTCCGGCTAGTCATCGGACTTTCCGCCACCTGCATATGAGGGTGGCTGGATTATTACTTGGGACTATGATCCTCTGTTTGCCGCCATTTTCGACAGCAACCAGAGTCTCAGGGGCTACTATCTGCATAGGACACACCTTAATGTGTGAGGTACTGTCAAAAATATACACTATTTCATGTACCTTAAAACCTTTCAGCAGACTCATAAAGGCTTCATGCAACCCGCTTTCAGCGGATGAGATCCTCTCAACCACTGTACCCATTAGCGTACGATGCGCTTCTGAGATAGCCGCTTGCTCTAGCAAATCCTTCAGTGCGTGCGACCGCATAACACACGGTGCCGGACTCCTTTGGTTGCTCTCTTCAAGAGCTGGATACTGGGGACTTCGGGCGACCAAAGGATTATCCTCTGGCCTTGCCGGATCAGGAGAACCCCTCCGCGACGACATCTCAGGGTCGCCCGCCTCGTAAGGTGAGAGGGCATGGGGAGGCGTTTCGCTCTCCATCATCTCCGGAAGAAGATCCCCCGAAGATGAACTCTGCTGAGAAGGGCTATGATCCAGACTACAAGATAAATATTTCGGTTATTTTTCTCAGAAGCTAAGCAGGATGTTTCTTATTGAACTTCCCTTTCTACTTACAGTTCGGTTGAAGGCTTGCCCCCCTGCGGGCATTGTGCGGCCGGGGTATCCCCCGGGGCAGGACCCTCTGGCGAAGATTTCTTCCACCATTTGGAGACCATTGTCTCCGGGTCTTCAGAGGCGGTCCTCTTCCTTCCTTGGGAAGGGGGAATTTTAGTTTCTTCCCTCCAGGTATCCCCCTTCGCGGAGGCGCTAGCCTTTTTCTCCCCCCTTTTCTTCCCCTGAGGACGCTTGAT
>NC_041392.1:83475084-83546402 GCF_002162155.2 Triticum dicoccoides
CAGTCCTGGTCAAAGAGTGACCTTTTAGAATGATGTTGTGATAAATAAAGATACAGCATGTTTGATCACAGGGCTACTTACTTGGGTTTCTGGACGATTGCAGTTCAAACCCGCATCCTCGGTGGTGTCCGGACACATTATTTGTGGTCCGAAGAACAATTTGTACATCTCCTCGGGCGTCATGCCGAGGAAATGATGGACAGCTCGCGGTCCCTCCGGGTTGAACTCCCACATGCGGAGGGGACGACATTTGCAGGGCAGGACTCGACGAATTAACATGACTTGCATTACTGTGACTAGACTGATATCTCTCTTGAGGAGATCTTGGATGCGGCTCCGCAGTATTGGCACATCCTTTGCTGTCCCCCAGTCCAGCCCCTTATTGACCCATGACGCTAGTCGAGGCGGGGGGCCCGAGCGAAAAGCAGGGGGAGCCACCCACTTGGTACCCCTGGGAGCTGTGATATAAAACCACTCTTGTTGCAATGAGTTGGACACTTCTTGGAAAGAACCCTGGGGCACTGGGGCATCGACACTTCTGCTTATTACGGCGCCTCCGCACTCTGCATGCTGCCCCTCGATCATCTTCGGCTCCACCTTGAAGGTCTTGAGCCACAGGCCGAAGTGAGGGGTAATACGGAGGAAAGCTTCACACACGACGATAAACGACAAGATGTGGAGGACAGAATCCGGAGCCAGATCATGGAAATCCAGCCCATAGGAGAACATGATCCCCCTCACAAAGGGGTATAGAGCAAGGCCTAGCCCTCGGAGGAAGTGAGATATAAATACAACGCTCTCGCCGGGTTTGGGAGTGGGAATGACCTGCCCTCGAGCAGGCAACTGGTGCGCAATCTCGCCAGTCAAAAACCTGGCCTCCCTTAACTTTTTGACGTCTTCCTCCATGACAGAGGAAGGAATCCAGCGACCTTGAAGGTTGGATCCGGACATGATTGAAGGTCCGAAGCACCTAACCTAAGCTTCGGGTGTTGGAACTCGAGGCGAGGGAAGGATTCGATTGAGTTCGAGGAGTAAAAAAGATAGGCCTTGGTCTCTTTATAAAGAGGGTGAATACCAGGCGTCCTCCTCGTGACCATTTGGGACTTGCCTATAATTGAGGAGTCATACCAATGGGCACGATTGGGTTACCCACATCCGTATTGATGAGAATCCCGTGATAAGGGGACACGATCTCTGCTTCGACAAGACGTGCCAAAGTAACCGCCTCGCGATATGCGCCAAGGCTGGTTGAGAAAAACGGTTCGAATAATGACCGGGCCGGGGTATGATGTCATGATATCAAGTGCGTCAGCAGATTAGATTGGTGGAAATATTATTCTCTCTACGGTGGTATCTAGAACTTGTTTTGCAGAGCCGGACACTATCCTTGTGTTCAGGATCTTCTATGGAGTATTCGGAGGAGGAACCCGCCTTCAATGCCGAAGACAATCTGCGCGCCGGACTCATCGTCATTGAAGCATGGTTTAGGGGCTACTGAGGGAGTCCTGGATTAGGGGGTATCCGGACAGCCGGACCATATCCTTTGGCCGGACTGTTGGACTATGAAGATACAAGATTGAAGACTTCGTCTCGTGTTTGGATGGGACTCTCCTTGGCGTGGAAGGCAAGCTTGGCGATATGGATATGTAGATCTCCTCCCATTGTAACCGACTCTGTGTAACCCTAGCCCCCTCCGGTGTCTATATAAACCGGAGGGTTTAGTCTGTAGGACAACAACAATCATACCATAGGCTAGCTTCTAGGGTTTAGCCTCTACGATCTCATGGTAGATCAACTCTTGTGCTACTCAAATCGTCAAGTTCAATCAAGCAGGAAGTAGGGTATTACCTCCATCTTGAGGGCCCGAACCTGGGTAAACATTGTGTCCCTTGCCTCCTATTACCATCCGCCTTAGACGCGCAGTTCGGGACTCGGGACCCCCTACCCGAGATCCGCCGGTTTTGCCACCGACATCCACCTTCGTGGAACAATTTTGCTACTTCCCTGAAACACAAGATATAGGAGTTTTCCGTTGCGGATCTCATGGGTACACTTGATGTTGAAGAGAAGGCGAGAGCAAATTGTTGGGGAACATAGTAATTTCAAAAAAATTCCTACGCACATGCAAGATCATGGTGATGCATAGCAAAGAGAGGGGAGAGTGTGATCTACGTACCCTTGTAGATCGACAGCGGAAGCGTTAGCACAACGAGGTTGATGTAGTCGTACGTCTTCATGGCCCAACCGATCAAGCACCGAAACTACGGCACCTCCGAGTTCTAGCACACGTTCAGCTCGATGACGATCCCCAGACTCCGATCCAGCAAAGTGTCGGGGAAAAGTTCCGTCAGCACGACGGCGTGGTGACGATCTTGATGTACTACTGACGCAGGGCTTCGCCTAAGCACCGCTACAATATTATCGAGGACTATGGTGGCAGGGGGCGCCGCACACGGCTAAGAATATGATCACGAGGATCAACTTGTGTGTCTCTGGGGTGCCCCTGCCTCCGTATATAAAGGTTCAAGAGAGGAGGAGGCCGGCCGGCCCCTATGGCGCGCCAAGGAGGAGTCCTCCTCCTAGTAGGAGTAGGACTCCTACTAGGAGGGGGAAAGAAGTGGGGAGGGAGAAGGAAAGGGGGGCGCCGCCCCCCCTCTCCTAGTCCAATTCGGACCAGGGGGAGGAGGCGTGCGGCCCACCTTTGGCTGCCCCTCTCTCTCTCCACTAAGGCCCATATGGCCCATTATTCTCCCGAGGGGGTTTCGGTAACCCTCCGGCTCTCCGGTTTTCTCCAAAATCATCCGAAACACTTCCGGTGTACGAATATAGCCGTCCAATATATCAATCTATGTCTCGACCATTTCGAGACTCCTCGTCATGTCCGTGATCACATCCGGGACTCCGAACAACCTTCGGTACATCAAAACATATAAACTCATAATATAACTATCATCGAAACCTTAAGCGTGCGGACCCTACGGGTTCGAGAACAATGTAGACATGACCGAGACATGTCTCCAGTCAATAACCAATAGCGGGACCTGGATGCCCATATTGGCTCCTACATATTCTACGAAGATCTTTATCGGTCAGACCGCATAACAACATACGTTGTTCCCTTTGTCATCGGTATGTTACTTGCCCGAGATTCGATCGTCGGCATCCAATACCTAGTTCAATCTCGTTACCGGCAAGTCTCTTTACTCGTTCCGTAATACATCATCTTGTAACTAACTCTTTAGTTGCATTGCTTGCAAGGCTTAATTGATGTGCATTACCGAGAGGGCCCAGAGATACCTCTCCGACAATCGGAGTGACAAATCCTAATCTCGAAATACGTCAACCCAACATGTACCTTTGGAGACACCTGTAGAGCACCTTTATAATCACCCAGTTACGTTATGATGTTTGGTAGCACACAAAGTGTTCCTCCGGCACACGGGAGTTACATAATCCCATAGTCATAGGAACATGTATAAGTCATGAAGAAAGCAATAGCAACATACTAAACGATCGGGTGCTAAGCTAATGGAATGGGTCATGTCAATCAGATCATTCAACTAATGATGTGATCCCGTTAATCAAATAACAACTCTTTGTCAATGGTTAGGAAACATAACCATCTTTGATTAACGAGCTAGTCAAGTAGAGGCATACTAGTGACACTCTGTTTGTCTATGTATTCACACATGTATTATGTTTCCGGTTAATACAATTCTAGCATGAATAATAAACTTTTATCATGATATAAGGAAATAAATAATAACTTTATTATTGCCTCTAGGGCATATTTCCTTCAGTCTCCCACTTGCACTAGAGTCAATAATCTAGATTACACAGTAATGATTCTAACACCCATGGAGCTTTGGTGCTGATCATGTTTTGCTCGTGGAAGAGGCTTAGTCAACGGGTCTGCTACATTCAGCTCCGTATGTATCTTGCAAATCTCTATGTCTCCCACCTGGACTAGATCCCGGATGGAATTGAATCATCTCTTGATGTGCTTGGTTCTCTTGTGAAATATGGATTCCTTTGCCAAGGCAATTGCACCAGTATTGTCACAAAAGATTTTCATTGGACCCGATGCACTAGGTATGACACCTAGATCGGATATGAACTCCTTCATCCAGACTCCTTCGTTTGCTGCTTCCGAAGCAGCTATGTACTCTGCTTCACATGTAGATCCCGCCATGACGCTTTGTTTTGAACTGCACCAACTGACAGCTCCACCGTTTAATATAAACACGTATCCGGTTTGCGATTTAGAATCGTCCGGATCAATGTCAAAGCTTGCATCAACGTAACCATTTACAATGAGCTCTTTGTCACCTCCATATACGAGAAACATATCCTTAGTCCTTTTCAGGTACTTCAGGATGTTCTTGACCGCTGTCCAGTGATCCACTCCTGGATTACTTTGGTACCTCCCTGCTAAACTTATAGCAAGGCACACATCAGGTCTGGTACACAGCATTGCATACATGATAGAGCCTATGGCTGAAGCATAGGGAACATCTTTCATTTTCTCTCTATCTTCTGCAGTGGTCGGGCATTGAGTCTGACTCAACTTCACACCTTGTAACACAGGCAAGAACCCTTTCTTTGCTTGATCCACTTTGAACTTCTTCAAAATCTTGTCAAGGTCTGTTCTTTGTGAAAGTCCAATTAAGCGTCTTGATCTATCTCTATAGATCTTTATGCCTAATATGTAAGCAGCTTCACCGAGGTCTTTCATTAAAAAACTCTTATTCAAGTATCCCTTTATGCTATCCAGAAATTCTATATCATTTCCAATCAGTAATATGTCATCTACGTATAATATCAGAAATGCCACAGAGCTCCCACTCACTTTCTTGTAAATACAGGCTTCTCCGAAAGTCTGTATAAAACCAAATGCTTTGATCACACTATCAAAGCGTTTATTCCAACTCCGAGAGGCTTGCACCAGTCCATAAATGGATCGCTGGAGCTTGCACACTTTGTTAGCTCCCTTTGGATCGACAAAACCTTCCGGTTGCATCATATACAACTCTTCTTCCAGAAATCCATTCAGGAATGCAGTTTTGACATCCATCTGCCAAATTTCATAATCATATAATGCGGCAATTGCTAACATGATTCGGACAGACTTGAGCATCGCTATGGGTGAGAAGGTCTCATCGTAGTCAACCCCTTGAACTTGTCGAAAACCTTTTGTGACAAGTCGAGCTTTGTAGACAGTAATATTACCGTCAGCGTCAGTCTTCTTCTTGAAAATCCATTTATTCTCAATTGCTTGCCGATCATCGGGCAAGTCAACCAAAGTCCATACTTTGTTCTCATACATGGATCTCATCTCAGATTTCATGGCTTCAAGCCATTTTGTGGAATCTGGGCTCACCATTGCTTCTTCATAGTTCGTAGGTTCATCATGATCTAGCAGCATGATTTCCAGAATAGGATTACCGTACCACTCTGGCGTGGTTGTCACTCTAGTTGATCTACGAGGTTCAGTAGTATCTTGTCCTGAAGTTTCATGATCATTATCATTAGCTTCCTCACTAATTGGTGTAGGTGTCGCAGAAACAGTTTTCTGTGATGTACTACTTTCCAATAAGGGAGCAGGTATAGTTACCTCATCAAGTTCTACTTTCCTCCCACTCACATCTTTCGAGAGAAACTCCTTCTCCAGAAAGTTTCCGAATTTAGCAACAAAAGTCTTGCCTTCGGATCTGTGATAGTAGGTGTATCCAATAGTTTCCTTTGGATATCCTATGAATACACATTTCTCCGATTTGGGTTCGAGCTTATCAGGTTGAAGCTTTTTCACATAAGCATCGCAGCCCCAAACTTTCAGACACGACAACTTTGGTTTCTTGCCAAACCATAGTTCAGAAGGTGTCGTCTCAACGGATTTCGATGGTGCCCTATTTAACGTGAATGCGGCCGTCTCTAAAGCATAACCCCAAAATGATAGCGGTAAATCAGTAAGAGACATCATAGATCGCACCATATCTAGTAAAGTACGATTACGACGTTCGGACACACCATTACGCTATGGTGTTCCGGGTGGCGTGAGTTGCGAAACTATTCCGCATTGCTTCAAATGTACACCAAACTCGTAACTCAAATATTCTCCTCCATGATCAGATCGTAGAAACTTTATTTTCTTGTTACGATGATTTTCAACTTCACTCTGAAATTCTTTGAACTTTTCAAATGTTTCAGACTTATGTTTCATTAAGTAGATATACCCATATCTGCTTAAGTCATCTGTGAAGGTGAGAAAATAACGATATCCGCCACGAGCCTCAATATTCATCGGACCACATACATCTGTATGTATGATTTCCAACAAATCTGTTGCTCTCTCCATAGTACCGGAGAACGGTGTTTTAGTCCTCTTGCCCATGAGGCACGGTTCGCAAGTACCAAGTGATTCATAATCAAGTGGTTCCAAAAGTCCATCAGTATGGAGTTTCTTCATGCGCTTTACACCAATATGACCTAAATGGCAGTGCCACAAATAAGTTGCACCATCATTATCAACTCTGCATCTTTTGGATTCAATATTATGAATATGTGTATCACTACTATCGAGATTCAATAAGAATAGACCACTCTTCAAGGGTGCATGACCATAAAAGATATTACTCATATAAATAGAACAACCATTATTCGCTGATTTAAATGAATAACCGTCTCGCATTAAACAAGATCCAGATATAATGTTCATGCTCAACGCTGGCACCAAATAACAATTATTTAGGTCTAATACTAATCCCGAAGGTGGATGTAGAGGTAGCGTGCCGACCGCGATCACATCGACTTTGGAATCGTTTCCCACGCGCATCATCACCTCGTCCTTAGCCAATCTTCGCTTAATCCGTAGTCCCTATTTCGAGTTGCAAATATTAGCAACAGAACCAGTATCAAATACCAAGGTGCTACTGCGAGCATTAGTAAGGTACACATCAATAACATGTATATCACATATACCTTTGTTCACCTTGCCATCCTTCTTATCCGCCAAATACTTGGGGCAGTTCCGCTTCCAGTGACCAGTCTGCTTGCAGTAGAAGCACTCAGTTTCAGGCTTAGGTCCAGACTTGGGTTTCTTCTCTTGAGCAGCAACTTGCTTGCCATTCTTTTTGAAGTTCCCCTTCTTCTTCCCTTTGCCCTTTTTCTTGAAACTAGTGGTCTTGTTGACCATCAACACTTGATGCTCCTTTTTGATTTCTACCTCCGCAACTTTCAGCATTGTGAAGAGCTCGGGAATAGTCTTATTCATCCCTTGCATATTATAGTTCATCACGAAGCTCTTGTAGCTTGGTGGCAGTGATTGGAGAATTCTGTCAATGACGCAATCATCTGGAAGATTAACTCCCATCTGAATCAAGTGATTATTATACCCAGAAATTTTGAGTATATGCTCACTGACAGAACTGTTCTCCTCCATCTTGCAGCTATAGAACTTATTGGACACTTCATATCTCTCAATCCGGGCATTTGCTTGAAATATTAACTTCAACTCCTGGAACATCTCCTATGCTCCATGACGTTCAAAACGTCGTTGAAGTCCCGATTCTAAGCCGTAAAGCATGGCACACTGAACTATCGAGTAGTCATCAGCTTTGCTCTGTCGGACGTTCATAACATCCGGTGTTGCTCCAGCAGCAGGCCTGGCACCCAGCGGTGCTTCCAGGACGTAATTCTTCTGTGCAGCAATGAGGATAATCCTCAAGTTACGGACCCAGTCGGTGTAATTGCTACCATCATCTTTCAACTTTGCTTTCTCAAGGAACGCATTAAAATTCAACGGAACAACAGCACGGGCCATCTATCTACAATCAAACATACATAAGCAAGATACTATCAGGTACTAAGTTCATGATAAATTTAAGTTCAATTAATCAAATTACTTAAGAACTCCCACTTAGATAGACATCCCTCTAATCCTCTAAGTGATCACGTGATCCAAATCAACTAAACCATGTCCGATCATCACGTGAGATGGAGTAGTTTCATTGGTGAACATCACTATGTTGATCATATCTACTATATGATTCACGCTCAACCATTCGGTCTCCATGTTCCGAGGCCATATCTGTATATGCTTGGCTCGTCAAGTATAACCTGAGTATTCCGCGTGTGCAACTGTTTTGCACCCGTTGTATTTGAACGTAGAGCCTATCACACTCGATCATCACGTGGTGTCTCAGCGCGAAGAACTTTCGCAACGGTGCATACTCAGGGAGAACACTTCTTGATAATTTTAGTGAGAGATCATCTTATAATGCTACCGTCAATCAAAGCAAGATAAAATGCATAAAGGATAAACATCACATGCAATCAATATAAGTGATATGATATGGCCATCATCATCTTGTGCCTGTGACCTCCATCTCCGAAGCACCATCATGATCACCATCGTCACCGGCGCGACACCTTGATCTCCATCGTAGCATCGTTGTCGTCTCGCCAATCTTATGCTTTCATGACTATCGCTACCGTTTAGTGATAAAGTAAAGCATTACTGCGCGATTGCATTGCATACAATAAAGCGACAACCATATGGCTCCTGCCAGTTGCCGATAACTCGGCTACAAAACATGATCATCTCATACAATAAAATCAGCATCATGTCTTGACCATATCACATCACAACATGCCCTGCAAAAACAAGTTAGACGTCCTCTACTTTGTTGTTGCAAGTTTTACGTGGCTGCTACGGGCTTAAGCAAGAACCAATCTTACCTACGCATCAAAACCACAACGATAGTTTGTCAAGTTGGTGCTGTTTTAACCTTCACAAGGACCGGGCGTAGCCACACTCGGTTCAACTAAAGTTGGAGAAACTGTCACCCGCAAGCCACCTATGTGCAAGGCACGTCGGGAGAACCGGTCTCACGTAAGCGTACGCGTAATGTTGGTCCGGGCCGCTTCGTCCAAAAATACCGCCGAACCAAAGTATGACATGCTGAAAGCACAAGTGCTCCCTAGGTGGTTTTGATAATTGATGACAACATATCTCTTGTTGGACTAACATTTCTATCTAGCATGTTTCAGATAAGTTCAACAATGGAGTGGCATGGACTAAAGGTTGTGGGAACTCCTTCAAGATGCTAAGGACAAAGGATTGGCTAAAGCTTAAAGCTCAAGACTCCTCATTTTACATTTTAGTGATCCAAGATCACATTGAGTCCATAGGAAAAGCCAATACTATCAAGGAGGGATGAGGTGTTGCTTAATGAGCCTCTTGCTTCATGTGCTTAATGATATGCTCCAAAATCCTCGGCTACTTTCCCACTTCCACAAATGACCTAAACCCTAAGCCAAACTCGGTCATACCGATTCTTCCTATCCGGCGCCACCGAGTTTCACTTGTCATAAGCCACTGCCAAACCCTAATCAGCTCGGTCTCACCGAGATGGGATTGCAAACTCTCTGTTTCCCTTTCGTAACTTTTCGGTCTCACCGAAAGAGCGAATCGGTCCCACCGAGATTGCAATGTAAATTCAGTGTTTCCTTTTTGTAACTTTTCGGTCTCATCGAAAGAGCAAATCGGTCCCACCAAGTTTGCCTGACCAACTCTCTGGTTAGCTAATTACCAAAATCGGTCTCACTGAGTTTGTGTAATCGGTCTCACCGAGTTTGTGTAATTGGTCTCACCGAGATTACGTTATGCCCAAACCCTAACCATATCGGTCCTACCGAGTTGCATGTCAGTCCCACCAAAAATCTCTAACGGTCACTAGGTTTACATTTTCGGTCCGACCGAGTTTGTTGATTCGGTCCCACCGAGATTGGAAAACCGTGTGTAACGGTTGGATTTTGTGTGGAGGCTATATATACCCCTCCACCTCCTCTTCATTCATGGAGAGAGCCATCAGAACACATACACAATTCCAACCCTTATTTTCTGAGAGAGAACCACCTACTCATGTGTTGAGACCAAGATATTCCATTCCTACCATATGAATCTTGATCTCTAGCCTTCCCCAAGTTGCTTTCCACTCAAATCTTCTTTCCACCAGATCCAAATCCTATGAGAGAGAGTTGAGTGTTGGGGAGACTATCATTTGAAGCACAAGAGCAAGGAGTTCATTACCTACACACCATTTGTTACTTCTTGGAGAGTGGTGTCTCCTAGATTGGCTAGGTGTCACTTGGGAGCCTCTGACAAGATTGTGGACTTGAACCAAGGAGTTTGTAAGGGCAAGGAGATCGCCTACTTTGTGAAGATCTACCGCTAGTGAGGCAAGTCCTGTGTGGGCGTTGGCCATGGTGGGATAGACAAGGTTGCTTCTTTGTGGACCCTTTGTGGGTGGTTGCTTCTTCGTGGACCCTTCGTGGACTCGCCCAACCGTTACCCTTCGTGGGTTGAAGTCTCCATCAACGTGGATGTAGGATAGCACCACCTATCCGAACCACGGGAAAAACATCCGTGTCTCCAATTGCGTTTGAATTCTCCAAACCCTTCTCCTTACATTCTTGCAAGTTGCATGCTTTGCATTCCGCTGCTCATATACTCTTTGCATGCTTGCTTGATATGTATTGTGTATGTTGAAATTGTGCCTAAACTCCACTTAAACATAAAAAGCTTAAAAAATTGCAACTTTAGCATTAAGTGTCTAATCACCCCCCTTTAGACACATCTACTTCTAGATCCTACAAGTGGTATCAGAGCTTTGGTCTCCATTGCCTTGGTTTAATCACCATTGGAGGAAGATGGATGTGTCTACATTAGGGAGTCTTAGACATAGAGTGCCTATTCTTGATGGAGAGTATTTTCATGAGTGGAAAAATGAGATGCTTGTAATCTTGAATCAATATCATTTGAACAAGTATATTGCTAGTCCTTGTGCACCTCACATTGATCCTTTGCATCCTACCCTAGATGAAGATATTGACATGATTCGCAATCTTAGAACTATTGAGCTCATCATTAGAGGATTGCCCAAAAATTTGATTGCTAGTTTGCCTACTCTTAATTGTGCCTATACTATATGGAAATTTCTTGAGGAACGATTTCCCGATCATTCCTTGAAAACTTTGGATGAAATTCTCCATAAATCTATTGCCTTGAGTAAGATGAACTCTAGTGATCCTAGTTTTGGTAATTGTCTATTAGAACTTACAAATCTTAAGCATGCTAAAGGAGATGTTGGAATCATTAGTGATATCATATTCGAAGCTATAAGAATTCATAAAAGTGACCACTTTGATGATCATTTATCTAACGAATTACCCTCTCTAGGAAATGATGAATCACAAGATCATGATGAACATGGATACTATGATGATGATGATAGTGACTTCGATATTGATGATGCAATGAGACACTTTGGTCTTATGGCAAATCTTCGGGGATATGAATCAGGAGGAAAGTAATGGGTTCTTGATAGTGGATGTACTGATCATATGATCGGAGATGAAGAGATGTTTCGTGAGCTTGCTGAAAATGACGGCCCTTGAAAATATGTCACCTTTGGTGATAATTCAAAGGGTAAAGTGGTTGGCCTTGGTAAGGTGGCCATCTCACATGATAGTTCCATTCAAAATGTCATGCTCATTGAATCTCTTGGCTACAACTTACTTTCAGTATCTAGACTTGCTGATTTCGGTTTGAATGTCCTATTTACTGAGGTAGATTGTCAAGTATTTCGTCGAGACAATCATAAAATGGTTATGCATAGAGGTGATCTTTACATCGTTGATTTCTCTAAAGAGGCACAACCTAAAACTTGCTTTATTGCTAAATCCTCAAAAGGTTGGTTGTGGCATAGACGACTAGGTCACGTTGGCATGAGAAACCTTGACAAGCTTATTAAAGGAAATCATATCCTTGGAGTTAACGATGTCATATTTGATAAGGATAGACTTTGCAGTGCTTGTCAAGCAGGTAAACAGGTTGGAGGAAGACATCCTATGAAGAACATCATGACCACAAGGAGGCCACTCGAGCTACTTCACATGGATATTTTTGGTCCCAACGCCTACAAGAGTCTCGGTGGAAATTCTTTTGGTCTAGTTATAGTTGATGATTTTTCAAGATTTATGTGGGTGTTCTTTCTTAATGACAAGTCGCAGGTCCAGAAGATCTTCAGAAACTTCGCTAGAAAGGCCCAAAATCAATTTGACGTGAAGATCAAGAAGGTTCGGAGTGACAACGGAACGGAGTTCAAGAACGCAAATGTGGACACCTTTCTTGACGAAGAAGGGATTTCACACGAGTTCTCGGCTACGTACACACCTCAACAAAATGGAGTTGTTGTGAGGAAGAACCGGACGCTCATCGAGATGGCAAGAACGATGCTTGATGAATACAAGATGCCGAAAGACTTTTGGGCAGAAGCGGTTGAGACAGCTTGTCACGCAACAAATCGCATGTATCTTCACAAGCCACTCGGCAAGACGGCATACGAGCTTCTCACGGGTAACAAACCCCAAGTTGGATACTTTCGAGTATTCGGCTCAAAGTGCTACATTCTTGATAAGCATCGTCGTTCAAAGTTTGCTCCTAAATCTCATGAAGGTTTTCTACTTGGTTATGGCTCAAACTCTCACACTTACCGTGTCTACAACAATTTCACCCGAAAGGTTGAAGAGACGGTAGATGTGAAGTTTGATGAATCTAATGGCTCGCAAGTAGAGCAATTGCCAATTGATGTAGGAGACAAAGACCCTTCAGAAGCAATCCAAGACTTGTCCATTGGCAAAATTCGTCCAACGGAGGTGAAGGAGAGTACCTCGTCCGTCCAAGTGGAAGCTTCTACTTCACGACAAGGTGAACCAAGAATTGATATGGAAGCATCCACAAGTGGGACACACCAAGATGAAGAAGACGAGGAAGTATATCAAGACGAACATCAACAACCTCCTTCTCCACCACGACAAGAGAATGACAACGTCAACAATGAAGAAGGTCAAGAAGAAGAACAAGATGAAGAAGATGTTCAACGAAGACCCAAGCAAAAGCTCTCACGAGTTCGAGCAAGAATTGCCAAAGATCATCCCGTCGAGCAAATCCTCAATGATATACAAACCGGGAGAATCACTCGCTCAAAAACTCGTTTAGCTAACTTTTGTGAAAACTATTCATTCATCTCTAGCATATCTCTTGTTGGACTAACATTTCTATCTAGCATGTTTCAGATAAGTTCAACAATGGAGTGGCATGGACTAAAGGTTGTGGGAACTCCTTCAAGATGCTAAGGACAAAGGATTGACTAAAGCTTAAAGCTCAAGACTCCTCATTTTACATTTTAGTGATCCAAGATCACATTGAGTCCATAGGAAAAGCCAATACTATCAAGGAGGGATGAGGTGTTGCTTAATGAGCCTCTTGCTTCATGTGCTTAATGATATGCTCCAAAATCCTCGGCTACTTTCCCACTTCCACAAATGACCTAAACCCTAAGCCAAACTCAGTCATACCGATTCTTCCTATCCGGCGCCACCGAGTTTCACTTGTCATAAGCCACTGCCAAACCCTAATCAGCTCGGTCTCACCAAGATGGGATTGCAAACTCTCTGTTTCCCTTTCGTAACTTTTCGGTCTCACCGAAAGAGCGAATTGGTCCCACCGAGATTGCAATGTAAATTCAGTGTTTCCTTTTTGTAACTTTTCGGTCTCACCGAAAGAGCAAATCGGTCCCACCGAGTTTGCCTGACCAACTCTCTGGTTAGCTAATTACCAAAATCGGTCTCACCGAGTTTGTGTAATCGGTCTCACCAAGATTACGTTATGCCCAAACCCTAACCATATCGGTCCTACCGAGTTGCATGTCAGTCCCACCGAAAATCTCTAACGGTCACTAGGTTTACATTTTCGGTCCGACCGAGTTTGTTGATTCGATCCCACCAAGATTGGAAAACTGTGTGTAATGGTTGGATTTTGTGTGGAGGCTATATATACCCCTCCACCTCCTCTTCATTCGTGGAGAGAGCCATCAGAACACATACACAATTCCAACCCTTATGTTCAGAGAGAGAACCACCTACTCATGTGTTGAGACCAAGATATTCCATTCCTACCATATGAATCTTGATCTCTAGCCTTCCCCAAGTTGCTTTCCACTCAAATCTTCTTTCCACCAGATCCAAATCCTATGAGAGAGAGTTGAGTGTTGGGGAGACTATCATTTGAAGCACAAAAGCAAGGAGTTCATTACCTACACACCATTTGTTACTTCTTGGAGAGTGGTGTCTCCTAGATTGGCTAGGTGTCACTTGGGAGCCTCCGACAAGATTGTGGAGTTGAACCAAGGAGTTTGTAAGGGCAAAGAGATCGCCTACTTCGTGAAGATCTACCGCTAGTGAGGCAAGTCCTGTGTGGGCGTTGGCCATGGTGGGATAGACAAGGTTGCTTCTTCGTGGACCCTTTGTGGGTGGTTGCTTCTTCGTGGACCCTTCGTGGGTGGAGCCCTTCGTGGACTCGCGCAACCGTTACCCTTTGTGGGTGGAGCCCTCCGTGGACTCGCGCAACCGTTACCCTTCATGGGTTGAAGTCTCCATCAACGTGGATGTAGGATAGCACCACCTATCCGAACCACGGGAAAAACATCCGTGTCTCCAATTGCGTTTGAATTCTCCAAACGCTTCTCCTTACATTCCTGCTAGTTGCATGCTTTGCATTCCGCTGCACATATACTCTTTGCATGCTTGCTTGATATGTATTGTGTATGTTGAAATTGTGCCTAAACTCCACTTAAACCTAAAAAGCTTAAAAAATTGCAACTTTAGCATTAAGTGTCTAATCACCCCCCTCTAGACACATCTACTTCTAGATCCTACACATGCTGGTAAGCAGTATGACTTATATCACCCACAACTCACTTGTGTTCTACTCGTGCATATAACATCAACACATAAAACCTGGCTCGGATGCCACTGTTGGGGAACGTAGTAATTTCAAAAAATTTCCTACGCACACGCAAGGTCATGGTGATGCATAGCAATGAGAGGGGAGAGTGTGATCTACGTACCCTTGTAGATCGACAGCGGAAGCGTTAGCACAACGCGGTTGATGTAGTCATACGTCTTCACGGCCCAACCGATCAAGCACCGAAACTATGGCACCTCCGAGTTCTAGCACACGTTCAGCTCGATGACGATCCTCGGTCTCTGATCCAGCAAAGTGTTGGGGAAAAGTTCCGTCAGCACGACGGTGTGGTGACGATCTTGATGTACTACTGACGCAGGGCTTCGCCTAAGCACCGCTACAATATTATCGAGGACTATGGTGGTAGGGGGCGCCGCACACCGCTAAGAATATGATCACGAGGATCAACTTGTGTGTCTCTGGGGTGCCCCTGCCTCCGTATATAAAGGTTCAAGAGAGGAGGAGGCCGGCCGGCCCCTATGGCGCGCGAAGGAGGAGTCCTCCTCCTAGTAGGAGTAGGACTCCTACTAGGAGGGGGAAAGAAGTGGGGAGGGAGAAGGAAAGGGGGGCGCCGCCCCCCCTCTCCTAGTCCAATTCGGACCAGGGGGGAGGAGGCGCGTGGCCCACCTTTGGCTGCCCCTCTCTCTCTCCACTAAGGCCCATATGGCCCATTACTTCTCCCGGGGGGGTTCCGGTAACCCTCCGGCTCTCCGATTTTCTCCGAAATCATCCGAAACACTTCCGGTGTCCGAATATAGCCGTCCAATATATCAATCTTTATGTCTCAACCATTTCGAGACTCCTCGTCATGTCCGTGATCACATCCGGGACTCCAAACAACCTTCGGTACATCAAAACGTATAAACTCATAATATAACTGTCATTGAAACCTTAAGCGTGCGGACCCTACGGGTTCGAGAACAATGTAGACATGACCGAGACATGTCTCCGGTCAATAACCAATAGCGGGACCTGGATGCCCATATTGGCTCCTACATATTCTACGAAGATCTTTATCGGTCAGACCGCATAACAACATACATTGTTCCCTTTGTCATCGGTATGTTACTTGCCCGAGATTCGATCGTCGGTATCCAATACCTAGTTCAATCTCGTTACCGGCAAGTCTATTTACTCGTTTCGTAATACATCATCTCATAACTAACTCTTTACTTGCATTGCTTGAAAGGCTTAAGTGATGTGCATTATCCAGAGGGCCTAGAGATACCTCTACGACGATCGGAGTGACAAATCCTAATCTCGAAATACGTCAACCCAACATGTACCTTTGGAGACACCTGTAGAGCACCTTTGTAATCACCCAATTACGTTGTGACGTTTGGTAGCACACAAAGTGTTCCTCCGGCACACGGGAGTTACATAATCTCATAGTCATAGGAACATGTATAAGTCATGAAGAAAGCAATAGCAACATACTAAATGATCGGGTGCTAAGCTAATGGAATGGGTCATGTCAATCAGATCATTCAACTAATGATGTGATCCTGTTAATCAAATAACAACTCTTTGTCAATGGTTAGGAAACATAACCATCTTTGATTAACGAGCTAGTCAAGTAGAGGCATACTAGTTACACTCTGTTTGTCTATGTATTCACACATGTATTATGTTTCCAGTTAATACAATTCTAGCATGAATAATAAACTTTTATCATGATATAAGGAAATAAATAATAACTTTATTATTGCCTCTAGGGCATATTTCCTTCACTTACGCCGGATAAAGGCCGGTGAGAGTATGTTGACAAGGGTGAGGCGAGAGAAGAATGATCTTCAGGATGCCAACACCAAGCTGGACGTTGAACTTAAAGATGTTCGTGGCCAGCTGTCGGACTCCATGAAGGAGAATCAGCGTCTTCGACGTGGCATTTTTAGTAAGTGCTTGAGCGAACTTTGAAAAAAAAGTTCGGCGAGGAAGTCGACTAACAGAGTAATGTCTGTAGGTATGCTCACAGGTCGTCCTATAGAGGAGATGCCCGGTTCTACAGGTGACCTTCTTCCCGAACTCTTGCAGCTGCACGAGCGAAGTCGGCAGGCGATGCGGGGTATTGCCCAAGCCTTATGGCCTGCCCACTCCGTGCCTGAAGGCCTTGGAGAGCTTGCGGAGAAGCTGAAGGGAGCTCGGCGGCGCTTCCAGTTTTGGAAGATATCGGCCTGCCGACAAGGCGCTAGGGAGGCCTGGGCCATGGTGAAGACCCGTTTTACGAAGTCTGACCCAAACCACATGGCCGAGGTCGGACCAGTGGGGCCTGACGGGAAGGAGATCCCTGTAAGCTTAGTATACAGCCAAGTAGAGTTGGCCGCGAAGTATTCCCAGCAGGACTGTAAATTAGACAGCCTGTTATATGGTATAGAAGAGGAATACAATCAGTCAGAATGATTGTGTAATTTTGAATTGACATATGTAATGCCTTCTAGCCGGATTGTAGATCGTTTGTCGTTGCCGACCTTTTCGCTTCAACCTCGGGACCTGACGGTCCGGAGTGTGTCCGAATACCATAGCGGTTATATAAGAACCGGGGTATGCGTGGAGACCAGGCGTAGGGGTCATTAGTGCT
Source organism: Triticum dicoccoides (assembly GCF_002162155.2). Classification (NCBI taxonomy): domain Eukaryota; kingdom Viridiplantae; phylum Streptophyta; class Magnoliopsida; order Poales; family Poaceae; genus Triticum; species Triticum dicoccoides. The sequence continues at coordinate 83,492,529 of NC_041392.1, forward strand.
TTATCAGACAAGTGCCCAACTAGTTATGTTATATTACATGGTTAGTAAGAAACATCTTCCAGAGAGAATAGTTCCGTTAGGGGTTCCTTTCGCTGGGAGGCATGCCCTAAAGTGCATGTCCGGACTGCGTGGAAAGACGCAGAGAAAAGCATCTGGGGGCGCATAAAACTAGTAAAAAGATCATCTTTTATTTCATCGACCGAATATTCCCTTAAGAACGCTAGCTTTCGGCTTCACCCAGTCTGAGGTACATATCGGGCTGACCCGGCAGTAACAATCGCAGAGGTGCTCCCTTTACCGCCTAGCCGAACAATCAGGAACATAGGGGTAAGCACAGGAACCAGGCAACCCAGCTTGGCCAAAACTTAAGTCATATCGATGCATATAATGGTGAAGAAAAAGGTACATGCGGAAGTTTGATGCATGTGTTGGGCGTGAAGCCCGTATAAATAAGCTTCTGTTAAAGAAGCCCCCAGGTTTAATGAGCATGAGTGGCGCGTCGCTAGATGAGCCTTTAAGGGCTATAAAAGGAAAGAGGGGAAGGAGAGAAATGTAAGACAGAAAAATGCAAAAAATGGACAGAGGAAGGAGACGAACACAGAGTTCGGTGTTAGGCATAGAATCTTCGGAGACGGGTGGTGTTCCACGGGTACGGCTCGAGTTGGTTATCCGACGCATCTCGCAAGCGGTACGCCCCACCAATCAGGACTTGGTCGATTATGAATGGACCTTCCCACTTGGGCTTGAGTTTGTCCTTTTTCTTATCCGGCAGGCGTAGAACTAGTTCGCCAACATTGTAATTTTTGGCCCGTACTTCTCTGCTTTGATATCTTCGGGCCTGCTGTTGATAAAATGCGGAACGAGCTTTTGCCATGTCGCGCTCCTCCTCCAAGGCGTCCAAGTTGTCCTGCCGATCGAGCTCGACTTCTCTTTCTTCGTACATGCGCACTCTAGGTGAGTCATGAATTATGTCGCAAGGCAGAACTGCCTCTGCGCCGTACACCATGAAAAATGGTGTGTATCCGATGGTGCGATTTGGCGTGGTCCGCAGCCCCCATAGCACGGAGTCGAGCTCCTCTACCCAGTGCGTGTTAGATTCCTTGAGGGACCGCACCAGTCTGGGTTTAATGCCACTCATGATAAGACCAGTTGCGCGTTCGACCTGGCCGTTGGTTTGTGGGTGATAGACGGAAGCATAATCAAGCTTGATTCCCATGTTTTTGCACCAGAGTTTTACCTCGTCGGCGGTAAATTTTGTACCATTATTGGTTATGATGCTGTGGGGGATGCCATAATAGTGTACAACCCCGGATATGAAGTCTATCACAGGTCCGGATTCGGCCATTTTAACAGGCTTGGCTTCTATCCATTTGGTGAATTTATTCACCATGACCAGTAAGTGTTTTTTCCTATCGGTCCCCCCTTTAAGGGGTCCGACCATGTCAAGCCCCCAGACCGCAAAAGGCCAGGTGATGGGTATAGTTTGGAGTGCGGTGGGTGGCATATGGCTTTGGTTGGCAAAAAGTTGGCAACCAGCGCATCGTTGGACTAGGTCCTGAGCGTTTGCCCGGGCCGTCGGCCAATAAAAGCCTGTACGGAAAGCCTTGCTAACAAGGGACCGAGCAGCGGCGTGGTGACCACCGAGTCTGGCATGAATTTCAGCCAGAAGGTTCCGCCCTTCCTCTTCGGAGATGCACCTTTGAAGGACTCTGGTAGTGCTTTTCTTATAAAGCTCTCCCTCATGGACTCTATAGGCTTTAGATCGCCGCACTATGCAGCGGGCCTCGTTTTGGTCCTCCGGGAGTTCCTGCCTAGTAAGGTAGGTTAGGAATGGTTCTGTCCACGGGGCGATAACCGCCATTATTACGTGGGATGAAGGTGTAATTTCATTGGCAGAGCCTCCAATTGTGTCAGATTGTTCGGCGTCGAGTGGTGCGGCTGGGTCCGGGCTATTATTTGCGGGTTCCCCCTCCCATGCTACGGATGGCTTGAACAATCTTTCCAAAAAGATGTTAGGGGGGGGACGACTGCATCGTGTTTTGCTCCGATGCGTGCCAGGACGTCCGCTGCTTGATTGTTTTCTCGGGCTATATGGTGAAACTCCAACCCTTCGAATCAAGCTGACATTTTTAGGACGGCGTTGCGGTAAGCTGCCATTTTTGGCTCCTTGGCGTCGAAGTCTCCATTTATTTGGGATATCGCGAGGTTTGAATCCCCGCGTACCTCTAGGCGCTGGATACCCATGGATAATGCTATCCGGAGAACATGTAGGAGGGCCTCATATTCGGCTGCATTGTTGGAATCCGTGTACATGATCTGGAGCACATATTGGACTGTGTCTCCTGTGGGGGACGTCAGGACGACGCCAGCCCCCAGTCAGGCCAACATTTTGGAGCCGTCGAAATGCATAATCCAGTTTGAATATGTGTCGTACTCTTTAGGGAGCTCGGCCCCCGTCCATTCTGCGACGAAGTCGGCCAAAACTTGCGATTTAATAGCTCGCCGTGGCTTATAGGTTATATCGAACGGGAGAAGCTCGATGGCCCATTTTGCAATCCGGCCCGTTGCATCGCGGTTGTTGATAATATGGTTGAGTGGTACTTCCGAGGCTACTGTTATGGAACACTCTTGAAAGTAGTGTTGTTGCTTCCAGGATGCCATGAATACCGCGTATGCAATCTTTTGATAATGCGGCTTAAAGCCGGCACGCATCCGGTTAATTTTTGTATTTGTTTGAGGTCCTTTGGGATATCCAATTGTGACAAAGCTCGGATCTTGGCTGGATTTGCTTCAATTCCTCTACCGGATACAATGAAGCCCAAGAGCTTTCCGGCTGGAACGCCAAAGACGCATTTTTCTGGGTTGAGCTTGATGTCGTATTTTCGGAGGTTATCGAATGTAAGCCTCAAGTCGTCTACTAGTGATTCGACATGTCTTGATTTGACGATCACATCATCCACATATGCGTCCACTGTTTTGCCGATCTGGTTTGCCAGACATGTCTGAATCATGCGCTGATATGTTGCACCGGTGTTTTTCAGCCCGAAGGGCATTGTGTTGAAGCAGAATGGGCCGTATGGTGTGATGAATGCTATTGCAGCTTGGTCTAATTCTGCCATCTTGATTTGATGGTAACCGGAGTATGCGTCGAGGAAACACAACAAATCGTGTCCTGCGGTGGCATCGATAATTTGATCGATACGGGGGAGGGGGAAGGGATCCTTTGGGCAAGCCTTGTTAAGGTCTTTAAAATCGACACACAGGCGCCAGGATTTGTCCTTCTTTGGTACCATCACCAGGTTTGCTAGCCAGTCCGGATGTTTTATGTCTCTAATGAATCCGGCCTCTAATAGCTTGGCTAGCTCCTCTCCCATAGCATGTCTCTTGGCTTCGGATATTTAAGCTGTGTTCGGCCAGCCTGCGTGGGATCCCTGGCATGTCTGAAGGGTGCCAGGCGAAAATGTCCCAGTTCTCTCGTAGGAACTCTCGTAGTGCGGCGTCTACATCAGGGTTCAATCGTGCCCCGATGGAAGCTGTTTTATTGGGGTCCGTTGGGTGGACCTGGAATTTGACTATTTCGTCAGCTGGCTTGAAGGATGTGGATTTGGATCTCTTATCAAGTATCACATCATCCCTATTAACTGTGGAGCGCAGCGCAGTCAGTTCCTCGGCCGCTAAGGCTTCGGATAGTGCCTCAAGGGCTAATGCGGCCGTCTTGTTTTCGGCACAGAGTGCTATGTCTGGATCACTAGCTAGAGTGATAATTCCGTTCGGCCCGGGCATCTTAAGCTTCATGTACCCGTAATGGGGTATTGCCTGGAAGATTGTGAATGCTTCTCGCCCTAGTAAAGCGTGATATCCACTTTTGAACGGGGCCACCTGAAACGTGACTTCTTCGGACTTGTAATTATCCGGTGTGCCGAACACCACATCTAGTGTGATTTTTCCTGTGCAGCGCGCTTCCCGACTGGGGATTATTCCTCTAAAGGTTGTGCTGCTTCGCTCCATGCGGTTCCAGTCTATTTCCATTTTTTGAAGGGTTTCCTCATAAATGAGGTTCAGTCCGCTGCCTCCATCCATGAGCACCTTGGTGAGGCGAAAGCCATCCACTATGGGACTGAGGACCAATGCGGCTGGTGCTCGGGCTGTTCGGAATCTGGGTTCATCACTTGCATTGAAGGTAATGGCAGTGTCGCTCCATGGATTTATTGTTGCAACTTGATAGACTTCGGCGAGGCTGCGGAGTGTTCTTTTTCGCATGTTATTTGATGCGAAAGTCTCGAAGACTGTGAGAACGGTACTAGTGTCCTTGGGCTGGCTTTCTGCGGCCTCCAGAATTAAGAGGTCCTCGCCGATTTTGGCCACCTACCGGAGTATCCAACATGCTCTAAGGCTGTGAGTTGGTGTGGCGTCCTCTGTACTGTGAATTCTACAGGGTCAATCAAGCCATCTTTCCAGTACGTTGAATCTAAAACCTTACCCAATCCAAGATTCGGAGGCCAAAGAGTTTCCGAACTCTGAAGTTCGGATGTTGTCCAGTGAATCTGGCCTGTTGCCTGATCCTAGACTCAGGTCTTGAGTGACATCTCCCCCTCCGTGGGTATCCGGCTTGGAGGGGTCGGGAATTCGGACGTAGCTAGTCCTTAAAATAGATGAAGGGTCGCCGCACTGCGTCTCTACCACGGCAACGTGGTGGGTGACTTGGCGAGAGTTAATTTCTCTTAGATCGGGTTTAAGCCCAACCTGGTCGTAATCCGTAGCGACCCCCAGGGCGGTGATGCGATCCAGGAGCTCGTTTACGGAAGAGAGCTCCATTGGATCTAGCTACTCGACGAGCTCCGTGCTGACGTGTAGGTTGCTTTTGATGACCCGAGAGGTCACCTTCGGCGCAATAGCCGAACAGGCGGTCATGAGGAAACCACCTAGCCGGAGGGTTTGGCCGAAATCCAAGGCTTCCTTAGCAACGGCGCCGTCTTTAAAGACGAGAGGAGGCATCCTTCCTGATTGTGACGGCACAGAGGAACTCTCAATGAAAGCACCAATGTCGGTGTCAAAACCGGCGGATCTAGAGTAGTAGGTCCCGAATTGTGCGTCTAGGCTGGATGGTAACAGGAGGCAGGGAACACGATGTTTTACCCAGGTTCGGGCCCTCTTGATGGAGGTAAAAACCTACGTCCTGCTTGATTAATATTGATGATATGGGTAGTACAAGAGTAGATCTACCACGAGATCAAGGAGGCTAAACCCTAGATGCTAGCCTATGGTATGATTGTTGTATATGGAGTTGATCGCCTACGGACTACAACCCTCCGGTTTATATATACATCGGATAGGGTTAGGGTTACATAGAGTCGGTTACAATGGTAGGAGATCTTGAATATCCGCATCGCCAAGCTTGCCTTCCACGCCAAGGAAAGTCCCATCCGGACACAGACGAAGTCTTCAATCTCGTATCTTCATAGTCCTGGAGTCCGGCGGAAGGTATAGTCCGGCTACCCGGACACCCCCTAATCCAGGACGTCATCTTGTAGTCATAGAATTGCTCCATGACGTACAACTCGCTGCCGGCGTCCGAGGGACCAAACTTGGCCTCGAGCGCAGCCCACATGTCCTTGCCGTTTTCAAAAGACATACACGAATCCATAATGGAATCATCCAGAACACTCAAAAGAGCGCCTTTAAAGAGAGTATCGATCTTCTCAAAAGCTTCTAGTTGTGCTGGATTAAGATCGCCCTCAGGCTTGCCCTTGGTGGCGTCATAGCAGCCCATCGTCTGAAACCAGTAGACTGCTCTCGTGCGCCACCTCTTATATTGCGCCCCCTTAAAGGCAGGCGGCTTTAGATGCGTAGCAAAACCACTCAGAGTAAATTTCCTATAATCGGGTTTTTGGATTGTTGGAAATGTGAGCAAATTACTATGAGTTTTAATCCGAATAAACAGAAGATAAATCATGACTACGGTAGCAGAGATTGAACTAATCATGCAAACTAGCATAGCAGATGAACAGATCACATCTAGGGACATTACTAGAAACATGAATTCTATCACGATCTCGAACATGAAGGATAGAATCACATACGGTGCAGCGGGAGCAGCACCGCCAGCGTTGACGTTGTCGCCCATGTCGTTGAGGATGAGGTTGCCGAGGTCGGGGAAGAAGTCATCGTTCGCGAAGTCGTCGCTGCCAGCAGTCGCGCGAGTGCACTCCCCAAAAAACCTGATCGCCCCTCTCCCGTACAGGACCACGAGAGGCGGGGTTCCGGAGGCCTGCCGTCCCTTCTCCCGGTGCACGCCGAAAGGAGGGATGGAGAAGACTTGCTTGGGGCGTAATGATCTGGAACGATGGTGAGAAACCAGACGAAGCGACTGCGGCTAGGGTAGACGTCTGCCTGACTATATAGTGCGGGCCGGGTAGTTCGCGAGAGTAAACCCCACGTCCGAGTTGTCACGATCCAAAAGAATCAGAAATGGTTTAGTAATTAACGCGTCCGTTAATTATTAATTAATGACTCATTCATTTTTCCCGAGCAGCAAAAATATAGACAACGTGCATAGCTCTGTCCTCGGCTCGGCTCAATCCCACAACCCGCAGCGTGTCGTGATGAGGCATGGCATGGCGAGGCGAGCGAGGAGGAGGAGCACGCGTGTAGGTCTCCTCTTCTCATGCTCATACAAGTGGTAGAAGAGCTCACCTTATAAAGAGGTGCAACTCTCTCAACTTATGAGGTGGGACTAAACTTTAGCCTCACTCACTCCACTCACATGTGTGCATGAATGGGCTAAGAGAATTTCAGAATTTTAGTTGGGCTTTGGGCCAAAAGCCCATTAGAAAATTCCGACAATCCCCCACAAAGTCTCATTGGCACATCTCAACATTTGGTTCCAAAACATTGTTTATATACCGGTGCTTAGTGGAGACTGTGAAGTTGAACTTCCACTTAGAGATTTATGCTACACTAGATCACAACTTGAATAGTGGACTATGCCTTGAACTACAAGTTTTCTGCGAGACTAGTTTCACACAAATTCTTGACCGATACTGGGCTGCCGCAAGGCTTCCCCGCGGGTCGAGCGTATACGTCGTACTCTAGGGCCTTTTCATGAATTTATTAGAGAACACCCAATTCTCATAGACTGCGACATTAACAGTCAAATTCATATAGGTGTGTTCCTCAGAATATGTTCTGGAGGACAACATCTCTGCTTACCCGAATAAGCCACTTGGAACACATTAAGATATGTATCAAGCTGCCATGAGATCAGGAGAGTATTGCATCTTCACAAAGTGGGATAGTTAATATAGGGATACTCTCCTCCCAGCTGACCAACATCTTGTCTCCCACTTCTACTTCACGGGATCTCCGATCACATAGAGTGGGTTACCACTATGGACAACTCATGCGGTGGGTCTCAGACCCATCTCCATCGATGCATTATCTATCACATTACGTGATAGACCCCTTGTGAAGGGATCTGCCAAAAATTTTGACGTTTGGATATAATCCAACGTAATAACTCCGGAGTTCCTCAATTTTCTAACAGATTTTAGTCTCCTCTGCACATGCCTTGAGGACTTCATATTGTCCTCAGAGTTGTTTATCTTGACGATCACAGTTTGATTATCACAGTTCATCAGGATAGGGGGTATTGGTTTTTCAACCATAGGTAAGTCCGTCAAGATCTCACGAAGCCACTCTGCTTCAACAGTGGCAGTGTCTAATGCTGTGAGTTCTGCTTCCATAGTTGACCTCGTTAAGATGGTCTGCTTGCAAGACTTCCAAGAAACAGCGCCACCACCAAGTGTAAAAACATAACCACTTGTGGCCTTAATCTCATCAGCATTAGATATCCAGTTTGAGTCACTACAACCCTCCAGTACCCTTGGATACCCGGTGTAGTGAATGACATAGCTCGTGGTGCCATTCAAATAGCACATAACTCTCTCAAGCGCATGCCAATGATCATCTCCCAGTTTTGACACAAACTGACTCAGCTTGCTCACAGCAAACGAGATGTCAGGCCTCGTGGCACTCGCCAAATACAAAAGCGAGCCAATAATCTGAGAATACCTCAGTTGATCTCTAGCAATTCGTCGATTCTTTCGAAGCAACACAGTTATATTATGAGTTTATATGTTTTGATGTACCGAAGGTTGTTCGGAGTCCCGGATGTGATCACGGACATGACGAGAAATCTCGAAATGGTCGAGACATAAAGATTGATATATTGGACGGCTATATTCGGACACCGGAAGTGTTCCGGATGATTTCGGAGAAAATCGGAGAGCCGGAGGGTTACCGGAACCCCCCCGGGAGAAGTAATGGGCCATATGGGCCTTAGTGGAGAGAGAGAGGGGCAGCCAAAGGTGGGCCGCGCGCCTCTTCCCCCCTGGTCCGTATTGGACTAGGAGAGGGGGGGCGGCGCCCCCCTTTCCTTCTCCCTCCCCACTTCTTTCTCCCTCCTAGTAGGAGTCCTACTCCTATTAGGAGGAGGACTCCTCCTTGGCGCGCCATAGGGGCCGGCCGGCCTCCTCCTCTCTTGAACCTTTATATACGGAGACAGGGGCACCCCGGAGACACACAAGTTGATCCTCGTGATCATATTCTTAGCCGTCTGCGGCGCCCCCTGCCACCATAGTCCTCGATAATATTGTAGTTGTGCTTAGGCGAAGCCCTGCGTCAGTAGTACATCAAGATCGTCACCACGCCGTCGTGCTGACGGAACTTTTCCCCGACACTTTGCTGGATCGGAGTCCGGGGATCGTCATCGAGCTGAACGTGTGCTAGAACTCGGAGGTGCCGTAGTTTCGGTGCTTGATCGGTTGGGCCGTGAAGACGTACGACTACATCAACCGCGTTGTGCTAACGCTTCCGCTGTCGATCTACAAGGGTATGTAGATCACACTCTCCCCTCTCGTTGCTATGCATCACCATGATCTTGCGTGTGCATAGGAAATTTTTTGAAATTACTACGTTCCCCAACAGTGGCATCCGAGCCAGGTTTTATGTGTTGATGTTATATGCACGAGTAGAACACAAGTGAGTTGTGGGCGATATAAGTCATACTGCTTACTAGTATGTCATACTTTGGTTCGGCGGTATTGTTGGACGACGCGGCCCGGACTGACATTACGCGTACGCTTACGCGAGACCGGTTCTCCCGACGTGCCTTGCACATAGGTGGCTTGCGGGTGACAGTTTCTCCTACTTTAGTTGAACCGAGTGTGGCTACGCCCGGTCCTTGCGAAGGTTAAAACAACACCAACTTGACAAACTATCTTTGTGGTTTTGATGCGTAGGTAAGATTGGTTCTTGCTTAAGCCCGTAGCAGCCACGTAAAACTTGCAACAACAAAGTAGAGGACGTCTAACTTGTTTTTGCAGGGCATGTTGTGATGTGATATGGTCAAGACATGATGCTGATTTTATTGTATGAGATGATCATGTTTTGTAACCGAGTTATCAGCAACTGGCAGGAGCCATATGGTTGTCGCTTTATTGTATGCAATGCAATCGCGCAGTAATGCTTTACTTTATCACTAAACGGTAGCGATAGTCATGGAAGCATAAGATTGGCGAGACGACAACGATGCTACGATGGAGATCAAGGTGTCGCGCCGGTGACGATGGTGATCATGACAGTGCTTCGGAGATGGAGATCACAGGCACAAGATGATGATGGCCATATCATATCACTTATATTGATTCCATGTGATGTTTATCCTTTATGCATCTTATCTTGCTTTGATTGACGGTAGCATTATAAGATGATCTCTCACTAAAATTATCAAGAAGTGTTCTCCCTGAGTATGCACCGTTGCGAAAGTTCTTCGTGCTGAGACACCACGTGATGATCAGGTGTGATAGGCTCTACGTTCAAATACAACGGGTGCAAAACAGTTGCACACGCGGAATACTCAGGTTATACTTGACGAGCCAAGCATATACAGATATGGCCTCGGAACACGGAGACCGAAAGGTCGAGCGTGAATCATATAGTAGATATGATCAACATAGTGATGTTCACCAATGAAACTACTCCATCTCACGTGATGATCGGACATGGTTTAGTTGATTTGGATCACGTGATCACTTAGAGGATTAGAGGGATGTCTATCTAAGTGGGAGTTCTTAAGTAATTTGATTAATTGAACTTAAATTTATCATGAACTTAGTACCTGATAGTATCTTGCTTATGTATGTTTGATTGTAGATAGATGGCCCGTGCTGTTGTTCCGTTGAATTTTAATGCATTCCTTGAGAAAGCAAAGTTGAAAGATGATGGTAGCAATTACACGGACTGGGTCCGTAACTTGAGGATTATCCTCATTGCTGCACAGAAGAATTACGTCCTGGAAGCACCGCTGGGTGCCAGGCCTGCTGCTGGAGCAACACCAGATGTTATGAACGTCCGGCAGAGCAAAGCTGATGACTACTCGATAGTTCAGTGTGCCATGCTTTACGGCTTAGAATCGGGACTTCAACGACGTTTTGAACGTCATGGAGCATAGGAGATGTTCCAGGAGTTGAAGTTAATATTTCAAGAAAATGCCTGGATTGAGAGATATGAAGTCTCCAATAAGTTCTATAGCTGCAAGATGGAGGAGAACAGTTCTGTTAGTGAGCATATACTCAAAATGTCTGGGTATAATAATCACTTGATTCAGATGGGAGTTAATCTTCCAGATGATTGCGTCATTGACAGAATTCTCCAATCACTGCCACCAAGCTACAAGAGCTTCGTGATGAACTACAATATGCAAGGGATGAATAAGACTATTCCCGAGCTCTTCACAATGCTGAAAGCTGCGGAGGTAGAAATCAAAAAGGAGCATCAAGTGTTGATGGTCAACAAGACCACTAGTTTCAAGAAAAAGGGCAAAGGGAAGAAGAAGGGGAACTTCAAAAAGAACAGCAAGCAAGTTGCTGCTCAAGAGAAGAAACCCAAGTCTGGACCTAAGCCTGAAACTGAGTGCTTCTACTACAAGCAGACTGGTCACTGGAAGCGGAACTGCCCCAAGTATTTGGCGGATAAGAAGGATGGCAAGGTGAACAAAGGTATATGTGATATACATGTTATTGATGTGTACCTTACTAATGCTCGCAGTAGCACCTGGGTATTTGAAACTGGTTCTGTTGCTAATATTTGCAACTCGAAACAGGGACTACGGATTAAGCGAAGATTGGCTAAGGACGAGGTGACGATGCGCGTGGGAAACGGTTCCAAAGTCGATGTGATCGCGGTCGGCACGCTACCTCTACATCTACCTTCGGGATTAGTATTAGACCTAAATAATTGCTATTTGGCAGCGTTGAGCATGAACATTATATCTGGATCTTGTTTAATGCGAGACGGTTATTCATTTAAATCAGAGAATAATGGTTGTTCTATTTATATGAGTAATATCTTTTATGGTCATGCACCCTTGAAGAGTGGTCTATTCTTATTGAATCTCGATAGTAGTGATACACATATTCATAATATTGAAGCCAAAAGATGCAGAGTTGATAATGATGGTGCAACTTATTTGTGGCACTGCCGTTTAGGTCATATCGGTGTAAAGCGCATGAAGAAACTCCATACTGATGGACTTTTGGAACCACTTGATTATGAATCACTTGGTACTTGCGAACCGTGCCTCATGGGCAAGAGGACTAAAACACCATTCTCCGGTACTATGGAGAGAGCAACAGATTTGTTGGAAATCATACATACAGATGTATGTGGTCCGATGAATATTGAGGCTCGTGGCGGATATCGTTATTTTCTCACCTTCACAGATGACTTAAGCAGATATGGGTATATCTACTTAGTGAAACATAAGTCTGAAACATTTGAAAAGTTCAAAGAATTTCAGAGTGAAGTTGAAAATCATCGTAACAAGAAAATAAAGTTTCTACGATCTGATCGTGGAGGAGAATATTTGAGTTACGAGTTTGGTGTACATTTGAAGCAATGCGGAATAGTTTCGCAACTCACGCCACCCGGAACACCACAGCGTAATGGTGTGTCCGAACGTCGTAATCGTACTTTACTAGATATGGTGCGATCTATGATGTCTCTTACTGATTTACCACTATCGTTTTGGGTTTATGCTTTAGAGACGGCCGCATTCACATTAAATAGGGCACCATCGAAATCCGTTGAGACGACACCTTATGAACTATGGTTTGGCAAGAAACCAAAGTTGTCGTTTCTGAAAGTTTGGGGCTGCGATGCTTATGTGAAAAAGCTTCAACCTGATAAGCTCGAACCCAAATCGGAGAAATGTGTATTCATAGGATATCCAAAGGAAACTATTGGATACACCTTCTATCACAGATCCGAAGGTAAGACTTTTGTTGCTAAATTCGGAAACTTTCTGGAGAAGGAGTTTCTCTCGAAAGATGTGAGTGGGAGGAAAGTAGAACTTGATGATGTAACTGTACCTGCTCCCTTATTGGAAAGTAGTACATCACAGAAAACTGTTTCTGCGACACCTACACCAATTAGTGAGGAAGCTAATGATAATGATCATGAAACTTTAGGACAAGATACTATTGAACCTCGTAGATCAACCAGAGTGGGAACCACGCCAAAGTGGTACGGTAATCCTGTTCTGGAAATCATGCTGCTAGATCATGATGAACCTACAAACTATGAAGAAGCGATGGTGAGCCCAGATTCGCAAAATGGCTTGAAGCCATGAAATCTGAGATGAGATCCATGTATGAGAACAAAGTATGGACTTTGGTTGACTTGCCCGATGATCGGCAAGCAATTGAGAATAAATGGATTTTCAAGAAGAAGACTGACGCTGACGGTAATATTACTGTCTACAAAGCTCAACTTGTCGCAAAAGGTTTTCGACAAGTTCAAGGGGTTGACTACGATGAGACCTTCTCACCCGTAGCGATGCTCAAGTCTGTTCGAATCATGTTAGCAATTGCCGCATTTTATGATTATGAAATTTGGCAGATGGATGTCAAAACTGCATTCCTGAACGGATTTCTGGAAGAAGAGTTGTATATGATGCAACCGGAAGGTTTTGTCGATCCAAAGGGAGCTAACAAAGTGTGCAAGCTCCAGTGATCCATTTATGGACTGGTGCAAGCCTCTCGGAGTTGGAATAAACGCTTTGATAGTGTGATCAAAGCATTTGGTTTTATACAGACTTTCGGAGAAGCCTGTATTTACAAGAAAGTGAGTGGGAGCTCTGTGGCATTTCTGATATTATATGTAGATGACATATTACTGATTGGAAATGATATAGAATTTCTGGATAGCATAAAGGGATACTTGCATAAGAGTTTTTCAATGAAAGACCTCGGTGAAGCTGCTTACATATTAGGCATAAAGATCTATAGAGATAGATCAAGACGCTTAATTGGACTTTCACAAAGAACAGACCTTGACAAGATTTTGAAGAAGTTCAAAATGGATCAAGCAAAGAAAGGGTTCTTGCCTGTGTTACAAGGTGTGAAGTTGAGTCAGACTCAATGCCCGACCACTGCAGAAGATAGAGAGAATATGAAAGATGTTCAATATGCTTCAGCCATAGGCTCTATCATGTACGCAATGCTATGTACCAGACCTGATGTGTGCCTTGCTATAAGTTTAGCAGGGAGGTACCAAAGTAATCCAGGAGTGGATCACTGGACAGCGGTCAAGAACATCCTGAAGTACCTGAAAAGGACTAAGGATATGTTTCTCGTATATGGAAGTGACAAAGAGCTCATTGTAAACGGATACATTGATGCAAGCTTTGACACTGATCCGGACGATTCTAAATCGCAAACCGGATACGTGTTTACATTAAACGGTGGAGCTGTCAGTTGGTGCAGTTCAAAACAAAGCGTCGTGGCGGGATCTACATGTGAAGCAGAGTACATAGCTGCTTCGGAAGCAGCAAATGAAGGAGTCTGGATGAAGGAGTTCATATCCGATCTAGGTGTCATACCTAGTGCATCGGGTCCAATGAAAATCTTTTGTGACAATACTAGTGCAATTTCCTTGGCAAAGGAATCCAGATTTCACAAGAGAACCAAGCACATCAAGAGACGCTTCAATTCCATCTGGGATCTAGTCTAGGTGGGAGACATAGAGATTTGCAAGATACATACGGAGCTGAATGTAGCAGACCCGTTGACTAAGCCTCTTCCACGAGCAAAACATGATCAGCACCAAAGCTCCATGGGTGTTAGAATCATTACTGTGTAATCTAGATTATTGACTCTAGTGCAAGTTGGAGACTGAAGGAAATATGCCCTAGAGGCAATAATAAAGTTATTATTTATTTCCTTATATCATGATAAAAGTTTATTATTCATGCTAAAATTGTATTAACCGGAAACATAATACATGTGTGAATACATAGACAAACAGAGTGTCACTAGTATGCCTCTACTTGACTAGCTCGTTAATCAAAGATGGTTATGTTTCCTAACCATTGACAAAGAGTTGTTATTTGATTAACGGGATCACATCATTAGTTGAATGATCTGATTGACATGACCCATTCCATTAGCTTAGCACCCGATCGTTTAGTATGTTGCTATTGCTTTCTTCATGACTTATACATGTTCCTATGACTATGAGATTATGTAACTCCCGTGTGCCGGAGGAACACTTTGTGTGCTACCAAACGTCACAACGTAATTGGGTGATTTTAAAGGTGCTCTACAGGTGTCTCCAAAGGTACATGTTGGGTTGACGTATTTCGAGATTAGGATTTGTTACTCCGATCGTCGGAGAGGTATCTCTGGGCCCTCTCGGTAATGCACATCAATTAAGCCTTGCAAGCAATGCAACTAAAGAGTTAGTTACGAGATGATGTATTACGGAACGGGTAAAGAGACTTGCCGGTAACGAGATTGAACTAGGTATTGGATACCGACGATCGAATCTCGGGCAAGTAACATACCGATGACAAAGGGAACAATGTATGTTGTTATGCGGTCTTACCGATAAAGATCTTCGTAGAATATGTAGGAGCCAATATGGTCATCCAGGTCCCGCTATTGGTTATTGACCGGAGACATGTCTCGGTCATGTCTACATTGTTCTCGAACCCATAGGGTCCGCACGCTTAAGGTTTCGATGACAGTTATATTATGAGTTTATATGTTTTGATGTACCGAAGGTTGTTCGGAGTCCCGGATGTGATCACGGACATGACGAGGAGTCTCGAAATGGTCGAGACATAAAGATTGATATATTGGATGGCTATATTCGGACACCGGAAGTGTTCCGGATGATTTCGGAGAAAACCGGAGAGCCGGAGGGTTACCGGAACCCCCCCGGGAGAAGTAATGGGCCATATGGGCCTTAGTGGAGAGAGAGAGGGGCAGCCAAAGGTGGGCCGCGCGCCTCCTCCCCCCTGGTCCGAATTGGACTAGGAGAGGGGGGGGGCGGCGCCCCCCTTCCCTTCTCCCTCCCCACTTCTTTCCCCCTCCTAGTAGGAGTCCTACTCCTACTAGGAGGAGGACTCCTCCTTGGCGCGCCATAGGGGCCAGCCGGCCTCCTCCTCTCTTGAACCTTTATATACGGAAGCAGGGGCACCCCAGAGACACACAAGTTGATCCTCGTGATCATATTCTTAGCCATGCGTTGCGCCCCCTGCCACCATAGTCCTCGATAATATTGTAGCGGTGCTTAGGCGAAGCCCTACGCCAGTAGTACATCAAGATCGTCACCACGCCGTCGTGCTGATGGAACTTTTCCCCGACACTTTGCTGGATCGGAGTCCGGGGATCGTCATCAAGCTGAACGTGTGCTAGAACTCGGAGGTGCCGTAGTTTCGGTGCTTGATCGGTTGGGCCATGAAGACGTACGACTACATCAACCGCGTTGTGCTAACGCTTCCGCTGTCGATCTACAAGGGTACGTAGATCACACTCTCCCCTCTCGTTGCTATGCATCACCATGATCTTGCGTGTGCGTAGGAAATTTTTTGAAATTACTACGTTCCCCAACAGTAAGAGTTGTTGCTTGTCCGGATCGAGTCCGGTGCCATCTGCAATATGATTTGTCAGATTTGCACCCACACCGCACAATACTAATCTTTCGAAGTGTATCTTACCTGAGGGGGTCTCTTTGGGCTCCCCTGCTGCGGCTAGTGCGGCCTCTAGTTGGGCCCTGCACTTTTCCAGCTCCTGGGACAGTACGGTATTTTTCTCTGTAAGAACCTGCATATTAAATGATCCTTAAATCAGTTGCTCTAACTGCTTCAAGTCTCGGGGGCTACTGGCATATATATGTTTAACCAAAATTTTCTTACCCGTATGTCTTTTACATACTGCTCCGTGGCTCTGGCTAAGGCATTTTGAGCGGCACGGAGGTACGCATCTCCCGAATTAAAGGCATCTAAAGCCTCTTGGGAGAAACAAGCGTCGTGTAGAACTGTCCGGTGACGCCTGTGGTTCATGGCACTCTCCACTTCAGAATTTGTGGCAGACAGCCTGTCCGCATCCTCTGTCGGAGGAACGACCGGTGCACGCCTTGTGCTCGCCTCCGCTCCCTGGCCAGACGTTGGAGCCTGGCTGGTGGAGGCGCGATTGGCAACCTCTCCGGATGCAGTCCGGCGAGGTCTCTTCGTTCTGAAGATAGCACGAACGTTAATATGCCCTGACAGAATAACACCAGGGAAACAAAGGGTGCACTATACCTTTGCGTCGGCATCTCAGTCTGGACTGCATTCCTTTTTGTCCCACGGGGCCCTGTGACCCCTCGTTGGCTAGCCGCCGCAGGGTCGGCCTCCTGCCTCGGAAATCTCCCCTGCAAAGCTCGGTTGTAATCAGAAAACTACAAACATGAGAAGGCGGACACCTATTCGGGGTACTAGGACTTCGATCTCAGTTACCTGGGAGGCCGGGATTAGCCCTGGGTAATCGGCCCTAATGGCCACCAAGGCGTTGTCCTTGCTCAATTGATGGAACACTCCATCAATCAGCTCCACAGATATGTCCAGATCCTCTTGAGAGGCTGGGTCGAGGGACCTTCCTGGGTCCTCGGGTTGCGGAGGAGGGCTGTTTATTTCCTTAACAGCCCGGCGCAGTTCCTGCGTTGAAAGTCGTTAGACTAAATATTTAACAATGGGAATACAAAACGGATGGGCAAGTAAATGCGACCGCTTACCCAGCTTGGTGGATTATGCATAGAGAATCCACCCTGTGGGTTGACGTGGAGGAATTCCTCCTCTTCTCCCTTATATAAAGTGGACAAGATCTTTAGTAGAGCGGCAGCCAAATCTGGCCCCTTACGGCCGTAGCGGGTGGCATCGTCCTCCCCGTTGAAGTCCCACATGGGGTGGCTTCTATACTGAAGTGGCTGCACCCCCCGCATAATGCATTCGGCCATAACCCCGATCATGGTCAGTCCGGAATGGGCTAACAATCTTATTCGGCCCATCAGGTAAATGACGTCCCTGTCACTTTCCTCCTGAGGGCTCCCTGGATGCCAGCTCAGGCGCTTCTTTAAGGGAGCACTGTTGAACTCAGGAAGGCCAATCCGAACAGGATCCGGCAGCGGGACGTCCTATATATAAAACCATTCCGAGGGTTAGTCTTCGGACGCCTTCTTTGGGGTTTCGGATAGATATCCGGTCCCGGCGATGCGCCACACTTCGGCTCCGCCCACTTGATACATTGACCCCTCCTTAGAGCGGGGCACCAGGCAGAATAACCTCTTCCACAGCGCGAAATGAGCCTCCACACCCAGGAATAGCTCGCAAAGGGCGACGAAGCCCGCAATATGCAATATAGAGCCGGGCATGAGATTGTGCAGCTGGAGGCCGTAGAACTCTAGAAGCCCGCGGAGAAATGGATGAATTGGAAATCCAAGTCCTCTTATGAGATAAGGGACGAGGCACACCCACTCTCCTTTGGAAGGGTTGGGGGTGCTCTCCGCTTGCTCTCCACCATTATAGGTGGCGAGTCCGGCTTGGACCGGGACCATATAGGCCTGAGGGAGAAATCCCTTGGCCTGAAGCGACACTAGCTCGCTGTGCAGGATGGAGCACCTCTCCCAGTCTCCAGGTTTAGGACTGGAAGGGCGAGAGGAGGAGCTGGGACGGCTGGCCATGTTGGAATGGACCTTTGCTGGAAGCGCTCTGATGATAACTCGCGAAAAGGAGAAGATGTGGTTTGGACCTAAGTCCCCATCCCGTTAAATAGGCGGCTCGTTTATACGGTTAGGGGTGTGGGTGTAAAAATGCCCCGGCTTTTTGCATTCGTTTGACACATGGAAGACGGCCATTATTGGGCACAGAAGCCGAGGAGCACTACATTACGAAAATCGGGCATTATTCCTACAGGTACACAAGATTTGAGAAGAACCCGCCTTGCAATGCCGAACAATCTGCGCGCCGGACTCGTCGTCATTGAAGCCTGGTTAGGGGGCTACTGAGGGAGTCCTAGATTAGGGGGTGTCCGGGTAGCCAGACTATACCTTCCGCCGGACTCCAGGACTATGAAGATACGAGATTGAAGACTTCGTCCCGTGTCCGGATGGGACTTTCCTTGGCGTGGAAGGCAAGCTTGGCGACGCGGATATTCAAGATCTCCTACCATTGTAACCGACTCTATGTAACCCTAACCCTATCCGGTGTCTATATAAACCGGAGGGTTGTAGTCTGTAGGCAATCAACTCCATATACAACAATCATACCATAGGCTAGCTTCTAGGGTTTAGCCTCCTTGATCTCGTGGTAGATCTACTCTTGTACTACCCATATCATCAATATTAATCAAGCAGGATGTAGGGTTTTACCTCCATCAAGAGGGCCCGAACCTGGGTAAAACATCGTGTTCCCTGCCTCCTGTTACCATCCAGCCTAGACGCACAGTTCGGGACCTACTACCCGAGATCCGCCGGTTTTGACACCGACAATGACTGATGAGCCCCTGTTGTACAACAGGCTCATGAGATATAGTCCCTCACAAAAGAACTTGAGTATTTCAAGTGTGTGTTGCCGGACAAATTTGTTGCCGGAGGCATCATTGCCAAGCTTCCACCTTCGTGGAACAATTTTGCTATTTCCCTGAAACACAAGAGACGGGAGTTTTCCATTGCGGATCTCATTGGTACTCTTGATGTTGAAGAGAAGGCGAGAGCAAAGGACAGACGTGCTCGAGTTGCTAAGGGAGCTTCTAGTGCCCACCTGGTACAGAAGAAGAACTTCCAGCCCAACAAGTTCAAAAACAACAAGAACAAAACTTAGGGCAAAGGCAAGTTTGATACAAAGAACAAGCCATCACATTCTACCAACTTCAAGAATAATTCTCATAAGAAGGGGAAGGGACTTTGCCATGTCTGCGGTGATCCTAATCACTGGGCTTCGAAGTGTCCTAACCGCTTTGAGGAGCGCGAACATGAGAAGAGCGGCAAGTCCGCTAATGTTGTCATAGGTGATACTGATATGAAGGAATCAGGGTACGGTATTTTTCCTACCATCCTTTCAGTATTTCAATCCCCTGGTTGGTTAATTGGCAGCAGTGCCAATGTACATGTTTGTGCTGAGGCCTCCATCTTTTCTTCTTACCAGCCCACAGGGACGTCTCCCGTGCTGATGGGGAACGTGTTACATGCCATCGTTCGAGGTGTTGGTACGGTCGATCTGAAGTTTACTTCGGGGAAGACCGTGCGTCTGAAGAACGTTCATCATGTGCCATCCATCAATAAAAATCTCATTAGCGGTTCCCATTTATGTCGAGATGTTTTCAAGTTGGTTTTCGAATCCAATAAAGTTGTAATTTCTAAGTATGGACAATTTGTTGGAAAAGGCTATGAGTCCGGAGGCTTGTTCCGCCTGTCTTTGTCAGATATTTGCACTAAAGTTATTAATAATGTTTGCCACAATAATGAGTGTGATATTTGGCATTCACGACTTTCTCACATTAACTTTGGTTGCATGACGCGGCTAGCCAATATGAGTTTAATTCCAAAAATCTCTACTGTCAAAGGCTCTAAGTGCCAAGTATGTGTTCAAGCTAAGCAACCTCGCAAGTCCCATAAGACTGCAGAGGCAAGAGAGTTGGTGCCACTAGAGCTTATACATTCTGATCTTTGTGAGATGAATGGCGAGTTGACAAAAGGTGGAAAGAGATACTTCATGACGTTGATTGATCAATCCACTAGATATTGTTATGTGTATCTTCTGAAATCAAAAGATAAGGCTTTAACTTTCTTCAAAAACTATAAAGCTAAGGCAGAGAACCAACTTGATCGGAAAATTAAACGGCTTAGGTCCGATTGTGGTGGAGAGTATTTTTCCAATGAATTTGATCTGTTTTGTGTGGAACATGGTATAATCCATGAGAGGACGCCTCCCTACTCGCCTCAGTCAAATGGGGTAGCCGAAAGAAAGAACTGAACCCTAACTGATATGGTTAACACCATGTTACACACATCGGGTCTTTCCAAGGAATGGTGGGGGGAGGCGCTAATGATTGTGTGTCATGTCCTAAACCGAGTTCCCACAAAGCATAAGACCATGACTCCATTTGAGGAATTGGAAAGGAAAAGATTGAAACTCTCTTACCTACGTACTTGGGGTTGTTTGGCGAAAGTCAATATACCAATTCCCAAGAAGCGCAAGCTTGGACCAAAAATCATGGATTGTGTTTTTTTGGGCTATGCTTTTCATAGCTTTGGCTATAGATTTTTTTATAATAAAATCTGAGGTATCTGATATGCATGTTGGTACAATTATGGAGTTGAATGATGCGACTTTCTTTAAGGACATATTTCCTACGAAGGATATGTCGAGTTCATCAAACCAGGAGATACCTACTCCATCTAGTGAGGAATTCGCTGTAATTCCTGAACCCACCATTGTGATGGAACACGTTGAGAATCCTATTGAAGGTGCCAATAGAACTCCTGTGAGGACTAAGAGACAGAGGACTACAAAGTCCTTTGGTGATGATTTCATTGTGTACCTTGTGGATGACACACCCAGGACTATTTTAGAAGCCTATGCATGTCCTAATGCTGACTACTGCAAGGAAGCTGTTCGTAGCGAGATGGATTCCATCTTAGGTAACGGAACCTGGGAGATCACTGACCGTCCTTATGGGTGCAAAACTGTAGGATGTAAGTGGGTGTTCAAGAAGAAGCTTAGACATGATGGTACGATTGAAAAGTACAAGGCACGGCTTGTGGCTAAGGGTTATACCCAGAAAGAAGGTGAAGACTTCTTTGATACTTACTCACCCGTGGCTAGACTGACCACAATTTGGGTGCTACTATCACTGGCTGCCTCACATGGTCTTCTCATTCATCAAATGGACGTTAAGACGGCCTTCCTCAATGGAGAGTTGAAGGAGGAAATTTACATTGATCAGCCAGATGGTTTTGTAGTACCTGGTCAAGAAGGAAATGTGTGCAAGTTATTAAAGTCTTTATATGGCCTTAATCAAGCTCCTAAGGAGTGGCATGAGAAGTTCTAAAGAACATTAACTGCTGCCGGCTTTGTAGTAAATTATGGTGACAAGTGTGTGTACTATCGCCATGGTGGGGGCGAAGGAGTTATTCTTTGTCTGTATATCGACGACATATTGATCTTTGGAACCAAACTTGATTTAATCAAGGAGGTTAAGGATTTGTTATCTCGCTGTTTTGAGATGAAGGATCTAGGATTAGTTGATGTTATCTTAAACATCAAGCTATTGAGAGATGAGAATGGTGGGATCACACTACTTTAGTCTCACTATGTGGAAAAGGTCTTGAGTCGTTTTGGGTATTGCTAGCGACTGCACGCCTTCTCCAACTCCATAAGATGCTAGTGTGTTGCTTCGAAAGAATCCACGGATTCCTAGAGATCAACTGAGGTATTTTCAGATTATTGGCTCGCTTATGTATTTGGCGAGTGCCACGAGGCCTGACATCTTGTTTGCTGTGAGCAAGCTGAGTCAGTTTGTGGCAAAACCGGGACATGATCATTGGCATGCGCTGGAGAGAGTTATGCGCATTTGAAAGGCACCGCGAGCTATGGGATTCACTACACCGGGTATCCAAGGGTACTGGAGGGTTATAGTGACTCAAACTGGATATCTGATGCTGATGAGGTTAAGGCCACAAGTGGTTATGTTTTTATACTCGGTGGTGGCGCTGTTTCTTGGAAGTCTTGTAAGCAGACCATCTTAACGAGGTCAACTATGGAAGCAAAACTCACAGCATTAGACACTACCACAGTTGAAGCAGAGTGGCTTCGTGAGCTCTTGATGGACTCACCTATGGTTGAAAAACCAATACCCCTATCCTGATGAATTGTGATAATCAAACTGTGATCGTCAAGATAAACAGTTCTAAGGACAATATGAAGTCCTCAAGGCATGTCAAGAGGAGACTAAAATCTGTCAGAAAATTGAGGAACTCCGGAGTTATTACATTGGATTATATCCAAACGTCGAAAAATTTGGCAGATCCCTTCACAAAGGGTCTATTACATAATGTGATACATAATGCATCGATGGATATGGGTCTGAGACCCACCGCATGAGTTGTCCATAGTGGTAACCCACTCTATGTGATCGGAGATCCCGTGAAGTAGAAGCGGGAGACAAACTCTTAGTTAGCTGGGAGGAGAGTATCCCTATATTAACTATCCCACTCCATGAAGATGTAATACTCTCTTGATCTGCATGGCAGGTTGATACTTATCTTAATGTGTTCCAAGTGGCTTATTCAAGTAAGCAGAGATGTTGTCCTGCAGAACATCTTCTGAGGAACACACCTATATGAATTTGACTGTTAACGCCGCAGTCTATGAGAATTAGGTGTTCTCTAATAGATTCATGAAAAGGCCCTGGAGTACGACGTATACGCTCCACCCGCGGGGAAGCCTTACGGCAGCCCAGTATCGGTCAAGAATTTGTGTGAAACTAGTATCGCAGAAAACTTGTAGTTCAAGGCATAGACCACTATTCAAGTTGTGATCTAGTGTAGCATAAATCTCTAAGTGGAAGTTCAACTTCACAGTCTCCAGTAAGCACCAGTATATAAACAATGTTTTGGAACCAAATGGTGAGATGTGCCAATGAGACTTTGTGGGGGATTGTTGGAATTTGCTAGTGGGCTTTTGGCCCAAAGCGCAACTAGAATTCTGAAATTCTCTTGGCCCATTCATGAACACATGTGAGTGGAGTGAGTGAGGCTAAAGTTTAGTCCCACCTCATAAGTTGAGAGAGAGTTGCACCTCTTTATAAGGTGAGCTCTTCTACCACTTGTATGAGCATGAGAAGAGGAGACCTACACACGCGCTCCTCCTCCTCGCTCGCCTCGCCACGCCACGCCTCATCACGACGTGCCGCGGGTTGCGGGACTGAGCCAACCCGAGGACAGAGCGATGCACGTTGTCTATATTTTTGCTGCTCGGGAAAAATTAATGAGTCATTAATTAATATTTAACAGACGCGTTAATTACTGAACCGTTTCCGATTCTTTTGGATCATGACGACTCGGACGTGGGGTTTACTCCCGCGACCTACCCGGCCCGCATGATATAGTCAGGCAGACGTCTACCCTAGCCGCAGCCGCTTCGTATGGTTTCTCACCACCATTCCAGATCATTGCGCCGCCAAGCAAGTCTTCTCCATCCCTCCTATCGGCGTGCACCGGGAGAAGGGACGGCAGGCCTCCGGAACCCTGCCTCTCGTGATCCTGTATGGGAGAGGGGCGATCAGGTTTTTTGGGGAGCGCACTCGCGCTGCTGCTGGTACTGACGACTTCGCGAACGATGACTTCTTCCCCGACCTCGGCAACCTCATCCTCGACGACATGGGCGACAACATCAACACCGGCGGTGCTGCTCCCGCTACACCGTATGTGATTCTATCCTTCCTGTTCGAGATCGTGATAGAATTCATATTTCTAGTATGTGCCCTAGATGTGATATGTTCATCTTCTATGCTAGTTCACATGATTAGTTAAATCTCTGCTACTGTAGTCGTGATTTATCTTCTGTTTATTCAGATTAAATCTCGTAGTAATTTGCTCACATTTCCAACAATCCAAAAACCTGATTATAGGCAATTTACTCCGAGTGGTTTTGCTATGCATCTGAAGCTGCCTGCCTTTAAGGGGGCGCAATATAAGAGGTGGCGCACGAGAGAAGTCTACTGGTTTCAGACCATGGGCTGCTATGACGCCACCAAGGGCAAGCCTGCGGGCGATCTTAATCCAGCACAACTGGAAGCTTTTGAGAAGATCGATACTCTCTTTAAAGGCGCTCTTCTGAGTGTTCTGGATGATTCCATTGTGGATTTGTATATGTCGTTTGAAAATGGCAAGGACATGTGGGCTGTGCTCGAGGCCAAGTTTGGTGCCTCGGACGCCGGCAGCGAGTTGTACGTCATGGAGCAATTCTATGACTACAAGATGACTGATGAGCGCTCTGTTGTACAGCAGGCTCATTTTCGGTGTCAAAACCGGCGGATCTCAGGTAGGGGGTCCCGAACTATGCGTCTAGGCGGATGGTAACAGGAGACAAGGGACACGATGTTTTTACCCAGGTTCGGGCCCTCTTGATGGAGGTAAAACCCTACTCCTGCTTGATTAATATTGATGATATAGGTAGTACAAGAGTGGATCTACCACAAGATCAGAGAGGCTAAACCCTAGAAGCTAGCCTATGGTATGATTGTTGTTCGTCCTATGGACTAAACCTCTTTGGTTTATATAGACACCGGAGAGGGCTAGGGTTACACAGAGTCGGTTACAATGGGAGGAGATCTACATATCCGTATTGCCAAGCTTGCCTTCCACGCCAAGGAAAGTCCCATCCGGACACGGGATGAAGTCTTCAATCTTGTATCTTCATAGTCCAAGAGTCCGGCCAAAGGTCATAATCCGGCTATCCGGACACCCCCTAATCCAGGACTCCCTCAGTAGCCCCTGAACCAGGCTTCAATGACGACGAGTCCGGCGCGCAAATTGTCTTTGGCATTGCAAGGTGGGTTCCTCCTCCGAATAATTCATAGAAGATTTTGAACACAAGGATAGTGTCCGGCTCTGGAAAATAAGTTCCACATACTGCCATAGAGAGAATAGTATTTACACAAATCTAATCTGCTGACGTATTTCGTAGCGTGACATCACACCACGGCCAAGCCTTTTATTGGAATCCTTTTTACTATCCCACCTCAGCGCGTTTTGCGAGGCGGTTTCCTTGGCACGTCTTGCCGAAGCAGAGATCGTGTCCCCTTTATTTACGGGATTCTCATCAATACAGACGTGGGTAACCCAGTCGTGCCCGTTGGTATGTCTCCTCGATCAAAGGCGAGTCCCAAACGGTCACGGGGAGGGCTCTTGGTATTCAACCTCTTATAAAGAGACCAAGGCCTTACTCCTTTCTTTTAATCTCAATCGAATTCGCCCTTCGCCTCGAGTTCCAACACCCAAGGCCCCAGATTTCAGGCGCTTCGGACCTTCGACGATGTCCGACTCCGACCTTCGAGGCTGATGGATGCCTTCCTCCATCACGGAGGAAGACGTGCTAAAGCTGAGAGAGGCCAGTTTTTGACCGGCGAAATCTCGCACAGGCTACCTGCTCATCACTACTAGGTAAAAGCCTATACACAGAATCTTACCAGCAGCGCGCTTTAAAATCAGGCGCTGCTGCTAAGTAGTAGCAGCGCGGGTTTTTAAACCTCGCTACTACTAAGTTGATAGCAGTAGCGCTGGTTTTTAACCCTCGCTACTACTAAGCGGTCTCTACCGTGCCCCCGGGACATGCCATAGTAGTAGCGCGGGTTTTTAACCCTCGCTACTACTAAGTTGATAGCAGTAGCGCTGGTTTTTACCCCTCGCTACTACTAAGCGGTCTCCACCGTGCCCCTGGGCCATGCCATAGTAGTAGCGAGGGTTATAAACCCGCGCTACTACTAAGTTATTACCCCTCGCTACTACTAAGAGGTCTCAACCGTGCCCCTCTGGGACATGCCATAGTAGTAGCGAGGGGTAAAATCCCTCGCTACTACTAAAGGTCCCATTTTGAAACTCTACCACCCCCCCCCCCCCATGGATCGCCTTTTCGGTTTTGTAAAAAGCAAAAGAAAATGATAAAACTTCAAAGATTAAAATCCTTCGAGATGTAGTTATGTTACTACATCTACTAGTTAGGAAAATTTAAAAACTTAAATTTGGACATGTTTTGCAAAAAGTGTAGGGAAAATGTAAAACGGCTATAACTTTTGCATACGATGTTAGAAAAAAATGTATAATACGTCAAAATGTTTCAAAAATTAAAATCCTTCGAGATGTAGTTATGTTCTTACATCTACTAGTTAGGAAAATTTAAAAACTTAAATTTGGACATGTTTTGCAAAAAGTGTAGGGAAAATGTAAAACGTATAATATATCAAAATGTTCAGCACGAAAATCTGCATACGATGGAGACTGCCTACGGCCTGTTTGCAAATTTTTAGAATCCTCAAATTCTAAAAGGAAAAAAAGTTATGCTCAAATTTCAGTTTTTTTTAATTTTTAGTCAAATCTGGTCAAACTGTGGTCAAACTACTTATTCAAGACGTATTAGTGTTACTAAATAATTATTCAAGAATATTAGTGTTACTAAATAATTATTTCAGTTTTTTGGAATTTTGGTCAAATCTGGTCAAACTATGGTCAAACTTTGGTCAAAATGTGGTCAAACTCCTTATTCCAGAAATATTAGTGTTACTAAATAATTATTGTGGTTTAGAACAATAGTTTTAAACTCAAACAGTGAAATGTGTGACTTCATGCTCAAGCTAAACTCCCGAGGGTTAATAGGATTGACATCTTACTATTGTCAGGAAAACAACAAGTGCAAACTTGGAATCGAGGGAGAATAGAACCCGGAAGTTAAGCGTGCTCAGGCTGGAGTAGTGAGAGGATGGGTGACCGTCTGGGAAGTTAGATGATTTGGAATGATGAGGGGTGATTAGAGATTAAATTGAGCAGCGATGAGGGTGATTAGAGATTAGAGGTTAAAATAATTCAGAAATTTGAAAATTCGGGCAAAAAATTCAAAAAATAATTCCGCGGGTTAGTAGTAGCGCGGGTTTTTACTCACACTACTACTAACGGACGTAGTAGTAGCGCGGGTGCGCCCGCGCTACTGCTATACGTTAGTTGTAGCACCTTATTAGTAGCGTCGGCCCCCGCACTGCTAATAGGCCCAAAACCCGTGCTGCTGCTAGGCTTTTCCCTAGTAGTGCATGGGCGGGTTATTCCTACTCCCAAGCCTGGTGAGAGCGTGGTGTTCGTGTCTCACTTCCTCTGAGGGCTAGGCTTCGCGACGGATCCCTTCATGAGGGGGCTCATGTTTTATTATGGGCTGGAATTTCACGACTTAGCTCCGAAGTCCATCCTCCACATCTCATCGTTCATTGTCGTGTGCGTAGCCTTCCTCCGTATTACTCCTCACTTTGGACTATGGCTTAAGACCTTTAAAGTAGAGCCGAAGATGATCGAGGGACAGCACGCGGAGTGCGGAGGCGCTGTTATAAGCAAGAATGTTGATGCTCCATGGCCCGAGGGCTCTTTTCAAGAGGAGTTCAACTTATGGCAACAAGAGTGGTTTTATATCACAGCTCCTAGGGGCACCAAGTGGGTGGCGCCACCTGCTTTCCGCTCGGGTCCCCCACCACGACTAGCGTCATGGGTCGATAAGGGGCTGGACTGGGGGCCGGCAAAGGACGTGCCCCTATTGCAGGGCCGCATCCGAGATCTCCTAGAAAGGGACATCAGCCTGGTCATGGTGACGCAGGTTATGCTAATTCGCGGAGTTCTGCCCTGCAAACGTCACCCCCTCCGCCTGTGGGAGTTCAACCCGGAGGGACCGCGAGCTCTCCAACATTTTCTTGGCATGACGCCCGTGGAGATGTACAAATTGTTCTTCGGATCACAAGTAGTGTGTCCGGATTCTATGGAGGACGCGGGACTGAGATGCAATCGTCCGGATACTCAAGTAAGTAGCCCCGTTCCCGGACACACCATCCGTTCATTTATCACAACATCACCCTTAAAAGAGTTGTCTTTGAAACAGGAGTGGGTAGTGAAGGCGAAGTTAATCAGGTGTCCGGCCCCCCTTCCTGAGACCTCGCCAGATCCCGTGTTAACCAGAATGTTGGAGATCGTGCCTTTAGAAGAAAACGAGGGGGACAAGGATGCTACCGCCTCCTCGAAGGAGGCTGTCAGGAAAGGAGGAATCAAAAATTCCTCTACCCAGGGGAAGAAGAGGACCGCCTCTGAAGACCCGGAGACCATGGTCTCAAAGCGGGGGAAGAAATCTTTGCCAGAGGGTCCTGTGCCGGGGGGTACCTCGGCCATACTGTGCCCCCAAGGGGATCAGCCCTCCACCGAGCCGTAAGTAGAGAGGGGGGTTTAAAATGAGAGAAATCCCTATTTAATTTCTGAGGAAAATAACCCAAATTTTACCTTGTAGTTCGGATCTCAGCCCTTCTCAGCAGAGCTCATCTTCGGGGGATCTTCTTCCAGAGATGATGGAGAGCGGAACGCCTCCCCTGCCGTATCGCCTTACGAGGCGAGCGACCCTGAGGTATTGTCATGGAGGGTTTCTCTGAATCCGGCAGGGCCGGAAGGCAGCCATATGGCCCCCCAAAGCCCTCCGTGTCCGGCCTTCGAAAAAGTCCATCGGACGAGTCCGGCACCGCCCGGTGCATGGTCGGAGGGACTGAGGGATCTGCTAGGGCGAGTGTCTATCTCAGAGGAGTACCGTACGTTGATGGGTACGGTAATTGAAAGGATTTCCTCCGCGGAAAGCGGGTTGCACGAAGCCGTCAGGAGTTTGCTGACAGGTTTTGAGGTACGCGAAGTAATGTACCTTTTGACAGTTTCACATAAGTAAGATGCGCCCTGTGTAGATAGTAGCCCCTGAGACTCTGTGTGTTGTCAAAGACGACAACACACGGAGGATCATAGTCCCAGTCATAAATTTGCCGCCTTCTCATGTAGGTGGCGAGGTGTCCGGTGGCTAACCGGACTGATGAATTTGCCAAGCTAAAGCGGCAACTTGACGTGGCAGATGCCGACATTGCGCTTGTCAACAAGAGGCTTGACGAGGCACAAGGTATGTAATTTCTCCGGAGACACCTGGTAAGAGGAGCTTGATGCCAGTATCTTACAACATGTGCGCTTGATGCAGATGGTGCCACCGCCATGGAGAACCTTCGGGCGGAACTCGCCCAAGCCAAGGAGCAGGCCAGGAAAAGTGATGCGGCTGTCGTAAAGGCAGTTGAAGAGCTGAAAGCCGAACAGGCTGCTCACTGCCGAAGCAAGAAGGAAATGGCCGAGATGGCTGTGAAGTTGAAGAGCGCTGCTGACCGTTGGAAGCTTCTTGAAAAGGAAGATCGGGCGGAACAAACGGACCTGGAGAAGGCCACTACCGCGGCCAAGGATGCTCGCTCTGCGATGAGAGCTATGAAGGAGGAGCTACGTCAAGCCGGAGATATCGCGGATGGAAAGCCGTTTATGCTGCGGATGAAGTTCGGGGATCCAAAATATGCTCCGTTGGACCAGATGTGGAGTACGACGGACACTTATCTAGATTTGGCGGCGAGTGCCGCAGACGCGGCCGAACACTTCCAAGATCAAGAGGATCGCGAAGTGGAAAAGCTCTTTTGGTCGCAGTTCCATAATCCAGAGCGTCCACTTCCATTAACCGATCATTTGGCCGAATGGGACGAGCTGAATAGGTTATCCGGACTCGCCATGAAGTATATCGTGGGTCATCTGTGGCCGGAAAGGCCAGAGCCGAAAAGTTATTTTAGCTTGGTGCAGCAGTTCCTTGGTGCAGTGTCGCATATCAATGCAATGAAGAGGTCAGCATGCATAGAGGTTGCGCGGATGGCCCTTGCCCGTGTCAAGACATACTGGGCGGAGATGGAGGCCACCGATGTTGCATCCCAAGACTCGGACGGAAGCCGAGTACCTGCCGAGCACTATTTTCAGGAAGTTCTGCAAGGCGCTCATTTAATAGAGACACAGTGCTCGAAGGATACTATGTTTGAATAACATGTATTATTGTAAAACAATATTTTGATGGAATGTAAGAGCTTTTTATACTTGTGCCTTCAAGAATTAAAATACCTCCTGTGCGGCCGTTAATGTATATGTGTATATAACCTGAAAGATGGCAATCTTCGGCTTCAGCCCCCACGCATATAATGCGGGGGTGTTCACAGAAGGCGCATGTTCACACTTGATCCAACGTCTTGGTCCATGAAGGAGGTGATAGCGCAGCGAACTAGGCAACCGGACTATAATGCTTTATCACTTTCACTAGACCATAGGAGCTTGACAGTGAGGCTACTATATAGCACCTGGTGGCGCCGCGCTCGCCCGAACTCGGGGCGCGTGTGTGCCTGGCCGGGAAACGGCCCTTCGTTAATGCGGAGGAATCCTGAAGATTCCGATAGGTCATCGAGTGGTTGACCAGTCTCACGCTATATCATGACAGTCAGTTTTCGGCTTTCTCTACAGAGGTGCTCGCCTGGCTGAACCGGGGCACAATCGCAGTAGTTCTCCTGGTGCTGCCTTAGCCGATAGGACGGAACTTAAGGCAGCAAAACATAGGAGCCGGGCAAACCCAACATTTGACCAAAGACATGATTCGGAGCTGATGCATATAAGGCCAAACTCGCGACGCCGAACACTCCCTAAGGTATTCGGTCTTTATAAAAACGGGCTGAGCAGTGCCCTTGATAATAAGCCCCTGGTTTCCAGGTACGTGCAAAATTCTGACGTGGCCACATGCCAAGACGCCAGCCTCCTCCTCGGTTATACTGAGAATCCGGGGGATGTGTATCAACATGAGACAATAAGAAAGGTTTACGCAGGGTCTTAATCTGAAAAGAATCCTGGAGACGGGTCCTTGCTACACGTCTGTGCTTGTGTCTCCGTTGTGCCGTGTCCTGGACGGGCGTAGCATGGTGTTCATCTATAAAAGAGAGGAACTTAGCTGAACAGGAAAAAAAGAATAGTAGTGCGCAATGTACGCTATACTAAATAAACAAAGTATAATTCAAGACAGGTAAAATTGAGCCTTATTGTCTCTTATTTTACATATGCGGAGCCCTTGTATAGGGGTGTACGGCTACTAAACCTTTAACAATTATATGTATGCTCTCGACTCGCCTAGCCGTGTCCGTGGTCTTAATGACCTGTTAGATGCTTTTGTTGGTGAATGTTTTAATGTGTGGTTGTCAAGGCAGCCGCATATTCTTCCGCGCTCGAGGAACACTCGATATTTCCCTTTAGTGAGATGATGCCTCGTGGACCGGTCATCTTAAGCGTAAGAGATGCATAATGCGGTATTGCGTTGAAGCGGGCAAAAGCTTCGCGTCACAGTAGTGCTTGATAGTTACTTGAAAATGGGCCGGTGTGGAAGGTTAGCTTTTCGCGGCGGAAGTTGTCGGGGGAGCCGAACATAACTTCTAGCAGGAGAGAACCCATGCAATGGGCATCCGGGCCTAGCGTTACTCCTTGAAAGGAAGTGTTGCTATGGCGAATTTTTGTTGGGTCCATCCCCATTTTGCGGATTGTGTCCTGATATAGCAGGTTTAGACCACTGCTGCCGTTCATCAGGACTTGTGTAAAGTGGAGTCCGTCGATTATCGGATCTAATACCAAGGCAGTCCAGCCTGCATTCCGTATACTTCTAGAGTAATCCTGATGGTCGAAGGTGATCGGTTTTAACAACCAGCGGCGAGACTCCTTTGAGATAGGCCGTATGGCGCGTATCTCTATAGGTGCCACTCTGTCTTTCCCTTTTGTCACGTGAATTGAGTTTACTTTGACTTCTTGTGGGAAATTCTTTTGTTTCCCGGTGCTCTGCTTGTGGGGTTCGTCATCGTCCTCACTTGGTATGTCGAGCCCCTTGTGTTCAGCGTTGAATTTGCCGGATTGCTTGAAGACCCAACAATCTCTGTGGGTATGGTATGCAGGCTTCCCGGGAGTACTGTGGATTTGACATATATTATCTAAGATCTTGTTTAGGTTAGATATCTCATCCCTGTTATCCTTGAGGGGCGGCTTTTTCTGATTCTGCCGAGAGAATTTGAATCCGGCGTTGACTGTCGTGCTCTTCGGGTTGTTTCCCTTAGTCCGGCGCTGGTCCTTGCTGCGTCGCGGTTTCCTGTTTCCATCCCTGACTTCGGATGTACTTGGGTCGCGGGTGTTGCTTCTTGCCAACCAGTTGTTCTCTCCTGTGCAAAAGCAGGTCATGAGGCTTGTTAATGCGGCCATTGTTCTTGTCTTTTCTTGGCCGATGTGTCTGGCAAGCCATTCGTCTCGAACGATGTGTTTGAAAGCTGCTAAGGCTTTGGCGTCCGGACAGTCGACTATCTGGTTCTTTTTAGTAAGAAATCTGTTCCAGAGTTTCCGGGCTGACTCTTCGGGCTGTTGAGTTATATGGCTTAAATCGTCTGCATCCGGAGGTCGGACATAGGTCCCTTGAAAATTTGCCCTAAAAGCATCCTCGAGCTCTTCCCAACTTCCAATGGTGTTTTCGGGAAGGCTTTTAAGCCAATGCCGGGCTGGCCCTTTGAGCTTGAGGGGTAAGTATTTTATGGCGTCGAGGTCATCTCCTCTGGCCATGTGTATGTGGAGGATATAATCCACAATCCAGACTCCAGGGTCTGTTGTTCCGTCGTACGCCTCCATGTTTACGGGCTTGAATCCCGCTGGAAATTCATGGTCCAGCACCTCATCGGTGAAACAGAGGGGGTGTGCGGCACCCCTGTATTTGGGTGTCGTGTTGTTCGGATATTTGTTGTGTTTCATTGCTTACTAGAGCTTGCTTTCTTGGCCCGTAGATAGACCTGGCTGGGCCATCCTTTTGATGCGAATCCTTGGGTGGATCGCGTGTAGGTTTGTATGCGGCTCCATTTGCCGCTCTATGTTGGTCATGGGGTCGTCTATCCGACTGGGTGGCTTCCTTATTTTTTGATTTTGGGGGCTCTAGGGCCTCCTCATCAAATTCGGGCAGTAGCTTAGGCTTCGGGTAGCTCTTTGTGTGGTGACTATCGCCATATTTGTCTGCGGTGTTGAGTATTTTGCTCCATCTGATTCGGAGTGCGTCTTCCGCAGTTTTGAGCTTCCGCTTCTGCTTTTTCAGGCTGCGCGCCGTGGCGATGAGCCTTTTGTGGAGGTTTTCCTGTTCCAGGAGATTGTCCGGCGTGAGGTCGTCCGGACTGTTATCCTTGCCGGGGACGGGTTGTGCGGTTTGCTTATCCAAGTTGCCTTGTTCAGATGGTTGCTCAATGCGATGTTCGTCGTTCGCCGGCTCGCCCTGCTCTGTGACTGGGTCTGTATGACCGATGTCTCTGTCGGGGCGGGGCTTGGAGCGGCGCTTACGCCGCCGCTTTGGCTGCTTTTCGGAGGAACGACCCTTCGTTGCGTCATCCCATTCTTCCTCGTCGTTTCCTTTGGGTGTGTCCACCATGTATACATCGTAGGATGGGGTGGCTGTCCACTGCCCTATAGGTGTTGGTTCATGTTCGTCTCCTACCTCGTCGTCCATACCGTCGATGTCTTCGGAGTCGAAGTCGAGCATGTCGGTTGAATCATCGACAGTGGCTACGAAGTGGGTGGTGGGTGGGCGTCGAATTTGTTCGTCGTCCGCATCCCAACCCTGTTGGCCATAGTCCAGCCAGGGCTCTCCTGACAAAGAGAGAAACCTTAGTGAATTCACAATGTCGCCGAAGGGCGAGTGCTGAAAGATATCCGCGGCGGTGAATTCCATGATCGGCGCCCAATCGGATTCGATTAGCGGGGGCGCGGAGGGTTCGGAGTCCGGAAAAGAGTCCGGCACCCTGGAGTCACGGGCTTCGCAGAGGATAAGGCTGGTGTTCGGCTCGATCGCCGTTGAGATTGCAGCCCCCGAGGCGGTGTCTAGCCACCCGTCCTTGATCGGTGCAGTTGGCTCCGAGCTAAGGGTCGGAGCTGATGCGGGTGCGGTCTCCAGGGCACTGTTCGGCGACAGAGCTAGGTCATACCCATCGTGACAGTGCGGCGCGCTCGGCTGTGGCTCGAATTCGTCGAAGATCAAGTCTCCGCGGATGTCGGCCGTGTAGTTCAAACTTCCAAATCTG
The DNA here is from genome assembly GCF_002162155.2 of Triticum dicoccoides. Classification (NCBI taxonomy): domain Eukaryota; kingdom Viridiplantae; phylum Streptophyta; class Magnoliopsida; order Poales; family Poaceae; genus Triticum; species Triticum dicoccoides. The sequence goes on from NC_041392.1 coordinate 83,526,605, forward strand.
ACCTAATGGCCAGGGGCGTAGCTTTCAATCTGCTCCAGATGGCCAAGTGAATTGGCCCGCAGTGCGAAGCCGCCGAATACGAAGATCTGTCTGGGGAGAAAGGTCTCACGCTGGACTGCATGGTTGTTGATGATCGGAGGAGCCATCGGGCCTAAGGGCGACGACACAGAGGAACTCTCAATGAAAGCACCAATGTCGGTGTCAAAACCGGCAGATCTCAGGTAGGGGGTCCCGAACTGTGCGTCTAGGCGGATGGTAACAGGAGACAAGGGACACGATGTTTTTACCCAGGTTCGGGCCCTCTTGATGGAGGTAAAACCCTACTCCTACTTGATTAATATTGATGATATGGGTAGTACAAGAGTGGATCTACCACGAGATCAGAGAGGCTAAGCCCTAGAAGCTAGCCTATGGTATGATTGTTGTTCGTCCTATGGACTAAACCTCTTCGGTTTATATAGACACCGGAGAGGGCTAGGGTTACACAGAGTCGGTTACAATGGGAGGAGATCTACATATCCGTATTGCCAAGCTTGCCTTCCATGCCAAGGAAAGTCCCATCCGGACACGGGACGAAGTCTTCAATCTTGTATCTTCATAGTCCAAGAGTCCGGCCAAAGGTCATATTCCGGCTATCCGGACACCCCCTAATCCAGGACTCCCTCACTCATGAGATACAGTCGCTTGCAAAAGAACTTGAGTACTTCAAGTGTGTGTTGCCGGACAAATTTGTTGCCGGAGGCATCATTACCAAGCTTCCACCTTCGTGGAACAATTTTGCTACTTCCCTGAAACACAAGAGACAGGAGTTTTCCATTGCGGATCTCATTGGAACTATTGATGTTGAAGTGAAGGCAAGAGCAAAGGACACACATGCTCGAGTTGTTGTGGGAGCTTCTAGTGCCCACATGGCACAGAAGAAGAACTTCCAGCCCAACAAGTTGAAAAACAACAAGAACAAAACTCAGGGTAAAGGCAAGTTTGATACAAAGAACAAGCCATCACATTCTACCAACTTCAAGAAGAATTGTCATAAGAAGGGGAAGGGACTTTGCCATGTCTGCGGTGATCCTAATCACTGGGCTCCGAAGTTTCCTAACCGCTTTGAGGAGCGCGAACATGAGAGGAGCGGCAAGTCTGCTAATATTGTCACCAGTGATACCGATATGAAGGAATTAGGGTGCGGTATTTTTCCTACCATCCTTTCAGTATTTCAATCCCCTGATTGGTTAATCGATACCGGTGCCAATGTACATGTTTGTGCTGATGCATCCATGTTTTGTTCTTACCAGGCCACAGGGACTTCTCCCGTGCTGATGGGGAATGGGTCACATGCCATCGTTCGAGGTGTTGATACGGTTGATCTGAAGTTTACTTCGGGGAAGACCGTGCGTCTGAAGAATGTTCATCATGTGCCGTCCATCAATAAAAATCATGTCCTAAACCGAGTTCCCACAAAGCATAAGACCATGACACCATGAGGAAAGGGAAAGGAAAAGATTGAAACTCTCTTACCTACGTACTTGGGGTTGTTTGGCGAAAGTCAATATACCAATTCCCAAGAAGCGCAAGCTTGGACCAAAAATCATGGCTTGTGTTCTTTTGGGCTATGCTTTTCATAGCTTTGGCTATAGATTTTTTATAATAAAATCTGAGGTATCCGACATGCATGTTGGTACGATTATGGAGTTGAATGATGCGACTTTCTTTGAGGACATATTTCCTATGAAGGATATGTCGAGTTCATCAAACCAGGAGATACCTACTCCATCTAGTGAGGAATTCGATATAATTCCTAAACCCACCATTGCGATGGAACATGTTGAGAATCCTATTGAGGGTGACAATAGAACTCCTGTCAGGACTAAGAGACAGAGGACTACAAAGTCCTTTGGTGATGATTTCATTGTGTACCTTCTGGATGACACACACAGGACTATTTTAGAAGCCTATGCATCTCCTGATGCTGACTACTGGAAGGAAGCTATTCGTAGCGAGATGGATTCCATCTTAGCTAACGGAACCTGGGAGATCACTGACCGTCCTTATGGGTGCAAACCTGTAGGATGTAAGTGGGTGTTCAAGAAGAAGCTTAGACATGATGGTACGATTGAAAAGTACAAGGCACGGCTTGTGGCTAAGGGTTATAAAAAGAAGGTGAAGACTTCTTTGATACTTACTCACCCGTGGCTAGGCTGACCACAATTCGGGTGCTACTATCACTGGCTGCCTCACATGGTCTTCTCATTCATCAAATGGACGTTAAGACGGCCTTCCTCAATGGAGAGTTGAAGGAGGAAATTTACATTGATCAGCCAGATGGTTTTGTAGTACCTGGTCAAGAAGGAAATGTGTGCAAGTTATTAGAGTCTTTATATGGCCGTAATCAAGCTCCTAAGGAGTGGCATGAGAAGTTCGAAAGAACATTAACTGCTGCCGGCTTTGTAGTAAATGATGGTGACAAGTGTGTGTTCTATCGCCATGGTGGGGGCGAAGGAGTTATTCTTTGTCTGTATGTCGACAACATATTGATCTTTGGAACCAAACTTGATTTAATCAAGGAGGTTAAGGATTTGTTATCTTGCTGTTTTGAGATTAAGGATCTAGGAGTAGCTGATGTTATCTTAAACATCAAGCTGTTGAGAGATGAGAATGGTGGGATCACACTACTTCAGTCTCGCTATGTGGAAAAGGTCTTGAGTCGTTCTGGGTATAGCGACTGCACGCCTTCTCCAACTCCATATGATGCTAGTGTTATGCTTCGAAAGAATCGACAAATTGCTAGAGATCAACTGAGGTATTCTCAGATCATTGGCTCGCTTATGTATTTGGCGAGTGTCACGAGGCCTGACATCTCGTTTATTGTGAGCAAGCTGAGTCGGTTTGTGTCAAAACCGGGAGATGATCATTAGCATGCGCTTGAGACAGTTATGCGCTATTTGAAAGGCACCGCGAGCTATGGGTTTCACTACACCGGGTTATAGTGACTCAAACTAGATATCTAACGCTGATGAGACTAAGGCCAGAAGTGGTTATGTTTTTACACTTGGTGGTGGCGCTATTTCTTGGAAGTCTTGTAAGCATACCATCTTAACAAGGTCAACTATGGAAGCAGAACTCATAGCATTAGATACTGCCACTGTTGAAGCAGACTGGCTTCGTGAGCTCTTGATGGACTTACCTATGGTTGAAAAACCAATACCCCCTAGCCTGATGAACTATGATAATCAAACTGTGATCGGTAAGATAAACAGTTCTAAGGACAACATGAAGTCCTCAAGGCATGTCAAGAGGAGACTAAAATCTGTCAAAAAATTGAGGAACTCCGGAGTTATTACATTGGATTATATCCAAATGTCGAAAAATTTGGCAGATCCCTTCACAAAGGGTCTATCACGTAATGTGATAGATAATGCATCGATGGAGATGGGTCTGAGACCCACCGCATGAGTTGTCCATAGAGGTAACCCACTCTATGTGATCGGAGATCCCGTGAAGTAGAAGTGGGAGACAAGATGTTGGTCAGCTGGGAGGAGAGTATCCCTATATTAACTATCCCACTCCGTGAAGATGGAATACTCTCCTGATCTACATGGCAAGTTGATACTTATCTTAATGTGTTCCAAGTGGCTTATTCGGGTAAGCAGAGATGTTGTCCTGCAGAACATCTTTTGAGGAACACACCTATATGAATTTGATTGTTAACGTCGCAGTCTGTGAGAATTGGGTTTTCTCTAATAAATTCATGAAAAGGACCTGGAGTACGACGTATACACTCCACCCGCGGGGAAGCCTTGCGGCAGCCCAGTATCGATCAAGAATTTGTGTGAAACTAGTCTCGCAGAAAACTTATAGTTCAAGGCATAGTCCACTATTCAAGTTGTGATCTAGTGTAGCATAAATCTATAAGTGGAAGTTCAACTTCACAGTCTCCACTAAGCACCGGTATATAAACAATGTTTTGGAACCAAATGGTGAGATGTGCAAATTAGACTTTGTGAGGGATTGTCAGAATTTCCTAGTGGGCTTTTGGCCCAAAGCCCAAATAAAATTCTGAAATTCTCTTGGCCCATTCATGCACACATGTGAGTGGAGTGAGTGAGGCTAAAGTTTAGTCCCACCTCATAAGTTGAGAGAGAGTTGCACCTCTTTATAAGGTGAGCTCTTCTACCACTTGTATGAGCATGAGAAGAGAGACCTACACGCGCGCTCCTCCTCCTCGCTCGCCTCGCCACGCCTCTTCACGACACGCCGTGCCACGGGTTGCGGGATTGAGCCGAGCCGAGGACAGAGCTATGCACGTTGTCTATATTTTTGCTGCTCGGGGAAAATTAATGAGTCATTAATTAATAATTAACGGACACGTTAATTACTGAACCGTTTCAGATTCTTTTGGATCGTGATGACTCGAACATGGGGTTTACTCCCGCAACCTACCCGGCCCGCACTATATAGTCAGGCATACATCTACCCTAGCCGCAGCCGCTTCGTATGGTTTCTCACCACCGTTCCAGATCATTGCGCCGCCAAGCAAGTCTTCTCCATCCCTCCTTTCAGCATGCACCGGGAGAAGGGACGACAGGCCTCTGGACCCCGCCTCTCGTGATCCTGTACAGGAGAGGGGGGATCAGGTTTTTTGGGGAGCGCACTCGCGCGACTGCCGGCAGTGACAACTTTGCGAACGACGACTTCTTCCCCGACCTCGGCAACCTCATCCTCGACGACATGGGCGACAACGTCAACGCCGGCGGTGCTGCTCCCACTGCATCGTATGTGATTCTATCATTCCTGTTCGAGATCGTGATAGAATTCATGTTTCTAGTATGTGACCTAGATGTGATCTGTTCATCTGCTATGCTAGTTCGCATGATTAGTTCAATCTCTGCTACTGTAGTCATGATTTATCTTCTATTTATTCGGATTAAATCTCATAGTAATTTTCTCACATTTCCAACAATCCAAAAACCTGATTATAGGCAATTTACTATGAGTGGTTTTTCTGCGCATCTGAAGCCGCCTGCCTTTAAGGGGCGCAATATAAGAGGTGGCGCACGAGAGCAGTCTACTGGTTTCAGACCATGGGCTGCTATGACGCCACCAAGGGCAATCCTGAGGACGATCTTAATCCAGCACAACTGGAAGCTTTTAAGATCGATACTCTCTTTAAAGGCGCTCTTCTGAGTGTTCTGGATGATTCCATTATGGATTCGTGTATGTCGTTTGAAAACGGCAAGGACATGTGGGATGCGCTCGAGGCCAAGTTTGGTGCCTCGGCCGCCGGCAGCGAGTTGTACGTCATGGAGCAATTCTATGACTACAAGATGACTGATGAGCGCTTTGTTGTACAACAGGCTCATGCTACCTCTTGAGCACTGTGTTGGTTTTCCCTTGAAGAGGAAAGGGTGATGTAGTAAAGTAGCATAAGTATTTCCCTCAGTTTTTGAGAACCAAGGTATCAATCCAGTAGGAGGCCACACACGAGTCCCTCACACCTACACAAACAAATAAAATCATCGCAACCAACGCAATAAAGGGGTTGTCAATCCCTTCACGGTCACATACGAAAGTGAGATCTGATAGATATGATAAGATAATTTTTTGTTATTTTTATGATAAAGATGCAAAGTAAAATAAACGGCAATAAAAATAGCTAAGTGTTGGAAGATTTATATGATGGAAAATAGACCAGGGGGCCATAGGTTTCACTAGTGGCTTCTCTCGAGAGCATAAGTACTATGGTGGTAAACAAATTACTATTGAGCAATTGACAGAATTGAGCATAGTTATGAGAATATCTAGGTATGATCATGTATATATGCATCACGTCCGGGACAAGTAGACCGACTCCTGCGTGCATCTACTACTATTACTCCTCACATCCACCGCTATCCAGCATGCATCTAGAGTATTAAGTTCATAAGAACAGAGTAACGCTTTAAGCAAGATGACATGATGTAGAGGAATAAACTCATGCAATATGATATAAACCCGATCTTGTTATCCTCGATGTCAACAATACAATACGTGCCTTGCTGCCCCTACTATCACTGGGAAAGGACACCGCAAAATTGAACCCAAATCTAAGACCTTCTCCCATTGCAAGAAAGATCAATCTAGTAGGCCAAACCAAACTGATAATTCGAAGAGACTTGCAAAGATAACCAATCATACATAAAAGAATTCAGAGAAGATTCAAATATTGTTCATAGAAAAACTTGATCATAAACCCACAATTCATCGGTCTCAACAAACACACCGCAAAAGAAGATTACATCGAATAGATCTCCACAAGAGAGGGGGAGAACATTGTATTGAGATCCAAAAAGAGAGAATAAGCCATCTAGCTAATAACTATGGACCCGATGCTCTGAGATAAACTACTCACACATCATCGAAGAGGCTATGGTGTTGATGTAGAAGCCCTCTGTGATCGATGCCCCCTCTGGCGGAGCTCCGGAAAAGGCCCCAAGATGGGATCTCATGGGTACAGAAGGTTGCGGCGGTGGAATTAGGTTTTTGGCTCCGTATCTGGTAGTTTGGGGGTATGTAGGTATATATAGGAGGAAGAAGTACGTCAGTGGAGCAACATGGGCCCCACAAGGGTGGAGGGCGTGCCTGGGGGGTAGGCGCGCCCCCCTACCTCGTGCCTTCCTGGTAGCTTTCTTGACGTAGGGTCCAAGTCCTCTGGATCACGTTCGTTCCAAAAATCACGTTCCCGAAGGTTTCATTCCGTTTGGACTTCGTTTGATTCTTTTTCTGTGAAACTCTGAAATAGGCAAAAAAACAGCAATTATGGGCTGGGCCTCCGGTTAATAGGTTAGTCCCAAAAATAATATAAAAGTGTATAATAAAACCCAATAATGTCCAAAACAGAATATAATATAGCATGGAACAATAAAAAATTATAGATACGTTGGAGACGTATCAATCATCCCCAAGCTTAATTCCTGCTCGTCGTCGAGTAGGTAAATGATAAAAATAGAATTTTTGATGGGGAATGCTACTTGGCATAATTTCAATGTAATTCTCTTAATTGTGGTATGAATATTCAGATCCGAAAGATTCAAGACAAAAGTTTAATATTGACATAAAAATAATAATACTTCAAGCATACTAACTAAGCAATTATGTCTTCTCAAAATAACATGGCCAAAGAAAGTTATCCCTACAAAATCATATAGTCTGGCTATGCTCTATCTTCACCACACAAAGTATTTAAATCATGCACAACCCCAATGACAAGCCAAGCAATTGTTTCATACTTTTGGTGTTCTCAAACTTTTTCAATCTTCGCGCAATACATGAGCGTGAGCCATGGACATAGCACTATATGTGGAATAGAATGGTGGTTGTGGAGAAGACAAAAAGGGAGAAGATAGTTTCACATCAACTAGGCATATCAACGGGCTATGGAGATGCCCATCTATAGATATCAATGCGAGTGAGTAAGGATTACCATGCAACGGATGCATTAGAGCTATAATGTAACATCCCAAATTTTCAATTTGGAATGTTATACATTAGATCATCACTGCATATCATATTTTTATTTGCTTTTGGTTTGATCCTAGAAATTCTACGCGACTCAAGGACCCTCGGAGAGAGTTGGGGATTTCGTTATTTTCATATTTGAGTTTTCTCAAATTTTGAGAATAGGATCATTTGATTTTGATTATTTTATCTTCAATTATTTCTATTATAAAAATATGAGAGAGGGAATAAAATGACTTTCCCAAAATAAATAAATATTGAGGATTTAATAATAAAATCAAATAAGGATTTATTTTGGAGTTTTTCGCTATTTTATTTGAATTTAGAAAAAATGTGTATTTTCCAAAATTGCATTTAGTCCCCAAATAAATGTGCATCTTGTCCGGCTTGATTTTAGAAGTCGGGAAAATTTTATTTCGGGATTTTTGGAGTCCGTTTAGTATTTCTTTTGTTTGTTTTTCTGCGCGAAATTATTTAAAAAAACGTAACCGACTCCGGGCCGTGTTCGGCTAGGACACCGCCTGGTCGGGCCTTTATATAGCGCGCCCCGGGGCCCGAACCAGCCCAAGACGCCGCCGCCCCAAACCCTAACCCTAAGCCGCCGCCCCCGCCTCCGGACGCCGCCGCCCCGCGCCGCCGCTGCCGGATCCCGCCGCCGCTGCCGATCCCGCCGCCCGAGGTTGACCTTGATCCAGCCGCCGGCTTTTCCTAGAAAACCGTTCGGTTTTCATCGGTTTTCGTTCGGTTTTTTTTTAGTTTCCATTTTTTTTAATTAGATCGGTTTTTTCCGGTTTAGGTTAATTAGCAAGTGTTCGCTCGTTCGTTTGTCTTAACGAACGCGTTCATCGGTTAGTTACAGTTAACGAACGTTCGTTCGTTAATCTGTTCTTCATTTTTCTTTTTCTCGGATTTATTCCACGATTTTTCTGATCGCGATTTCTCATCTGATCTTAGTTTCTGTTTAACTTTTCGCTCGTTTATCGGAATCAGGTGATTCAAGCGCCTGGAGTTCCGTCTCGAACCCCTCTTTCCGTTTAACCAACTCAAACAAGTGTTTGCCACTGTAAAATTTGACCTAAGTCCAGATTAGTAAATGAAGCTTCTTTCTTTCGCCGTTTGAGTTTCGTTGCTCCGTTTGATTTGATTCTTTTTGCAAACCGGAGTTCTTAAGTTGAACTTTCTGGTCAATTTCTCTTATTCAGTTTTTCTTGTGCATCATTGCTTGTTACTTATGTATGCTATTGTTTGTTTGCGATAGAGTTTCCGGAGTGCGAAGCGTGTTACTACGAGTCTCTAGGATTCACGGATCGTCAGCAAGGCAAGTAACACATTGATCATACTCTTCTCATACCCATTTTTATGCATTAGTTCCAATCATCAAACATTGCATGATTAGGATGTCATTAACATGTGGGATGGGAAGTAGTTCATGAGGTAGAACCTATTACCCTGTTCTATTCAAACCCTTGGGAGTTACTTCTACGCTTGCTTATATTACTATGCTATGCTATGCTCGTAGACGTGGTTCGGGTTTGAGTGAAATCCATGACAGATGTGAGTTTGTTAATTAATGGTTCAACTTAATGTGGCAACTTAAATTAACATCTAGGTGGATTGAGGCACCTGGGGAACCCAATGTTGCCTGTATTTTTGGAAATCCCGGAGTACTCGTGTGATCTTCCTATGGACCGCCACCCAGGCTCAAAGGGAACCGAGATGATTCATGCTAGAAACTTCCGTGTGCAGCCACAAGCTATTATGGGCTCTAGCATAGTTGAGTAAGTTACGTGAAGCTCTTGAAGAGGCAGATCAGCAGGTAGAGGGATGTAGGTTTGGTATGGTCTGTCCGGAGTAGAGAGTTAATGTTTTTGAAAGACTGTGTCTCGGTCATCCATTTCTCAAACACCATGTAGTGCGAGAAATCCAACGGAGGCGATCGAGTATTGTGGGGAAAAGTGCGCAAACCTCTGCAAAGTGTAGAATCTAATCATGGTTAGCCGTTTCCCCGGTTATAGATAATCTTGAGTATCTAGTTCTTGGGTTATCACATGTATCTCATCATGTTTAATTAATATTGTTGGGTTGTTAATCACTTTAATTGGGATTGAGTTGGAGGAACCTTCTCAATGTTGTTCAACCACCATGATAGTTAAATTAAAATCTATTCCTTTGTTGTAGGGAAAAATTGGATTTTCGCAAAAACTATAACCATAGAGCTTTCCACCAGCCAAATATGCATGTAGTGATAGAATTATTTTGTTCTTGCTCTACTGTGTTATATTGCCAGCATATTCCATGTGCTGACCCGTTTTCGGGCTGCAACGTATTATGTTGTAGACTTTTCAGACGAGGAGTAAGGTTTGTTAGGTCGTTGCCGTGTAGCTCAGCTATGTCGTTGGAGTTGATGGACTCACTTTATCTTCCAAGTCTTCCGTTGTTATCGTATTAGATGGCCTTAAGTCATATTATTGTAATAAGTTCTCTTTTGAGACATTCGATGTAATAAGTGTGTGATTGCTACTCTATTATAAATTCTTCGAGTACTGTGTGTGTCAGCATTACCGATCCAGGGTGACACTGAAGCACAGAGACTTGACCATTTGAGGTCGGGTCTCTACAAGATGGTATCAGAGCACATGCTAAGTATAGGACACGGCCACTAAGATAAACCCTAGGTCACACTTCTCTACTCATTTCTGACTCCTCTCCATTTTCTACTCTTTAGGATGGCAGAGATGAAGAACAAGTTTGCACAACCGGATGGAGACACACCTTTTGGACGCCACTTGAAGGAAGTCACTAGATACTTGAACATTGGAATACCAAGCTTCACCAAGACATACAACGCCACCTTACCAGAAGAGGAGCGCTGGATGGTACAAGTACAAGTTCTAGGAAGGACGTTCTCGCCAACTTCTAAACCCATAGAGTTTTCTTTTGAAGCACCCACCTGGAGTCTAGGCAAGAGCATGGCAGCCCACATCACCATGGGACGCATTGGAGAAGTCTACAACAAGGAACTCAAGGACACTATCTACCAGATATGTGGGCGCCAAGACGAGCAATGGGAAGTAATCAGCACCAAGAAGGATAGATCCATTGCAGCTTTCATCCAGGAGTTAAACCAGCACATTCGACGTCAGGAGAACCAGATGTGCGCGGACATGTTGGACTTGAAGAAGGCGAAGACTAGGATCATCGAACTGGAGGAAGAACTCAAGTTTACTCGCGATGGATATGAGGAGGAAATCAAGGCATTACTGGAGAAGAATGACGACCTAATTAAGAAGATCGGAGTATTCATGGGAGGACCAGCACCGGGAGAAGAAGACGATGATCCCACTTGCCCTGACAACTACATCATCATCGATGACACCGATTCCGATCCTAGTGATGATGACTTTGAAGACGAAGCTGGAGCAGACATCATGGAGTCTTCCACTGATCAAAATTTCTAGATGACCACCATATATTTGTAGTATTCCCCCATGTATTTAGTAGTAGTTGAGCACTTTTGCGATAGTTCTAGAGCGTTGTATGCCCTTGCTTGATTGATTGAGTGAAATGTTTGTGTTTTCCTCATGTGCATATGGGTAGTGCTTTCTCATTAGACCCCTTTTTCTATTCTAATCTCTTCCATCTAAACCCACCAGATGCCTCCGAGACGTGACACCGGTTTTGCTTTCCCACCGGAGCTCACCCAGTAGATCCAGCAGCTGAATGCGTTGATGCAATTGCTAGTTCAGAACCAGGGCAACAACAACAACAACGACGACAACAACAACAACAACAACAACAACAACAACAACAACAACAACAACAACAACAACAACAACAACAACAACAACAACAACAACAACAACAACAACAACAACAACAACAACAACAACAACAACAACAACAACAACAACAACAACAACGACAACAACAACGACAACGACAACGACAACAACAACGACAACAACCTGCCGCCAGTGGACAACCTAGCCCGTTTTCTAAGGTTACAGCCGCCGGTGTTTTCCAGTAGCACCGAGCCCATAGTTGCTGATGATTGGCTACGCCGTATTGGAAGGGATTTGACCACTGCAGGTTGCACAGATGCTGAGAAGGTGCGCTTTGCCGCACATCAATTGGATGGACCAGCAGCCTCATGGTGGGAGAATTACACAGCCACCTTTCCTATAGCCAATATCACTTGGGACCAGTTTCAGCAAGCTTTCCGCACAGCCCACGTCTCAACTGGAGCTATGCAGATGAAGAAGCGGGAGTTCCGTAACTTACGCTAGGGGAACCGTACTGTGGCTCGGTACGTGGATGATTTTAGCAAGTTATCACGCTATGCCCTTGATGATGTGTCCACAGATGCCGCAAAGCAGGAAAAGTTTATGGAAGGGTTGAATGATGAGATGAGCATGCAGTTGATGGTAGCAACCTTCAACAACTACCAGGAGTTGGTAGATAAGGCTCTTATGATTGAAGGGAAGCAGCAGCAGATTGAAAGCCGCAAGAGGAAGTATGGACAAGGGAAGTATAACTCAGGAGCTCAGCAGAAGCCTCGCCTAACCCTGAACTCGGGAGGACATGTTCATAACCATGGAGGTCACAACCACACTGGAGGAGGATCACATAACCACAATGGTTCTAAGAATGGGAATGGGAATGGAGCCAACAATAATCAGAACTGCCCCAATCCAGCCACACCCGCCAAAAGGGACTTAAGTCATGTTACTTGTTTCAAGTGTGGGAAGACTGGACACTATGCCACGGAGTGTCCTGAAGGAAAGAATGGAAACGGAAATGGGAGCGCTGGGAAGAAGCCAAATCCATTCAACAAAGGACAAGTGAACCACGTTAATGTGGAGGAGGTTGAAGAGCATCCGGACGCGGTAATAGGTAGTTTTTGGTTAAGTCATTTACCGCTCTTGTTCTTTTTGATACTGGTGCATCGCATTCATACATATCAAGGGGATTCGTGGATAAGTTTAGATTACCAACACAAACCCTTAGGACCCCTCTGTTAGTGAGCTCACCCAGAGCAGAATACATGGCTAGCCGATGGTGCGACCAGATACCCTTAACCATTGGCACGCATGTTTTTCCATCTGACCTAATTATCTTGGAGTCACAAGGATTGGATGTGATATTAGGTATGGACTGGATGTCAAAGTATGGAGGAAGTATTGACTGTGCTAGTAAGTCGATTTATCTCACCACCCCGGAGGGAAAAAGGATTAAGTATGTGTCTAGGCATGTGCCTAGGAGGAGCCAAGTGAATGCCCTTACGGGAGTTGTTCAGGAGGAAGTGCATGTAGTGAAGGATTACCCGGATGTTTTTCCAGAGGAGTTACCAGGCATGCCACCGGATAGAGACATTGAGTTTTTGATAGAGCTGTTGCCAGGTACAGGACCAATATCCAAGAGACCCTCTCAGATACCCGCGAATGATCTGGAGGAAATTAAGAAACAGATCAAGGAGTTATTGTAGAAAGGATACATCCGAAGAAGTTCATCACCTTGCGGAGCCCTTGTACTTTTGGTTGAAAAGAAGGACAAATCCCTAAGGATGGTTGTTGATTATCGAGCCTTGAATGAGGTGACGATTAAGAACAAGTACCCACTGCCGATGATCAACGATCTGTTTGATCAGTTGCAAGGAGCCAAGATGTTTTCGAAGATCGATTTGCGATCGGGATACCATCAGTTGAAGATACGGGAGAAGGATATACCAAAGACAGCGTTCACAACGCGGTATGGATTATACGAGTATACGGTCATGTCGTTTGGACTGACTAATGCCCATGCCTATTTCATGAGCATGATGAACAAGGTGTTCATGGAGTATTTGGACAAGTTTGTTGCGGTGTTTATTCATGATATTATGGTATACTCGAAGAATGAAGAGGAGCACAAGGAACATTTGCGCTTAGTTCTCGAGAAACTCAGGGAACACCAGTTGTATGCTAAGTTTAGCAAATGCGAGTTTTGGTTGAAGGAAGTCGGGTTCCTTGTACATGTTATATCAGGAGAAGGTATAGCAGTAGACCCCAGCAAAGTTCAGGCAGTCACTGAATGGTTGGCACCCACCTCAGTTAGCGAGATCCGCAACTTTCTTGGACTCGCAGGATACTATCGGAGATTCATTGAGAATTTTTCCAAGATTGCAAAGCCAATGACTGAACTGTTGAAGAAGGATACTAAGTTTAAATGGACATAAGATTGCGAGGCAAGTTTCCAGGAGTTGAAGAAACGTTTGACTACAGCACCAGTGCTAACAATGCCAGATATACATAAGGAGTTCCAAGTGTATTGCGATGCCTCTCGCTTAGGACTTGGATGTGTGCTTATGCAGGACGGAGGAGTTGTTTCGTACGCCTCATGAAAACTAATACCTCATTAGTTGAACTATGCCATGCATGATTTGGAGTTAGCAGCCGTAGTGCATGCATTGAAGACCTAGAGACATTACCTTATTGGAAACCGTTGCGATGTGTACATGGACCATAAGAGTTTGAAGTACATTTTCACCCAGAAGGAGCTGAACCTTAGACAGAGGAGATGGTTGGAGCTTATAAAGGATTATGACATGAAGCTACACTATCATCCAGGAAAGGCCAATGTCATAGCAGACGCCTTGAGCCGGAAGAGTTATGCTAATATCCTTGAAAGTAAGGGACTGCCGAAGGAGTAAGCAGAGGATATCATGGAACTTCGATTAGAGATTGTTCCTAGAGGATTCGTTGCAACAATGGAGGTTCATTCGACATTGCTGGATAAGATTCGGGAAGCTCAGAAGGATAACAAAGAGATTGCCGAGATAAAGGAGAAGATGGGCAAAGGAAAGGCCAAAGGTTTCCGTGAGGATGAGCACGATACCTTATGGTTTGAGGACCGAGTTTATGTGCCCAATAACCAGGAGATCGGGAAGTTAATACTTCAAGAGGCTCATGACTCACCATACTCGATACACCCCAGAAACACCAAGATGTATTTGGATTTGAAGGAACGTTTCTGGTGGACTGGTATGAAGAAGGATATTGCCGAGTATGTAGCCGTATGTGATGTATGTCAGAGAGTGAAGGCAGAGCATCAGAAGCCAGCAGGACTGTTACAGCCTATGCCGATACCCGAATGGAAGTGGGATAAACTTGGCATGGATTTTATCACCGGATTGCCCAGGACTAAAGCAGGATATGATTCCATATGGGTAGTAGATGATCGTTTGACCAAAGTGGCTCACTTCATTCCAGTGAAATCCACTTATACAAGTGCAAAGTTGGCCAAGATATATATGTCCAGGACCGTATGTCTGCATGGAGTTCCGAGGACCATCGTATCAGAGAGAGGAACGCAATTTACTTCAAAGTTTTGGCATCAGTTACACCAGACTTTGGGAACGAGATTGGAGTTCAGTACAGCATTTCACCCGCAGACAGATGGACAGACCGAGAGAGTCAACCAAATTTTGGAGGACATGCTGAGAGCCTGTGTGCTAGATTATGGATCTAGTTGGGATGAGAACTTGCCTTACGCAGAGTTCTCATACACAATAGCTACCAAGCCAGTTTGAAGATGGAACCGTTTGAAGCCCTGTATGGGCGAAGGTGCAGAACACCGTTGATGTGGGATGAGGTAGGAGACCGACAGTTGTTTGGACCGGACTTGATCAAAGAGTATGACGAGAAGGTTAAACTGATTCGTGACAGACTGAAGATTTCTCAGTCCAGGCAGAAGAGTTATGCAGACTCAAAACGCAAGGAGGTAGCCTATGAAATTGGAGACAGAGCATATCTGAGAGTATCACCTTGCGAGGGGTGAAACGTTTTGGAGTTAAGGGAAAGTTAGCCCCGAGATTTGTAGGACCGTATCGTATTTTGGAATGGATGGGAGAAGTTGCCTACAAGTTGGAATTACCTGAGGGATTGTCAGGAGTTCATGACGTGTTTCACGCTTCCCAGCTAAAGAAATGTCATGCTGAGATGGCCGATATACCGTTAAGAGATACAGTACCCTTGGAGGTGATTCAGTTGGACAGTGATTTGACTTACGAGGAGAAGCCAGTTAAGATTCTTGAGTTTGCCAGCAAAGTCACCCGCAGTAAGGTTATCAAGTTTTGCAAAGTTCAGTGGAGTCACCATACCGAGGATGAAGCCACCTGGGAGCGAGAGGATGATCTCCGAAAGACCACCCACACCTATTTTTCTAGCCAACCCGAATCTCGAGGGCGAGATTTATTAAGGGGGGTAGGTTTGTAACATCCCAAATTTTCAATTTGGAATGTTATACATTATATCATCACTGCATATCATATTTTTATTTGCTTTTGGTTTGATCCTAGAAATTCTACGTGACTCAAGGACCCTCGGAGAGAGTTTGGGATTTCATTATTTTCATATTTGAGTTTTCTCAAATTTTGAGAATAGGATTATTTGATTTTGATTATTTTATCTTCAATTATTTCTATTATAAAAATATGAGAGAGGGAATAAAATGACTTTCCCAAAATAAATAAATATTGAGGATTTAATAATAAAATCAAATAAGATTTTATTTCGGAGTTTTTCGCTATTTTATTTGAATTTAGGAAAAATGTGTGTTTTTCAAAATTGCATTTAGGCCCCAAATAAATGTTCATCTTGTCCGGCTTGATTCTGGAAGTCAGGGAAATTTTATTTCGGGATTTTTGGAGCCCGTTTAGTATTTCTTTTGTTTGTTTTTCTGCGTGAAATTATTTAAAAAAGACGTAACCGACTCCGGGCCGTGTTCGGCCAGGACTTCGCCTGGCCGGGCCTTTATATAGCGCGCCCCGGGGCCCGAACCAGCCCAAGCCGCCGCCCCAAACCCTAATCCTAAGCCGCCGCCGCCGCCGGATCCCGCCGCCGCCACCGCCAATACCGCCGCCCGAGCTGCTCGAGGTTGACCTTGATCCAGCCGCCGGTTTTTCCTAGAAAACCGTTCGGTTTTCGCCGGTTTTCGTTTGGTTTTTTTTAGTTTCCGTTTTTTATTAGATCGGTTTTTTTCCAGTTTAGGTTAATTAGCGAGCGTTCGTTCGTTTTAACGAACGCGTTCATCGGTTAGTTACAGTTAACAAACGTTCGTTTGTTAATCTGTTCTTCATTTTTCTTTTTCTCGGATTTATTTCGCGATTTTTCTGATCGCGATTTCTGATTCGATCTTAGTTTCTGTTTAACTTTTCGCCCATTTATCAGAATCAGGCGATTCAAGCGCCTGGAGTTCCATCTCGAAACCCTCTTTCCGTTTAACCAACTCAAACAAGTTTTTGCTACTGTAAAATTTGACCTAAGTCCAGATTAGTAAACGAAGCTTCTTTCTTTCGCCGTTTGAGTTTCGTTGCTCCGTTTGATTTGATTATTTTTGCGAACTGGAGTTATTAAGTTGAACTTTCTGGTCAATTTCTCTTATTCAGTTTTTCTTGTGCATCATTGCTTGTTACATATGTATGCTATTGCTTGTTTGCGATAGAGTTTCTGGAGTGCGAAGCATGTTACTACGAGTCTCTAGGATTCGCGGATCGTCAGCAAGGCAAGTAACACATTGACCATACTCTTCTCATACTCAGTTTTTATGCATTAGTTCCAATCCTCAAACATTGCATGATTAGGATGTCATTAACATGTGGGATGGGAAGTAGTTCATGAGGTAGAACCTATTACCCTGTTCTATTCAAACCCTTGGGAGTTACTTCTACGCTTGCTTATATTACTATGCTATGCTCGTAGACGTGGTTTGGGTTTGAGTGAAATCCATGACAGATGTGAGTTTGTTAATTAATGGTTCAACTTAATGTGGCAACTTAAATTAACATCTGGGTGGATTGAAGCACCTGGGTAACCCAGTGTTGCCTGTATTTTTGGAAATCCTGGAGTACCCGTGTGATCTTCCTATGGACCGCCACCCAGGCTCAAAGGGAACTGAGATGATTCATGCTAGAAACTTCCGTGTGCAGCCACAAGCTATTATGGGCTCTAGCATAGTTGAGTAAGTTACGTGAAGCTCTTGAAGAGGCAGATCAGCAGGTAGAAGGATGTAGGTTTGGTATGGTCTGTCCGGAGTAGAGAGTTAATGTTTCTGGAAGACTGTGTCTCGGTCATCCGTTTCTCAAACACCATGTAGTGCGAGAAATCCAACGGAGGCGATCGAGTCTTGTGGGGAAAAGTGCGCAATCCTCTGCAGAGTGTACAATCTAATCATGGTTAGCCGTGTCCCCGGTTATGGACAATCTTGAGTATCTAGTTCTTGGGTTATCACATGTATCTCATCATGTTTAATTAATACTGTTGGGTTGTTAATCACTTCAATTGGGATTGAGTTGGAGGAACCTTGTCAATGTTGTTCAACCATCATGATAGTTAAATTAAAATATATTCCTTTGTTGTAGGGAAAAATTGGCTTTTCGCAAAAACTATAACCATAGAGCTTTCCACAAGCCAAATATGCATGTAGTGATAGCATTATTCTGTTCTTGCTCTACTGTGTTATATTGCCAGCATATTCCATGTGCTGCCCCGTTTTCGGGCTGCAACGTATTATGTTGCAGACTATTCAGACAAGGAGTAAGGTTCGTTAGGTCGTTGCCGTGCAGCTCAGCTATGCCGTTGGAGTTGATGGACTCATTTTATCTTCCAAGCCTTCCGCTGTTATCATATTAGATGGCCTTAAGCCATATTATTGTAATAAGTTCTCTTTTGAGACATTCGATATAATAAGTGTGTGATTGCTACTCTGTTATAAATCCTTCGAGTACTGTGTATGTCAGCATTACCGATCCAGGGATGACACTGAAGCACAGAGACTTGACCATCTGAGGTCGGGTCGCTACCTATAAGTATATGAAAGCTCAAACAAAAGGAACTAAGTGGGTGTGCATCCAACTTGCTTGCTCACGAAGACCTAGGGCATTTTGAGGAAGCCCATCATTGGAATATACAAGCCAAGTTCTATAATGAAAACTTCCCACTAGTATATGAAAGTGATATCATAGGAGACTCTCTATCATGAAGATCATGGTGCTACTTTGAAGCACAAGTGTGGTAAAAGGATAGTAGCATTGTCCCTTCTCTCTTTTTCTCTCATTTTTTATTTTGGCCTTTTCTCTCTCTTTTTATGGCCTCTCTTTTTTTTAGTCCGGAGTCTCATCCCGACTTATGGGGGAATCATAGGCTCCATCATCCTTTCCTCACTTGGGACAATGCTCTAAAAATGATGATCATCACACTTTTATTTACTTACAACTCAACAAATACAACTCAATACTTAGAACAAAATATGACTCTATGTGAATGCCTCCGGCGGTGTACCAGGATATGCAATAAATCAAGAGTGACATGTATGAAAGAATTATGAACGGTGGCTTTTCCACAAATACAATGTCAACTACATGATCATGCAAAGCAATATGGCAATGATGGAGCGTGTCATAATAAACGGAACGGTGGTAAGTTGCATGGCAATATATCTCGGGATGGCTATGGAAATGCCGTGATAGGTAGGTATGGTGGCTGTTTTGAGGAAGGTATATGGTGGGTGTATGATACCGGTAAAAAGTGCACAGTATTAGAGAGGCTAGCAATGGTGGAAGGAAGAAAGTGCGTATAATCCATGGACTCACACTACAAAAAAAAGACACATCCGTGACATTTTGGGCCGAACAAAAAAAATTTGTCATACATATGACACTTCTATGACGATAATTGTGACAAAACCCGGTATCATCATAGATGTGGTGGGCTCCTACTTCTATGACAAAAAATCATGACAGAAAATGGGCTTTTCGTCCTGGGCGGGCCGGAGACGCAGCTGCATGACATTCTTTGGGCCGTCCATTTCGGAAAAAACCATGGTAGAAGCGAGGGGGAGGAAAATTTCGGGGAGTTCCCGGTTACGGTGGGAGGTCGGGGGCCGAGCGATGCGCGTTTCTCTCGTACACGCACGCGCGTGTGTGCGAGGCGTTGGCTCTAACTGAACCCGAGCGAGGCGTTAGGCTCTAACTGAACCCGAGCGTTTGCACTGCAGGCTACGCGTTACTGAACCCAAGCGATCGATCGATGGCTGTTAACTGAACCCGATCGAGCGATTCCTTCACTACCGCTGCTAACTGAAGCCGATCGATGGAATGAACAATGAGCGTTGCGGGGGGTTTGGATGAACAGTGAGCGGTGGCGTTGCCTCTGGATGAACAGGACCCCGTGGTGTGGTGGAGGGCTGGATGAACAGTAGACGATGGAGGGGTGCCCATGGAGGGGTGGATGAACAGGACCCCGTGGTGTGGTGGAGGGCTGGATGAACAGTA
>NC_041392.1:83546750-83573491 GCF_002162155.2 Triticum dicoccoides
GAGGGGTGGTTGAACAGGACCCCATGGTGTGGAGGGCTGGATGAACAGTAGACGGTGGAGGGGTGGTTGAATAGTAGCCGGTGGAGTAGCGCGCGGTGGAGGCTGGATGAACAGGAGCCCGTGGAGGCTGGATGAACAGGAGCCCGTGGAGGCTGGAGGACGTCGACGGTGGTGATGAACAGTATCCCGTGGAGTCTCGTTTTGCGGTACGCCACACCCCTCCCGATGAACAAGACCCCCGTTTCGACCGTAGCGCTCCAACACAAGTTCGTTTCCTCCGTTTTGCGGTACGCCACACCCCTCTTGATCAACAGGACCCCTGTTTTGACCGTAGGAGGTCCGTTTCCTCCGTTTTGCAGTACGCCACACCCTTCCCAATCAACAGGACCCCCGTTTCGACCATAGGAGGTCAGTTCCTCCATTCTGCGGTACGCCGGGCCTCGTTTCCATCGCATGTTCCGTCCAAGCCCTCCCGATGAACACGACCACGCATTCCGTTCCGACCCATGAACACGATGACGACGTTGTTTCTCTGTTCCGACCCAGCCATGTACACGAGCCCTCGCCGTACGTATGCGCGAGTAGGCGTTCGAGACCCCGCCCGTATGTACACATACGTGGCTGTATTTTCTTTCTTGCACCCTGGCCGCTGTACGTACGTGTACATGCTACGTGCGCACCTCTACTACGACACGTGCGCGCCTCTACATCGACCAGTATGTACGTACACGTTCGCGACCAGAATGACAACGCTACGTACGCTTCGACCAGGTGCGTCCCGACTGTCACGCACTTCCTTGCCTGCGAAGATGTAGCTGGTGGGTCCCAGCAGTCAAGGGGCGGAATACGGTGGCCCTTCCAGTGGGTCCCTGCTGTCAGGTGGAGGAATAATTATTTTGCACGTAATAAGGAGGCACTTCCTTGCTACGGCCGTGGACCCAGCTGTCAGCCTCTCCACGTACAGTCCACGTCCGATGGAAGCCGTTCCTTGACCATGTTGACCACGCCGCGCCGAGAGCACCAGGGCGGTGGACGACGGCGAGGCCTAGGAAGGGGACAACACGGAGCCGGGGAAGACGCGGCAGTGGATGTCCACGCGTAGAGGAGTACGAGGGTTCACTGGTTCGCTGCGGTGTGAGGCTGCCGTCGCTGCAGAATAACAGGGGGTGTGGGTGTGTAGAGGGATGGCCTGGCCAGCGGTGGGAGTAGTAGGGGCGGTGATGCCTCCGCCGCATCGCAGCCGACCACGGGAGGCAGGAGCACGAGGCACGACCGGCGCTGGTTTGGGTGGCTGGAGCAAGAAGACCAGAGGTTGAAGAAGCACTACGGCCGTTGGATGGACATCGTACGGTCACTGGAGCTAGAATCATGCATATTGACTAAGTTGACAAAGCCCTCCGTCCCCATCAACTTAGTAGGCCCACAAGTCAGCCTGCCACTATACTGGGTCCTAGCTAACAGGGGGAGTATTCATTTTTTTGTGCGTAATAAGGAGGCACTTCCTTGAGTGCGAAGATATAGCTAGTGGGTCCGAGCTGTCAGCGGCGGTAACATTTTTTCACGAAATACAGAGGCCCTTTCGGTGGGTCCCTGATGTCAGGTGGAGGAATCATTATTTTGCGCGTAATAAGGAGGCATTTCCTTGCGTGCGGTCGTGGACCCAGCTGTCGACCTTTCCACGTACAGTCCACTTCAGATGCATGTCAGTCGTTGACCATGTTGACCAGGCCGCGCCAAGAGCACCAGGGCGGTGGACGACAGTGAGGCCTAGGAAGGGAACGACACGGAGGCAGGGAAGACTCGGCCGTTGTTTTTGTTTCCCACGCGGAGGGGAGTACGACTGTACGAGGGTTTACTGGTTCGTCTGCCGTCGCCAGAGAATAACAGCAGGTGTGGGTGAGTAGAGGGATGGCTAGGCCAGCGATGGGAGTATGGTGGGGCGGTGAGGCCTGCGCGGCAGCACAGCCGGCCACGGGGAGGAGGGAGCAGGCAGTCCCGTCGGCGCTTGTTTGAGCGGCTGGAGCAGGAAGAGCAGAGATTGAAGAAGCACGACGGTCGTTGGATGGACATCCAACAGTCATTGCTTGTCCGTCAACCTTTTTTTGGGAAAGCCTCAAATCTGTGGAAAACAGCATACAGCCCATCTGCCATTATTTCTAATAATTTTCAGCCCATTTGCTAATTCTTAAGGTTTTTTTTGGAGCCCATATTCTTTTTGTTAGCATTACAGCCCAAATTGTGGCCATGGTTAAAAAATTATACGAAATTTTGCATATTTCGGTGCGGTCCGAACTGTTTTTAATCCTGAAATTTCGACTCACAATCAAACTGATTTTAAAAATAAATGTATATCAATATAAACTCCAACAAATTCTCCACGCATAAAAATTAATGTAATTAAAAATCTTGAAATGAAAAAAAAAGATATTTGAAACTAATTGCAGGTTTGATGTGTTTTAAAAATGTACAGCCCATTTCTCATTACTGATGGGCCATTTTCTCGGCCAGCCGAATGAAAGCTCTCCTTGTCTTGAAGGATTTGCAGCCCAACACGCCCGACAAAGCGACTTACTTGGCAAATCACAAAAAAAACAGGGTTGTGGCCATGGACCCAGCTATCAACCTCTCCATGTACAGTACTCTTCCGATGGAAGTCGTTCCTTGACCACGTTGACCACGCCGCGCGGAGAGCACCCGGCGGTGGATGACGGCGAGGCCTGGGAAGGGGACGACGCGGAGCCGGGGAAGACGGGGCAGTGGAAGCCCGCGCGGAGAGGAGTACGAGGGTTCACTGGTTCGGCTGCGGTGTGAGGCTGCCGTCGTCGCAGGGCCTGGCCAGCGGTGGGAATAGTAGGGGCGGTGAGGCCTTCGCGGCAGCACAGCCGGCCACGGGAGGCAGGAGCATGCGGCATGACCGATGCTGCTTTGGGCGGCTGGAGCAAGAAGACCAGAGGTTGAAGAAGCACTACGGCCGTTGGATGGACATCGTACGGTCACTGGAGCTAGAATCGTTCATATTGAGTAAGTTGACAAAGCCCTCCGTCCCCGTCAACTTTGTTGGCCCACAAGTCATCCTCCCACTATGGTGGGTCCCAGCTAGCAGGGGGTATTCATTTTTTGTGCATAATAAGGAGGAACTTCCTTGCGTGCGAAGATATAGCTGGTGGGTCCGACATGTCAGCGGGGGGTATGTTTTTTCGCGAAATACAGAGGCCCTTCCGGTGGGTCCTAGTTGTCAGGTCCTCGCAAAAAAAAGGGAAAGAAAATCAAAGACTTGGGAAGGCGTACAGAACAAGCTAGTGTACCAGTAAAGAGACGTTGCCGAGTTTTAGAAAAAAGAAAGACGTGCTCCTGTAGCTGGTTCAAATCCAAACCTAGACTATGACTATATATGGTGCTATGCTACTCTGCAAGTAATGAACCTGACATATCCAACGTTCACTTCTCCTCTTCTCTACTTACTCTGCCTAGCATCAGAAGCTCTGGCCGCAGCAACCATGTCCGCTGGCTGCTCGTCCACCTGCTCTTCAGCAGGCAACAACCAGATATGCACCAAGTCGCAACCCGTACCATCGCCTGTGGGTCTCATCACACCCTCGCCGGCATGCGCACCGCAGCCGATTGCTCATTGCAACCCGCTGCCGTTGGTGTGGTGCCACTGCTCCAAATCACGCAGAGTCATCCGTCGCGTCTCAACCACAATCCGCAACCCTGGCCGAGTCTTCTACAAATGCCCGAATCATGGGGTAATAATATGTTTAAGTGTTGTTCTGCTGCTTTCAGTTGCTGATTTTTAATAGTTTGGTTGATGATCTACCAATTTGATTCGTGCAGAAAAGGGAAGATTCGTGTGATTTGTATTTCTGGGAAGTTGCTGATGTGGGGGAATGCAACTATGCTGATTATTTGGTTAGCCGAGGAATCCCAAGACCAGCAGGTTGGGGTGTTGGACAAGTAACTAAAGGAACGGCAGAAGAGGAAGATGCAGAGCAGAAGGTTAAAGATGGAGTTCCTCTGATCATGGCCAAGCAACAGCTGTTGAACGGCCTTGACAGCAATGAGGAGATGAAAGAGCTTGTGAAGATAATGGGCAAAATTTGTGCTCTGTAGGATGATTGTCTCTTTATTTGCTGTGTATGTAGCACTCATGATGTATTCAGTGGCTACGACATGAGCACTTCGTTGAAACTAGTAATGAATGAAACATGTGTAGCAGGCTGAGCGTAGTGTTTTGAACATCTAATGATTTCTATTAACGGAAATCATGGGGTATCCCCTTTTGCTCATATAAATAAATAAACAAATAGCAGAGGCCCTGTCGAGTCAGCTTTGTTCTCATTCGAAGACGTCGAGCAAATTGCAGTCCAACAGCAAACTATGTCATCAAATTCAAGTTTCACAGCCAAATATGAGTACAACTAAACAACAATGTCATCATGTTTTAGTTCTCATACAATCACCAAACACAAATCAGCATACATAACAAGTGATGTTCTCACAGCAAAATACTAAACAACATGTTCATCAGGTTTCAATTGTCATAGCAAACACAATTTCACATAGTAGATAAAAAACGTCTTCTGACAGGCCAATAAGACAAAAGCAATGTAATCATCATCCGCAGCAGCAGCGTCAACATCTTCGCCATGTGTATCAGTCTGAATCGTAATTCCCCATGGTGTCATCTTCTTCTTCGTCCTCAACGTCCTCGAACGTTGGCTTCTTCTTGATCAACTCTTGTATGTCCATAGCACGACAGGCAATCTTTTCGCCTGCGTCATTGACGTGATGGTTCTCAAAGATATTAGGAACATCTGTGTTATCTTGTACATCAGGAGCAGTGTAAGCATCATCTTGTTGTGCAACTTCATTAAACGAATTCCTCTGCTCAAACCTTTGCAATACTCTCCAGTCATCGCTACGTACAAATGTGTCTTCCAAGAAAAATATCTGTGTTGCTTGATTTGCCAAAATAAAAGGCTCGTTGGTCTGGTACGCTGCCTTGACATTGATGGATTTGAAATAATCATCAGCTCTGGGTTTTGCGATCCTGGAAAACAGGTTATACCAACGACAGCACAACAGAACCACACACCGATGATCCTCGAAACTAGAGATATACTGCAACTGAACAATGTCTGTTATGTTAGCATACATTTCAGTTGTCTCTTTGTCATACATATCCGTGCTCATGATGGCACTGTTTTGTGTCTTCCTGCCTTCGTCTCGTGCAAGGGTGTTGTAGCACACATCTCCAACAACGCAAGATTCATAATGTCTTACCCAAGTATCAGGACCCATTGCTAGTGAGTAAAGGGCATCATCAACTACCTGCCCATCCTCCCGCATCTTCTTAACCTATGGTTAGAAAATAGACAAGCTGATCATCTTATGTACTCAATATATTAAAAAAACTGACAGTGCACTTCAAAAGCTTACATGGTTCTTGAACCATTTTGCAAATCCTGCCATAACCAGTTTGTCAATGTTTCTTGGATTTTGCGGCAGTAACTCCTCTTTGTAGATGCCGCACAACATAGTGATCGCGTCAAACATCTAAATATATAAGAATGTGCTGCAAGTTTAGTAGATTACGATGTATAAGCTGCAGTACTGCACTTACTTGATATAAGGTAGTATCTCAGGACAGTTATTCAACACATACCAAACCATTTTGTCCAAATCTTTAGGTTTGTCCTCTTGTCGACTCTTCCCTGTAACTCAAACAGAATAATCGAAAACATTGAGCCCGGGATTGTCTTCACCCACCTCTTTGCTAAGCTGATCAGCTGTTTCAATGTATTTTGAGCAGAATGTCAACACTTCTGTAGCAATGTAGGCCTCTGCAATGGAACCCTCGGGTCTAGCTCTGTTCCTAACATAGCCCTTGAAAGTGCCTAGCCGCCTTTCAATAGGGTACATCCAGCCATACTGTACTGGACCTCTAAGTAGTGCCTCATCAGGTAGATGAACAGCCAAATGCACCATCACATCAAAGAAGGCTGGAGAATATATCTTCTCAAGGTCGCATAGGATAGTTGGTATCTTGTCTCTAAGACGCTCCAAAGCATCTATGCTGATATTCCTACTGCAGAGTTCCCTGAAGAATTGTCCCAACTCTGCAACTACTCTGTATAAGTCAGGGCAGCCCAATCCTCTAAGGATAACAGGTAAAACCCTTTGAAGTAGGACGTGGCAGTCATGAGTTTTCAACCCTTGTACCTTGTTTCCATCTGCACTGACTCTCCTTTCAGGGTTGGAAGCAAATCCATGTGGGAATCTCACACGTGACAGGACCTCGCAGAATTCCTTTCTTTTTACCTTGTCCAAGACGTACACAACTGGTGCCATATCCCATGGTTTACCTTCATCTTGCACCTGCAAATCCTATCTGATACCCATGTGTGTCAAATCAATCCTAGATTTTAAGGTATCTTTTGTCTTGCATTCAAAGTTAAGAAGTGTGCCGATAATGCTGTCACATATATTTTT
Organism: Triticum dicoccoides; assembly: GCF_002162155.2. Lineage (NCBI taxonomy): Eukaryota > Viridiplantae > Streptophyta > Magnoliopsida > Poales > Poaceae > Triticum > Triticum dicoccoides. The sequence goes on from NC_041392.1 coordinate 83,553,243, forward strand.
CTCGATGTGCATCACATCAAGATTATGCCGCAGATCCAAATCTTTCCAATACTCCAAGTCCCACAAAGTGGACCTGCGGGTAAACAATAATCTCTCTTCTACCCTGCCATGCTTCCTTTTCCTGCTACCATTATCGGGATGGTTTCCTGGTGTAATATGCCTGACCTTCTCTAATTCCACTTGCAACTCATCGGCAGTGAGCCTCTTTGGCGCATCATGGGTTTCATGCTTTGCATTGAACACATGTCTTCGGTATTTTCTAGGAAGCAGCTTGTCCTTGGCAAGGAAATGGCGGTGTCCAATGTAACAGATCTTGCTAAGTATTGCGTATGGCAGCGGATTCCTGTCACAGCGAACACATGCGTTGTAACCATGTGTCGTTCGCCCTGACATAGTACCCAAAGCTGGATAATCATGGATGCACCAAATTATAATAGCACGCAGAAAGAAATCAGCTGGTGGGCTGCTATATAGGTCTCGAGTGAGAACACCCTTCCATAGTTGTTGAAGTTCCTCCACAAGAGGCTCCATGAACAAATCAAAATCCTTTCCAGGAGTTTTTGGACCTGGGATGAGCAAGGCCATCATGTAGTTTGATTCTTTGGTGCAAACATTTAGAGGCATGTTGTAAGGGATAACAAGCACTGGCCACATGCTATATGTGGCGCTCTGGTGGCCAAATGGGTTAAATCCATCTGAAGCTAAGCCAAGTCTAATGTTTCTCGGGTCAGCAGCAAACTCTTTGTGTTTATCATTGAAGCTTTTCCACTCACTACCATGAGATGGATGGCTCATTACATTCTGATCTCTATACTCCTGGTTCCTAGAATGCCACAGTACATCCTCTCTTGTTTCAGGATCATGAAACAACCTCTGCAATCTTGGTGTAATTGGAAAATGCCTCAAAACATAAGGAATCCTCTTCATAGCATCGCCATCTTTCCATCTTGATGATTTGCATTTCGGGCATTCACTTAAGTTGGCATAATCCTTCCGGAACAGAACACAATTATTCTTACAAACATGGATCATATCATATCCAATTCCAACTGCACGAAGGAAATTCTTCATTTTACTGTAGGTGTGTGGCAGCTCAGACGCATCTGGGAAAGATTCGCGGAAAGCAGCCAACATCACATCGAATGATTTGTTGGTCATCCGCTCAGATGTCTTCACCTGAAGAAAGGTGACCATAGCTGAGAATACTGAGAGCTTATTTCCTGGGGTGACAGCAACGTTGCATTGTTCCAACATGAGGGCCCACCGTTTTTCTTCTGCAGGTGAAAGTTCATGGAATGCATGAGCATTTCGTAGCATTGTTTCAATGTTGGTCAAACTCACTGGCTCCGCCACCACCACCTCCTCCTCCTCTTCCACCTGAGCATCAGGCAGATCAAGATGGTGATCTGCTGCTTCCACGTAGTTAATAACATTGACGTTCATAGCTTCACCATGATGAACCCACCTAGTATATGTGACCGACATCCCATACAAGTGTAGATGATTTTGCACAGTTGACTAGGGCCTTGTAACTGAATTCATACAACTGCTACACGGGCAGAGCACATCTGATTTCGGACCACCGTACTCAGCTCTGATAAAGTTCATGAAGTTTTCAACCCCCTCGACATATGCAGCGGAGAATCTTCGAGCAGAAGTTATCCAAGTCATGTCCATCTGTTAGACATACAAATTAGTTCTTCTACTAGATATTACAGGAAAAACATATATGCTTTTTTATGAAGTCCAGAAAAAAATACCTAGGTCGGTGTCTAAAGCTATGGCAAGATATTTGGACGAGCAGATCTAAGTAACGAAATATATGTAAAGCTAATTCAGCAAACAGATTTGAGTGCCAAATTATGGCAGGCTGTTTCAGCAGTCAATGAGGCCGAGCACACAACCATCAAATTATCGAAGGCCATCGCAGCAACAAAGATCGAGTATAAAACGGTGTAGAGCTATTTCACCTAACAGATTGGCTACTAGACCATGGCAATCTACATCACAATAAATATATGGCAGGATATTTTAGCAACTAATAGGCCTTGGCATGCCATCTCAGCTAAGCAGATTGAGTGTAGAACAGGGCAAGGAAGCTTCTTAAGCAGAGCATATTGACAATAAACTACTTCAGCAAATAGTGAGATTAACAGCGTCTATCAGCTAACATTCAGCGCTACACCGACATGAACGGGGCCTCAGTCTAGAATGCGCGTACCATGGGAGAAGCTGACCATCGTGCGTCTCCACACGAACGTCGCCAGCGGTGGCGGCGCTGACCGTCGTACGCCTCCACAAGAACGTAGCCAGAGGTGGCGGCGCGGCTAGAGGACGGCAGTCTACGAGAGCGTACTGTGGGAGCGAGAGGATCGCCGAACCACGGCGCCGACGTATCGGCGCGGCAGGGAGGGCGGCTTTGGCGGAGTGAATGGAGTGGAGGGGGACAGGGGGGAGGGGGGTTTGGGGAATATTATTGGCTAGTTGGCCGAAGGGCGGTTGAATCGGATTTGGGGGGAATTTTAGGGTGTGGGGGTGGATTTTCGCACGGTGGGCGAGGGGAGTTTGGCGCATGGTCGGTTTCTCCAAGTGCAGTCCCATGTTTCAGTGAAGAGGCAGGACGAAGCACATTCTGTTTGCGTGAGCCGTGTGCAGGACCGAACGTGTGTGGGGTGCAATGCGACCGCGACAGGAGTGCTGTGAGTGTACCGCATTTTTTCCTTTTAAACTAGGTGCTTCGCCCCCTCAAAAAAATATGTTCCTTCACGTGATCCATCGATACTACTACTAGTAATCCGGTAATCCCGACTAAAACGGCGCGGCCGGGTCTTTTCCCGCGCGATATGCTGGGAGGTTGGCTTAGTTGGGTTTTTAGGACGAGTAATGCTACACCTACGTAATCCCAGTTATGTAATTAACTAATGTGAAACGTGTGTTGATTGTAGATTGGGGGGAGGGAGGGGCCCACCACCATGAAAATCAGGGGAGGAGAGAGAGAGAGAGGCAATTACGTTAACCCTTTCGTAGGTTCCCGTAGATGTAGAAAGATGTGTCCGATCCTGCAATATAGGTCGTCCGATCTATATCTAACGGATAGGAAGGAAACGATGACAATTTACCCGCACTCCTCTCCACATTTGCAGATAAGGCTTTCCCTCGTTCATCCTTTTCTCCCACAAGATCTTGATCTTCCGTGCAACGCATGGGCGTCTTGCTAGTACTCCTACAATATGTATATTATTGTGAAAGTTCATATACACCGGCCGAGATTAATGCAAACACGGCAGATTTTCATTACATTTCGAACTTTTATAGGACAAAAAAATAAAACAAACCCGACCCTAAACCTATTCTACGGCGGCGGCCGACGTCCTCCATCTGTGATCTCCATGTACGGGGGCGGGGTCCAAGACCCGTGAAGTGAAGGTGTGGTCTTCGGCGAGGAAAAGTAGAACACGGGAGACGGACCGGCCAGTTGGCACACCATGCACTGCCGCCTCCCATGCCCTACTCATCCTCGAAGGAGTCCCCGACCTCGGCGGTGCCGGACGTTGGACGGCGGCAAGTAGGACGCGTGGCTGACGGTGCTCCCGTCGTCGGCCGCCAGCGTGGCCACCGACTGTGCGGCGACTTGAGCAAGGGCAGCGACCTCGAGCTCCATCCCCGAAGACAAGCTCTCCCGCAGAGCGTTCGCGCTTGCGGTCATGGCGGATGTGGTTCCAGGGAGGAGGACGGTGCGCTATGGTGTGGAGGTTAGCTGGGCGTTGCCGCTTTAAGTAGCACATTCTGGTGAGGCCAAGCGTCCGGGTGCGTCATTAAGTCACCGGAGTTGTTCCTCGGGCACCGAGCCTCTTAATGACGGCATACGAACGGACGGCATGAATGCGGCCAGCTGGCGCCGGCTGGGAACGCACCGCGCGACGGCGCGAGGGACGAGGGTTTTCGTGTGCCAGGGTAGTTAGCTGCGGTCGTGGCAACGTTGGAGATGCCCTTTGCTCACATGCGATCCCCGCATGTCATTGAAAAAGCAAGACGACCCGGCATGGTCTCAGGTCCAGAGGATGCAGTTGGCCGCGCTACACCACTCCGCAGACGCGTCGCGGTGCCCCATGCATCCTCGACGAGCCAGGTATTGCGATGTGTTTGGATTGTGGCCAAAGTGCACCTTGCCAAAATTTTGGTCATGACCAAAAGATTGGTCTTTGTTTGGATGGTTGCCATTTTTTTGGCATGCCAATGAACTCTAGCCAACTCTAGTTCATTTTTCTTGCCAATGTCGGCCAAATCATGGGCAACCAATACCTCAACCAAAATTTTGGTCATGACCCAAAGATTGGTCTTTGTTTGGATGGTTGCCATTTCTTTGGCATGCCAATGAACTCTAGCCAACTCAAGTTCATTTTTCTTGCCAATGTCGGCCAAATCATGGGCAACCAATACCTCAACCAAAATTTTGTCTACCCAATGCTTTGATGGGGCAACCTTGGGCACAAACCAAACATACCGTTGGTCGTGCCACAGCACTAACGCCACCCTCGGCAAACTGAAACCGACTGTGTCTGGCGACGATATGAGCTTGTCCCTCACCACGGTCGCCATGTCCAGAGGTGGTGCTAGAGTTGCGCCCCGTTGTTGGCCCCAACGACCCACATGAACGGTTGTCAGTGGCGAGGATGTCGTGGGCCAGCTCCTCCATTGGACTAGTCTGCGCTATGTCGTCCCGACGGGTGTGCCCCACATGTCTGTTTCCCTGTTTTCCCGGCCATATTCGAGCGTTAGTGCTCCGCGTTGCGCATTAGGCCTTTCACTATGTAGGCCAAGCGAGACAACTTATTGTTTATTTGAGCCGTTCAAGTATAATCATGTGGCGTTTGCTTATTTCTCATTCCTCTCCAACCCTCTTCTCCAACGATCATGTCGCCCTCCAGTCGAGTCCATCCTCCCGCATGCCTCATTTGAACATTCCATCGAGTATCATTTGCTTGTAGCCACCCTAGTCCTCTTTCAATAGATCTCCGGACCCCGATATGAAATCGAGAGGGAACGAGTGGGGGCACATGATACCTAAGGCGGATTCAAAATTTTGAACCAGTGATCGTAGCATCCGCAAATCATATATAAAGGGTATTCAATGTTCGTTTCGTTTTTAAAGAGTAGTTTACATATAAGTTTTATGTGTAGTCAAAGTATATCTACTTTGATAAAAAAAGGTATCAACATTCAACAACGCCCAATCAATATTGTTAGATTCATACGTACTCCTAGATTTGTACTCGAGATGGTTTCCAATTTGACTATTGACAAGATTAATAGTACATGAGATGTATAATGTGAAAATTATATCATTGGAAACTCCTTTCACATACGAATTTGATCGTATGCTTTGTGTAAGTTGCATGTCATATATTATTACTCTAACATTTGGTCAAAGTTAGCCTTGAAAAACGCATTAGACCCTGTATGCTTTGTGTAAGTTGCATGTCATATATTATTACTCTAACATTTGTGTAAGTTGCATGTCATATATTATTACTCTAACGTTTGGTCAAAGTAGTATAGTGGAAGTGGATCCTCTGACGTAGGTATCCCTGCCTTACCCTCCCTTTCGGTCACTTACTGGCGGACCCCATGCTTGCTAGGCCTCGCATGTTAGTTACTCAATGGGTTCGGCCACGTCAGGGGATCCTCATCCGTAGTAATACTCCCTCTATTTTTATTTACTCCGATAAAATGGAGGGAGTGGTGGTATAATAAATGACGCGGGTGGGGGAGGGGGAGGGACGTCGGTTTGCTCTCAACTGCGGTCCCACAAGCGAGCGAAAACGCAAGACGAAGCGTGTTCCATTCGGTGAGCGACGTGGAGGGTCCAGCGTGCCGGGCTGCAAGGCAAACGCGACAAGAGCGATGTACAGTCAAAACTGATTGACCGGTCGTCACCGGAACCACTATTCACACCAGAACCTTCGCTGCTCGGCCTACGCCAGCCACTGCCCTAAAACCACACCAAATCTCCAGCCCATTCCCCCACCTTTTGATCCCCTAGCCCGCATCAAGAGTCCCCTAGTTCGCCGGAGAGCCATGGTGTGCCGCAAGATCACTTACTACAAGATGCTGACGCCGGAGAGCCACGCAGAAATCACAGCGGCGGTCGGCGCCATGGACCTCCGTTCCCAAGCTCGCTTTGCGGCGGGCCAATCCCCGAGTTCTCTGGAGCCAAGCTACGAGGAGGAGGAAGCCGATCCAATGTTCATGGCGGAGGTCGCGGCGCAGAAGGCCCCCGATGGGTATGAGACGATGGACGTCGACTTCATGCCGGCATCCGAGTCCCGCATGGTGCAGGCGGACCAGCGGTTCAACATGGCGATACTAAAGCAGGACCGGGAGGCAGAGGCTCAACTCGATGAGGAGCGCGCGCATGCCGCTACCATCGAGGCTCTCCTGCAGGCGGAACCGGATGTCGTGGATGTGAACCGGGCGGCGGAGGCTCAACTTGAGGCGGAGCGCGTGGATGCCGCTGCCATCAAAGCCCTCCTACAGGCGGAACCGGACGTCCTGGACTTGAACCGGGCGGCAGAGGCTCGACTCGACGTAGAGCGCGCGGATGCCGCTCTCATCGACGCCCTCCTACAGGCGGAACTGGACGTCCTGGACTTGAACCGGGCGGCGGAGGCTCGACTCGACGCGGAGCGCGCGGATGCTGCTGCCATCGAGGCCCTCCTGCAGGCGGAACCGGACGTCCTCGACTTGAACCGGGTTGTGCTCTCGTCCGTGCAGAGCGCCCGCACGCTCTGCTTGAACGAGTAGCTGGAGGCCGAGGACAACCACGGTGCGGAGACACACGTCGGCAGCGACGGCTGGTTCACGCCGGCAGCCAAGGACGACGAGGCCGTCTCTTTCCGCGAGAAGTGATATGTTTTCTTTATGTTGTTGTTTTCATGGATCTTTTGCTGTGTAAAAACATATATTTGTTATGCAAGTCGCCTGACTTGGGTCAGTCTACCATTTCAGGCGGTTGGATGAATATCCTACGTCTCCTAACCCTTTTTTCCTTCTTCCTCACCTCTTCTTCTTCCCCAACAGACCACCGCATGGGCCGTACGGATACTCCCCAACATGCGGTTGGATAAAGATACTCTATGAACGAAAATTATGTGTCAGCGATAGGATGGCTGAGTTTGATGTGTTCACATGCGACAGCACGTGTCAGTGAGGGTGCGTTCCCTTGGTTGGGTTTGCGGCATGCAGGAGCGACTGTGTGAGGGTGCAGTGCGACCGCGGCGTGCAGGAGCGACCGTGTGAGGGTGCGGTGCGACCGCGATAGCCGTGCGCAAGTGTACCTCCTTCTCATTTTGAAAACTTTAGGCAAGCTTGGCAAAAATGTGTGGCAAAGTTTGGCAATGCAAGGCCTAGACCCAAACAGGATAAGTACGTACGTACTAGGAGTACTAGTGTTAAAAAGAAAGGCTGGGTTTTCCTTCACGGGATTTAATCGATACAAATCCTCGTTTCACGTGTCAATTAATGCATATTTTCTTCTCCAAAGACCAAAGAGCTAACCATCTCACTCATCATCGCTTGATTAATGCAGCGCCATGCAAACCAACCTTCTCACTTCCGCATGCATGCAGGGGATATTAATGTCTTTGGTTGCTAACCCCATCAATTTTGCCTCAATTAGTGTTAGTGGCCCTTTCCAAATTGTAATTTTGATAATACTGGCCTTGTGTACAAAAAAATGGAGGTAGTAACTATATTTGACTTCCTTCCCCATTGCGGTGACGTCGACGATATTTTTTTGTGGTGGTTTGGCGAAGTGCGTTCGACGGAGAACACCATTGAGGGAGACCACGGTAAGTCGTTCGCAAGTGCCGCCTGCAAGCCGAGACAACCGCCTTATTTGCATCCAGGAACTCCTTTACTAGTACTACTAGGAGTAACTAATGCGGTGAGATGGCTTCTCGAAGAAGATGATGGAGAAGCGGAGTCAGCGAAGAGTGAAATGATGGTTGCTTCGTCCGTGCTTTTGTGATTTGACGCCTCACTGCTTTATGATTTGTGATAGAAGGGACAGGGGAGTAGACTATGTGCTCTACTAGTACTACATGCGTCCAAGCATGGGAGAAAGAGGAGAGATGTTGCATTTTTCTATTCCTTCAATCAATCAATCAATCAGGGAGCTTCGGTTCCATCTTTTTGGCTTTGGCAACACCGTCCACAATGGTTCCCACGATGCCAAAAGCTATTTTCACATTTGGCTACACATTGTGGATGCCCTTAACTGTACCACTTGGTTTTGCTCCTGTGTGCTATCTATACAAATCTCAATTATATTGATGTAAAAAATTATAGAATCGAGATTAGTAAAAAGGAGGTGATTTTGCCGCGTGGATGGCGGGGGAGGTTTCTTATTTGAGCAATGCTACATCCACGTAATAATTTACGTAAAGTTACGAACTGATGAGATGTGGGATTATTTGATTGGATTAAAGGAGAGGATTAGGCCCACCCCACCTGAAAATCAGGGGGGCATATATATATTAGATGGAAAGTATACGTAGCAGCTACGTAGCCCCTTGTAAGTCTAGGATTAGGCTTCTTATTTTTGGAGGACGTTGTTCTGGCGGTTTGCTAACATGCGGTCCCACGTGTCAGTGCTTTACCAAGCCGATCTGCGTCCCACATGAGGCAGAACAATGGCAGAAGCAACACGTGGTTAAGTTGAAGAAGATGAGGGAGAAGCGGATTCAGCAACGAGTGAAATGATGGTTGCTTCGTCCCTCCAACTTAACTGCAGGAAAGGTGCGGCTTTGTGATTTGACGCCTCATTTCTCATTACTACGCCGGCGCCATGACTGGGGTGCTTCACCCCGGCTGCTCTGCACTGTATTCCGGTATGGCACGTGGACCCGGTAGCTTGATGTCCCACATGTCGGTGAAAGGCACTAGAAGATTTATGAAAGCGAGCGCTCCACTCTTATGACGGAGGAGTAGACGACACGACGGCCTAGTGAACTGTCACTTGTACTGTATAGTACTAGTATAGTTTTGCTGTTTCGCACGATCCATCGACACAAACCCGATTAAACAGGAAAGGGCAGGATTTTTCCTGTGCGGTAGATGATACTGGCCATACATTTCAAAGGCAATTTTAATGTATGCAAGCTGAATAATTATAAGTAACAATATGATATCTAGTAAAACTAAAAACACATATGATTTATTGTGTTAGAGTGTAGTAGTAGTGCTGTATTGCATAGTTGTTAGATGTAACATGTGAGTACGTGTAGAGATGTAGTTTTGGAGGGCCTAGAGAGAGAAAAGCGTAATACGGTCACCGAACTTCAGAATAAGCTGATTACGGTTTGCGGTGATTATACGGTCACTTGCTCACAGCACAGCATCGGATTGCACTCTGTTAACCAGCCAAATAGTTTGCATGGCGCCATGTTGACTAGTTAAATTGACCACGTTCGTTGTAGGTCCCACCTGTCAGTTCGCATAGGCAAAAGGTCAGATAAACACAAATTTACGCAGGCGCGACAAGGCTCCAACTCGTGCGTGAGAATCACCTGGTTGTGTATGTGTCTGTCAGGGCCTGATGTGTGCACATGCACGTGTAGGTTGAGCACTTGAGCGTGAGAGTGTGTGTTGGTCGTGTGGTGTACTGGTGTGTGCATGCATGCGTGCATGTGTGTGTGAGTGTTGCGTGTGTGCGTGTGAGTGTTGCGTGCGTGCGTGGCTGCGTGTGTACGTGTGAGTGTTGCATGCATGTGTTTGTGTGAGTGTTACGTGGATGCAGTTCGTGTGCATGCATGCGTGTGTGTATAATCACCATCAGCTCCTGTGTGTTAAAACAGACGGCTCAGCATACCAATACAAGGCTACCTTGTCCACTGTGCCCGCGGTTATGACTTCGAACCACCGTCCAAATTTTTTTTGTCGTTTGTTTTCATTCTTACTAGCAAGATGCCTGTGTGTTGCATGTAACATCAAGATGCATTTGTATGACTTGTTTATCTTGTGAGAGAAAAGGATGAACGAGGGAAGGCCTTATTTGCAAATGTGGAGAGGTGTGTGGGTACCTTTTTGCAAAATTGCCATAGTTTCTTTCCTATCCGTCAGATATAAATCGGGCGGCCTATATTGCAGGATGGCAGGCACACCATCATCACCATCTCTGTTTTTTATAAGAGTGTATTTTATGTATTTTATAAAAGTGTAGATGTAGAGTAGATACAAGTCGACATGTGGGCACGATGGTAGTGAGATAATGTGATGCAACACTAGAGGTGCCACATGAAGAGTTTAACTGGTTAACTAGTCATGTCATGAGCAAATACAGAGTTGCACGGTGAGCCCGTGACTGCATAATAACCACTAAACATAAATGGTGACCGTAATGAGTGGATTCTGAAGTCCAATGTACCTATCGTGCTTTCCCTTCAAATACAATGATCGTCATTGCATATATCGCGAGAGAAAGATGAAACATGCGTGAATTTTCTGGGGGCTTAATTTTAGAGGACCTGGAGATAGTTTTGTGTGCATACGTGAAAGGGGCGTACAGGGGGGGTATGCGATGGAGAGAGATATGCTCTTCGTTTCTCTTTATTATGACTAACTTTGTATATAGTATAAAAATATACAAATTCACAGTGTGGAATAAATATCATTGTGGGCACCATGCAATGCAAATTAGCGCCCGTACTCCTCCATATAACTTTGTAATGTTATATATATGTAGAAACTCTAAAATATTTTTTTGGCCACACTTTATTCAAAAGGAATGTTGTATGCGAAATAAACGTGAAGAGAGGGCTTTTTAGATCAATGGGGTACGTGATGTAACATGTGTGAATGTGTAGTTGATGCATTTGGCGGGGCCTAGAGAGGTATGTGTGTGTATTACGTATTCGAGAGAGGCATGGATAGAGGGGCCGACGGGGGGGCGTGGGACAGATAGCACGAGAAATGAGAGTGGTCTAGAGAGAGAGACGAATATGACGTCATGGATGCAGCTTCGGTGCCTTAAAAAGGCACCTGCCTTTGGGTCACTGACATGTGGGCCAGACACCTGTTGGGCTCACATGTCATAGACACAAAGGTAGGTGCCTTAAGGTACCGAAGCATCGTCCTGACGTCACGACAAGAGATTCCATTCCCTTGAGTGTGTATATGCAAGGGGGGAGGGAATAGAGGCACCACGAGAAATTTTCTGTGTGTGTGGTGTTTGTGTTGGTATGTGTGGGTGTGAGAAGATAATGAGACGTGGGGGCATAGGGTGTGTCACCGCGTGAGGTCCGTTGGGTCGAGGTGAGGCCCTTCGTTCTGTTCCGTCCTGCACCACATTGGTCGGCCCTTGACGCATTTAGGAAGACCCATGGATGACTAGTCGTACAAGACAAAGATAGCAGAATTGTGAAGGACTCTGTGTCCACTGACAAAGCCGGCTAGGATTTGTAACCCTAGGTTCTCGGACTAAGGTAACCCCTTTATCTCTGATATTACTATTCATCCAACCTAACTTTAAGGGGCATCCCACAGAATGCTCTACTAGAATCATACTCGTCGATTAGGAAGAGAGGTGTGAGACAATGCGTGAGAGACAGGCGTAAAGATAATGTGCGTACATGAGACACGTAGGCAGGTCTATGTATATAGAAAGGGTCGATGAGGATTATGCGTGTGTATGTTTGCGAGAGGAAGAGTGCTTGTGATAAAGGTTAGTGAAAATAGTTGTAAATGGTTATGGGAGGGAGAGAGGGTTATATCTAGAGCATGTGTGCAAGAAAGACACCTCGGGAGAGAGAGTGTGAGCATGTGTGAGAGACCACCGATGGAGAGTGAAACTACACATAAAAGACTGCTCTACACATTGATTAAAGATATAAATTGTATCCAAATATTAGGATGGGATCATTATATTTGCAATTCGCGTAAGGAGCGGTCATTGATCCATCAGACATCTAGATTCTATCGAATTTGAGCATGTCTATGTTATTATTCGACACAATTGATCCACATAGTTAGTATTTTGAACTCGAGAGAATGCATTGCTTTAGCAATCGAATATAAACATGAGTATAGTTCATGTTGTGTGTGTAAAGCACATTATACATACAAAAGTTACACAATGGACATTATAAATAGCTACTACCTATGAACTAGCATACATTTGAATTCAACTTAAGGTGGTTTAAAAAAATCGAATTCAACATGAAGTCCATTCAATTATTTGAATTTGATATCATGGCATTTGTAAACCATACCTAAATTATGGGGGCACCAATCTTTGCTCTGATTTTGTACATAATAGCATATGTAGTCGTGTACAAAATAGATTCAAATTTAGCTCCTCCATTCCAAAATAATCGTAGTTATAGGATTTTCAAGTGTCAAATTTTCAAAAAGAAGCGGATAATTTAATGAGGTTTTCAAACATACAAGGTCAGATATAATGTTGGATATTTAGGTCAATCCTCATAGTTCAAGAGTACTCTAAACGTGAATGCTTGTGTTTCAAAATTTTCAACGAAGCGCCAAAAGAGCCTCTACTCGCCCGAAACCGCGTGAGACCAATGTTTGGTAGTACAAGGAAATTACTTTTCTAATAACTCCGACCCGTGAAACCTACGGGCCCGACGTCCAAAGGTCTAAACCGGGGTAGGTTTGTAGCTTCATCTAGACGCCACGCAACCGCATCCGAAAAACATTCATACACAATGGCCGCCTAAGCACACATGCACGCGGCTGAAATCACTCCCGCCCACTATTTGGGACACCTGGGATTACCATCCTACCCCCGACCCGCAGTAGGTCCGAAACTTAATAGGGGGCAAAGTTTGTACTTTCTCCAAATTTCAAACAAGCGCGTCCCATCTTCTGTTCAAAAAAGCCAAAAACAAGCGCATCCCAGACCGAAACATGGTTCCCCCCACCCGTATGATTCCCCATTCGTACTCCGTGGGTGCCAAAACTACCTCTCCACCAGCCGTGAAACCCTGGCGTCCTCCGTCCGCCACCCCATCCCACCCATCAACCGCCGCCCTCCTCCATCACGCCAGAGCCGATACCCCGACGTCGTCATCCACCGCAACCTCAACCGCAACGCCCTCCACGGCTAGTAGTTGAAGCTGAGGCCGAGTCGTCCATACCCGAGCCAGTTCAACCACGCCGTCCTGCGCCTCACCGCTACCGCTCCAACTTCGCCACCCTCCACCGCACCGGAGCTGTTCCTGCTATGCCATCCTTTGCCGCCTCGGATCTGCTTCCCCTCCGCCGACATACGGCCACGGCAACACAGTCAACAATTTGGCCATGGGTTCGTCCAAGCATGCACCCTCCAGAACATTGGTTTCCCCGGTAAAAAGAAGAAAATCGGTGCGACTTGTGGAGGTGACCACATCGGCAACCGAAAAAGGTACTCCTCTTCCCTTATTCGTGCAAATCTTACGTCTCTACTTGCACGGTATTCATCCCACAGAAGACACTAGTTGACCGCTTCTTATTCATACTAGATGTTCCTAGTAACTCGCGATGCACAAGGTTTCTCCTCATATGCTATTTCACCTTAGCTAGAGGTTCGTCGCCCCCCTGAATTTCAATTTCTGGCCAGTTGATTCCCAATTAACGGAAGCATTCCCCAGCGTAACAGGCGCTAGTACGCCTATTACACCGGGGAAGCAGCGCCTTGGTGTTTATCTTAGGGGCATGTGCGGCCTAGAGCTACTGGCGCCCGATCTAGAGGCCGGCCGAGATTAAAGGGATGGCCTGGGGGCGCTGCCAAGCACGGCGGTGGTGTGAGGTCGATGGGAGGGCGGGACGGCGGGGCGGCGGAGGCAGGGGTCTGGGCTGGTGGTCGCTGGCGGTTCGAGAAAGATCGTCAACAGTGACTGGCGGGAGGTAGACGAAGGCCATCTGCCCATTCGCGGATGGTTCATTAAAAAAATCGACTGACCTATTTATTTTCAATCGACTGTTATCTTAGATATGACCACATGTGGTGGTGTGCTGGAGGAGTACCTGCATTTCCTGTGCTCATATATTACAAAATCATACGGAGTAGAATCTAATTTTGTTTGCCATGCAATGTTGTAGAGCTATCATATGTCTCCTGTCATTTATTTTTCAGCCACCTGCTATCTGCTACTTTTACAGTGCACTAGTTCTGCACACACTTCACCCTTACTCTCACTGTTGTGTTTTTATGCAAGGTTGTTTCAGACTCTGCTGCCATGAGAGAAGCCAAAAAGGAAAGAGAGAAGTCACTCCAGCTTCGTATGCTGGTAGGCAAGACACGTTACAATGCTATAAAGGGTGCAGTGTCAGCACATCGAGACGGGGAACATAGCTCTGGAGTTGATGACCTCGCTCGCAATGAACCACCATCCCAGGTGCTTGCTTTAACTTTGCGGTGTCATATGTGGTTGCATATTCCATATGGTGTCTAGCTTGTATTCGAAAGGCCGAAGTCGGTAAGATAAGGAAAGATATTTTTTACATGAACCACCATCCCGTGAGCACCAGAAGACAAATAGCTAGTCAGGGCACTGGCCGAGCCAGTGACAAGCCCAGCAAAGGTAGGCATCACCTGGAAGCCAACTAAAAAGCTGCGATGGTGGCGAAGCAACCCGCCTCCCACCAGGCTCTCAGGTCCTAGATGATCATGCTCACCACTCCAGCCGGATGTCTAGCTTTTATTGCTTCCAATTTGGTTAAATTGCATCTGCTTAGCTTACACATTATACCTTTGAATATGACATGTCTTTCTGTTTTTGGTACATACTAGTACATCTGTGTATTAACCATGTTCTTACATCAAACTAATGTTCTTATGTATCCCTTATCAATCACTTATGACGAGGCAGGCAGGCAAGGGGACTACTCCTCATTTAAAGAATGCAGCGTCAGCCTCCCGACATGATTCTCAAGAAACAGAAATGCTAGATCAAGATAGTGAATGTAGCTCTGTAGTTGATTACAGCATTTCCCCTACACTAGCATTGTAGGTGCTTGCTCTAACTTGGCAGCGTGATATGTGGTTGCATGTTGCATATGGTGTCTAGATTGTAATTCTTCCAATCTTGTTAAACTGCATGTGCTAGTCTGCTTAGCTTATACATTATACCTGTTAATGTGACATGCCTTCCTGTATTTAGTACATAGTACATCTGTCTATTAAGCATGTCCTTACATAAAACTATTGTTTTTTTGTATCCCGCATCAATCAACATGACGAGACACCTTTAGTATATGCAGTGCGATATTAGTTGCATCTTTCATATGATTTATAGCATGCACTGCTTCTAATTTGTTGAAATTCCATTTATGATGGGATGCTTTTAACTTGGCAGAGTCATATTGGTTGCATCTTTCATGTGGTGTCTACCTTGCATTGCTTCTTATTTGCTAGAATGGTTTCTGCTTAGTTTACACAAACAGTTGTGAACATGCCATGCCGTCCTGTTTTTCGTACATATTCCATCCTGGTATCATGTGTTTGCCTTTACATCAAAGTAGTGATTGTCAGTATCATGCATGAATGAGTTCTGAAGAGAGAATTTTATTGCTTTTTCTTGTCGGTTTTACTTGACAATTCAAAATCAATAAAGCGGAAGGAAGTTAGCAAGGCAGCGGATAAAGGTGCTCCTTCCGAACGGAGGGCCTCTACAGTTTCTACTCCTCCACACCCCCCAAGATGATTTCCAAGACAACACATGCATAGACACTCAACAAAGCTGTGTTTATGATGAGCACGTCTCCCTTGGTGCAGCATCACCGGTGCTCCCTCTAACTTGGCACTGTTATATGTGGTTGCATGTTATGTGTGATGTCTAGCTTGTATTGCTTCTAATTTTGTTGAATTCCATCTGCTTACTTTACACATTATACTTGAATAAGACATGTGTTCCTGTTTCTAGAACATACAATATCTGTCTATCACACCATGTTCTTACATCAAATTACTACTGTTTTGTAACCTGCAACAATCACTTATCATAAGACACGTTTGACTTTGGAGTGTGATATAGGTTACATCTCACATTCTTTTCTAGCTTGTACTACTAATTTGTTGAAATGGCACTTATGATGAGACAGTTTTAACATGGTAGAGTGATATTCGTTGCATCTTTCATATGGTGTCTAGCTTTCATTGCTTCTAATTTGTTGAAATGCCTTCTCCTAAGTTTACACATCATAAGTTGTGAATATACAATGCTGTGAATATGCAATGGCACTAATGACGAGAGACCTCTAACATGGTAGTGTGATGTTGTTTGCATCTTGCATATGATTTATTTATTGTACTGCTTCACATTTGTTTAAACGCCATTTATGATGAGACACTGTTAACTTGGCAGAGCGATATTTGTAGCATCTTTCATATGGTGTCTACCTTCCATTGCATTGCTTCTAATTTGGTGAAATGTCTTCTTCTTAGTTTACACATCATAGTTCTGGTTATCTCTTCCGTCCCGTTTTTCATACATATTGCATCCTCCTATCATGTGGTTTTCTAACATCACAGTTCAGTTCGTCTTCATCACACATCAATTTGTTCTGAAGAACTAAATTGTTATTCGTTTTTCTTGTCGGCTTGACTTAACATGGCACAGAGAAAGAGGAAGAAACACAGAATGGCAGGGAATGAGAAGCGGATGAATCTTGCAGATTCTGCTGGTACTGATGGTGCAATAGAAGGTCAAAGTCCAGCAGAAAATTCAACAAACACGGCATCCCATGCTACACGAGTTGCAAAAAAAGACAAACAAAAACAAATAGCTGCCACCAAACAAGCAGAGACAGCCCTAGTTCTTGCAACACCTACCACAGTACTACCAGCTGCACGATGTACTCGTGCGTCAACTGAGCTAGCAGCACGTTCCCAAGCTCCCTTGCCACCTGACACTACTTCCTAAGCACTCTTGACACAAGACAGTTGGCAATATCAGATGAACCTTGTGAGCTTCAACAGCAAGAAGGTAGTTGCTGGAGTCAAGTTACAGTTGCATACTTCTTTATATGTAGTCTCACAGTTTGATGTACACTAACACTTCCTATGTTTGTTGTTGGACTAGCACCTAGGCGCGAGAGGAAACAAACATCAGGGATAATGCTCGATAGGTTAACTAAATCTAGAGGAGGAAGAATGGAGATCCGTTTTGAGGCAGGTTTAAAAAGGCCACGTGATGCTACAGAGTCAGCCAAGTTAGTATCAGAGGCAGCGGTTGCTGTTAGGTGTCATGTACGTATCCTCCCAACATGGATTCAGTACAGGAATGACAAAGACGAAACCCAGTTCAACATCTTCCTCGACCATTTATCTGTAAGTTTGGTTATGTATGGAAACTAGTAATATCGTCTTGCTCTATCCAATACTTTCTAGGTTGCTGATAATGAGACTCCCATAATTTTCAACAGATGAGGTTCAAGTTGGATAGCCAAGATGATGCAACCAGAAAAGCTTGCACCCATGTTTTCAAGTCTGCTCTGCGATAGTATCGGTATAACTTGAGGAAAACTCACTTTGAAGGCAAGGCTAACAGTGAACTTGCCCAAACATCTCTAGTGGAAAATATATCTGATGAAGACTGGAGAGGCCTCGTTAAACACTGGTCCGATCCGAAGTATTAGGTACATTATATATATGTCATCAGATCACATGTTGAAGTCCTATTTACGCATGTTCCACACAAATCTATCTTCTTGTAGGTGAACTGTTCAAAGAACAAGGCCAACAGTACGAAATTGAAATTCCAACAAACAGCAGGATCTCGTAGCTATATTGCACACCGCGAGGCTCTTGTAATTAGCTGTTGTTTCACTCTTTTCGATGTACCATATTATCATATCTATATTGACTTGTTCCAAATGCAGAGGAAAGCCCGCAAGGACCAAAAAGTACCTGAACCAAATGCTGTGGAAATCTTCAAGGACTGTCACACCAGCAAGAAGAAGGGCATGACTACACCAGTCAAAGCCGCTGTTGTAACTCCTTAATCCTCATGCCTTTTAACTACTACTTACTCTGACTTGTGCCTTGAACTGCATGGTTTGCAGCCAATGTCTATTACTCTTTTCAATTTTATACACAATTCTCTTAGCGTATCATTGCACCTTGCAAGGTTTAAAAGAGAGGAGTGTTGTTCCTTTGATCTTGACCCGTAATCTAGTTCCGTGCTGGACTTGCCCACACAATGTTACAATTGCATGTTTGTCTGTTCTCAGTTGTTTTGTGATATGAATGACGTCATACTATGCTTACCGTATTATAAACTTCGTCTCTTCATCCTTAGCCCTCAACAAAATGTGAAGAAATAGACAATACATTAGCGATGGTACATGGTCATATGTTTGGAACCTGGTTTTATTATGTACTTTGCAATAAAATACAACTAATATTTTACATGGGTTCACCAGAATAAGTTCTGTATATAGACCAAAGCTATTTTGTTTGGTTTTGCTGCCTCCTTAATATCTTCTGTTCTGGTACTACTAATGTAAAACCTCAACTTTTCAGCGAGCTATGGAAAAAATGGTGGAACCGCCACCTTCTGAAGGTGGTGAGGCAACTATAACCGCAATGTCAGCTCTTGCTGCAGTGGGTCAGTACATGTCCACTAATAGAGCCAAAAGCACATTCCTGCGTAATACTGGGTTGGTTGTTAAGGCAATATCGTCCAAACTGCCTCATGATCAAGATATGCAAGCTCAAAGCAATGTTGTATCTGCGCTCCAGACACAAGTCCATTCCCTAAACGAGACCCTTTGTGAAACAAGGAGAAACATTGCTCAATGTCGTCAAGATATGCATGGTTTTGAAACCAGACTGTTAGACATGTGCTATGTTGTTCAGGAGCCTAGGGGAAATGAAGGCGAGGGTTATGGTGCTCCATCGGACAATACAGCATGAAAATGTAACATTCAGGTCAAATGAACTGAGCTTCTGAACTTTTGGTGGTGCATTTATCTGCTAGACTGTTAAGTTTTATGCCAACCTTCCTTTTGTTATATAGTTGTAATTTTTTTTGGTGCGATACAAAATTTATTCTTAACGTGCAGCCACCGCCTGAAGAAAACAGCAAGCCATTTTTGTATAGTGTAGGGTGTTCCCTATATTTGCACTGGTGGCGATCTTTGATGCCGAGTGGATGTAATCTGTGCAATTGCCTTAATAGCCTAGCGTTAGTTTTGGCCTTATTTATTTCCTAGTCTTCTTTTTCCCTGGTTTGCTAGTGGCCACAACTACCATGGGCCATATACGGGCCATAGGATCCATGGGTCTCCTATGGGCCGTCGATAAATGGGCCTGTAATCGGTGGGCCTCGGGCCGTCGGATAAATGTGTCTACATGGGCCGTAATCGGGCGTAATTGGTATCGGCCTAGCATGGTAACAGGCCATTAACAGGCCGTAGCACTACAAGAAATATGTCAACTTATGACCTTCTATCAGTGACCCTCGAAGAATTGGTCATAAATTTATGACCATTTTAGACCAATTGGTCAAAAGCTGTTCAGGGGGCTCCAAACCTGTGACGCCCGGATAATCAAGCTACAGTAACCTCTGCTAATGACACCACGTCACCTCCGTTACTGTCGCTAATCTCGTGTTAGTTCGAAAACGATTCAAATTCAAATTTGAAATTAAGGCACACAACAAAAGTTTTCCAAAAATAAAACTAAAATGTTCTAAATGTGTCAGATAAATCATAGGTAAATGGGGTGGTGAAACCAAACTTTTATGAAATGCTTAACTACACCATAATGATTTAAATAGTAGCAAAACTAATTATTTAAATGCCTTCACTAATTAAATAAAATATCAAACTAAATTATTTGGGGACTAGAGTTTTTGTGGCAGTGGACTAAATTGACATACCAAATTAGATGCCAAGTATATATTTCACAAAAAACTAAAACAATAAGAAACAAAGATAAAATAGAAATAAAAGGAAAGAAAATACAAAAGCAAAAAAAACTAAAAAGAATAAAAAGGGCCCCCTGGACAACTGGGCCAGACGGCCCAGCTCACCGGCCAGGCCGGCCCACCTGGCCCAGCCGGCCGACCCGCCCCTACCTTATCCCAGGAGGGGGGGAACCCTAACCGTAACCCCCACTCCCCCATTCCCCCCTCTCGCTCTCTCCTCCCTCTACCGATCTGGATCGGGATCGACCCCGATCCCTTCGCCCCCGACGCCCCGCGGCCTCCCCCGCCGACCACCCGCTGTCGTCGCCCCGCCTCCTCGTC
>NC_041392.1:83573787-83590902 GCF_002162155.2 Triticum dicoccoides
CCCGCTCGCCGTCCCTGGACGCGCCTGCCTGCGCTGCCGCTGCTCGCCTGATACTGCGTCGCCGCTGTCGATGCTGCCTTTGCTGCTGACGCCGCCCGTGCCCGTAGCCACCCGCCCGTCCGTGCTCACCGCGGCCCTGCACCACCACGGCCTCGCTGCGCCGACGCCTCCGCCCGCGTGCCGTTGCTCGCGCCTGGCCATCGGCTCACGCGCCCGAAGTCCCCGCCATCGCTCGCGCTCCCTCTACTTCGCGCCCGCTCGCGCCTCGCCCCGCGGCCATCTCCTCCTTCAACCTACCGCTTCTAGCGCCCGCCTCCGCTCGCTGTGGCCGCTGGCCGCGTCCTCGCCCCAGCTACCACCCCCTACCACCGCATCCGCCGCGGCCCGCTCCCTTCCATGGCCGGCGTCGTGCCCCGCCATGGCTGCCGGCAAGGCAGCGTCCGGTCCAGGCGACCCGGCGCCCGCAACTGCGCCCGTTCGGGCGACAACCGTTGCCCCGGCGCCCAAAACCCGTTAAGGCCCCCTGTGCCTATGACAGGGGGGGGCCCACGACCAGAACGTTTTTAACAAAAAAAAAGAAGAAAAATAAATAATTAATATAATAATTAAAATGTTAATTAATTAATTAGAGAATTAATTAAATCGGATTAGATTAACCTAATCATTTAGTTAAATCTAATTAGCCCTATTTAATTACTATGAGCCTATGACATATGGGCCCCATGCCCCTTTAAAGAAAAGAGGAATTAGAAAATTATAATAATTAATTAATTAGGATAATTAATTAACTTAATTAATTCTATTTAGCTAACCTAAACCTAATTAGGCTAATTAATTCTGATAATGAGATAACAGTCAATGACCGACGGGCCCCACCCACCAGTTGACTGGTCAACGGTCAGAGTTGACCGCTGACATCATGCTGACGTCATAATAGTATTTCCTAACTTAATTAATTTTGTTAGTCCTAAAACTGATTTAAATCTTTAATAATTAATATAAAATAAACCGTAGCTCGGATGAAAAAACTTTGTACATGAAAGTTGCTCAGAACGACGAGACGAATCCGGAAACGCGGCCCGTTCGTCCGTCACACATCCCTAACCTATCGAACTCGCAACTTTTCCCCTCCGGCTCCTCTGCCCGAAAATGCGAAACACCGGGGATACTTTCTCGGATGTTTTCCCCCTTCGCCGGTATCACCTAATACCGCGTTAGGGCACCCCTAGCACCGATACTTGTCATGTCATACATCGCTATGCATCTGTTTGCTTAAATATTTATTGTTTCTTCCCCCTCTTCCCTCGCTAGACACCGAGACCGACGCCGTTGCTACCCAATACGACTACGGAGTTGACGACCCCTCTCTCTTGCCAGAGCAACCAGGCAAGCCCCCCCTTTGATCACCAGATATCACCTACTCTTCTCTACACTGCTTGCATTAGAGTAGTGTAGCATGTTACTGCTTTTTGTTATTCCTACCCTGATGCATAGCCTGTCCTTGCTACTACTGTTGTTACCATTACCTGCTATCCTACTGGTTAGTATAGGATGCTAGTGTTCCATCAGTGGCCCTACACTCTTGTCCGTCTGCCATGCTATACCGCTGGGCCGTGATCACTTCGGGAGGTGATCACGGGCATATTCGATATACTTTACACAGTTACATTACCTGTGATACTGTTCGGAGATGGGGGCTAAAGGGGCAGGTGGCTCCATCCTGGTAGAGGTGGGCCTGGGTTTCCGACGGCCCCCGACGGTTACTCTGAGGCGGAGCGACAGGGCAAGTTGAGACCACCTAGGAGAGAGGTGGGCCTGGCCCTGGTCGATGTTCGCGGATACTTAACACGTTTAACGAGATCTTGGTATTTGATCTGAGTCTGGCTACTGGCCTATACGCACTAACCATCTACGCGGGGACAGTTATGGGCACTCGACGTCGTGGTATCAGCCGAAGCACTTCGTGACGCCAGCGACTGAGCGGCGCGCGCCGGGTTGGACCGCGTAACGTGACTTCCTTTGTAATGGAGGTTGCTAGGTCTGCTCTCCGGCCGCGTACGCAATGTGCAGGTGTGCTATGGGCGATGGGCCCAGACCCCTGTGCGCTTAGGTTTAGACCGGCGTGCTGGCCTCTTTGTTGTGCCTAGGTGGGGCTGCGACGTGTTGATCTTCCGAGGCCGGGCATGACCCAGAAAAGTGTGTCCGGCCAAATGGGATTGAGCGTGTTGGGTTATGTGGTGCACCCCTGCAGGGAAGTTAATCTATTCGAATAGCCGTGATCTTCGGTAACAGGACTACTTGGAGTTGTACCTTGACCTTATGACAACTAGAACCGGATACTTAATAAAACACACCCTTCCAAGTGCCAGATACAACCGATGATCGCTCTCTCACAGGGCGACGAGGGGAGGATCATCGGTTAGGGTTATGCTATGCGATGCTACTTGGAGGACTTCAGTCTGCTCTCTTCTACATGTTGCAAGATGGAGGTGACCAGAAGCGTAGTCTTCGACAGGACTAGCTATCCCCCTCTTATTCCGGCATTCTGCAGTTCAGTCCACATATGATACCCGTATTCCATTTGATACCCATGCATATGTAGTGTAGCTCCTTGCTTGCGAGTACTTTGGATGAGTACTCATGGTTGCTTTCTCCCTCTTTTCCCCCTATCCCTTCTACCTGGTTGTCGCAACCAGATGTTGGAGCCCAGGAGCCAGACGCCACCTTCGACGACGACTCCTACTACACCGGAGGTGCCTACTACTACGTGCTGCCCGCTGACGACGACCAGGAGTAGTTTAGGAGGATCCCAGGCAGGAGGCCTGCGCCTCTTCTGATCTGTATCCCAGTTTGTGCTAGTCTTCTTAAGGCAAACTTGTTTAACTTATGTCTGTACTCAGATATTGTTGCTTCCGCTGACTCGTCTATGATCGAGCTCTTGTATTTGAGCCCTCGAGGCCCCTGGCTTGTAATATGATGCTTGTATGACTTATTTTATTTGTAGAGTTGTGTTGTGATATCTTCCCGTGGGTCCCTGATCTTGATCGTACACGTTTGCGTGTATGATTAGTGTACGGTCAAATCGGGGGCGTCACAAGTTGGTATCAGAGCCAACTGCCTGTAGGAATCCCCCTTCCACACTCCTTGGCCGAAGTTGAGTCTAGGCATTGCAAAAACTTTTACTAACATGGCTGTGTGCCTTACGGGCCCACGTCGCCATTGGGAGGTATTAGGCTCTTTTACTCCTCGACCCTTACTCTGGGACTCTGAACTCTCTCCTATTCGGGTTTAATGAATTTACTAAAAATCTAACTTAGGTTCTCGAAAATACTTTCTCCCGGAGAGCCCCTTCAGTCCAGATGATCGCCGGCTGCACTAGAAGGTTTCGAAGATACTCTCCGATATTCTGTCGAGACCTTGTGCGTGTTGCTTTTGCAATTCCCTTCTATCGATAAACCTCTATGGATAACCACGTACACGTGCAATTCATATAATCATTCCTCATTGATCTTGTTACTACAAGATGCCCCAAAATTCTCTCTATTGTTCTGAGAATACTTTGTGCCTACTGCCTTGCATTTCTTTGCCACATGAATACCACTATGGGTAATTTCTAGCACTCACCGGATATTTGCTCATCCCGAGTTGGTTCATGTATTTCACAAAAGTCTTCAAAATACTATTTGAACTTCCGAAAATCCTGAGTAGCCTATTACTCTTGAAGTTCTTACTTGCTTGCATTATGGTTAATCCCATAAGTCTATAATTTTATTGGCATCTCTTGTCATTATCATTTTGAGTCCGTTGATTCAATTTCTTGCGAATGCTCGCAATCCTCAATCAGATCCTAGAATTCATCCTTCTGGCTCAGACGTCATTTTAAACGTGAGCTGGTTCTTGCCGATCAAATTGTCGTCGATTATGCCCCTAAGTCTATTGAATTTATCCATCCTTGATCAGAGCGTCTGCTTATGATCCTTCGCTTTGTAAATCATAATTCCTTTGCAATTGAGCTCTAAGTTACTCAGTTGTTTCTATAATCCAATGTCTTTGCATTGATTCTTCCTCTGGTTGTGAGCCGATACTCACATCAGATCCTTTATGGACCATCCGAACCTTGTTGGATTTTATCCGACAACGTCCTTCATATTCAATCACTTTGGAAGTGCTTTCCT
Organism: Triticum dicoccoides; assembly: GCF_002162155.2. NCBI lineage: Eukaryota > Viridiplantae > Streptophyta > Magnoliopsida > Poales > Poaceae > Triticum > Triticum dicoccoides. The sequence goes on from NC_041392.1 coordinate 83,577,963, forward strand.
TGATACATAATGCCTTTGGTAAATCATATTCCTTGATTTGGCCAACCTTGCTCTGCTTTCGAGCTGGTGATATTTACTATTGAAGCTTGTGGGATATGTTTCCATGATCCCCCGATGGGTTGAACCTATGCCTTCCATAATATGTGTGAACTCGAAAGTTTTCATGAGTCATACTCTTCTGGTATTTTGCCAGATAAAATTTCAACACTGCAACTTCATCAAACGCGAGAAGTGAATGAAAGGTTATGCATTGAGGAAGTGGGAGTCGACCTTGAACTTTGCGTTCATGCCCATGGACACGATGCAAATCTTATCATGGAAGCTTCTCGCAGAATAGTTACCCCCTTGTTAAGTGCTTGTATCTGTGGTTTGGTCATGTAGAAATGTGATTCTGACCATATTGTTCCCCTTTGATTCAATTTCTCAGACAAGTTAAAACCACTTGTCCTCTGCAGAGCAATACCCAATCCAACCTCTATTTTGATCTGTCGTCGAGTATTACCCCCTGGTATCTCGAGATTATCACAGAACTGCATAACATCTTATGAGTTCTTTATCAAGTACTACATCCTCACTGATTCCAATTTTTCACGGGCTCCGAGTTATTAAACACTCGAAGACACCGATAACTGAACCGAGTCCGCACTACGGTTCAACACCTCTTCAGTAATCTTCTTTAAGTACGAGTTTGTACCCGATCATGTCATTCCTAGCCTGCTCTGCTATACCTATTCGTGTTCATTTTAACTGTGCTACCTGGTCCTTTTCCTCGAAGCACAATTTTTGACGATGAGCTAAGCTTACGTCGATATTTCCTCATCATATCATTTCGCTTTGGACAGCAAGCTTGCCTTGGAGTTTGTATCATACCCTCGGTTCCATTAACCTTTCGCTTGATCATTCCTTTGACTTGAGGACATCGCCGATCTATTACATCTTCGTGGAGCCTCTTGACAAAATTTGTCGTGATCATCATCAACATCTTGACTCCTTCCTAGATATCAATTGAATTCATGATGAGAAATACCATCCTTGCCCTCGATGATTTGTGTTGTCACCAACCACTTTAATGCCTCCCCTCCAACACAAACTTGTTCGTGTTCTGTGTTGTACCTTGAGTTCCTTGCTATCCAACCTTTGATCATAATTACCTTGGAGTATTACCATCTCTTTTGTCAAGAATGTGGTGAGAATTTCACCACCTCTTATGGATTCTTGATTTAATAATACTTCTCGCCATCTCCGCTCATTCCTTGGACCTCGTATTGTTTTTTCTAACCGGAATACCGACAATTGAGCTATGACATGTGAATTCAAAACTTCTAGCAACCCTATTACTTTGGAGTGAATGGGCGATAGTTTCATTCTATGTCTTCCAATAATTGAATCACCGTTCTAACATTGGTCGTCCAACCCAGCCCATATTTCGGGTGCACCTTTCAACCAATGTTTAATTATGTATGTTTTCCTCGAGCATACCTCACTATATCAATTGATCTGACAAAGGTTATCTCCTTGTTCAGATAATCGTGGAAATCCATTTTTTTTAAATCCCAATGGAATGTCGCTAAGTCCATCGGCCACCTCCTCACCCTCTCCTTGATTTAATGATGAACTCTTGTTTTGGAACTCTCTTCCATAGTTCGTTCCCCGAGAATCTTACGATGTCACCTTGTTACTTTGTGTCGCACCTTTTCTTCTCAGGCATCCTGAGCCTGAGGTATACAAACACCAATCAGATCTGAATCTCGGTCAGATATGATGGTTGGAACATATTTCCAAGAGTTATAACAATGGTCTTTATGTGACCCGGTAAGGTGATGTTGTGCCTAGCACACCTGGCCGGAGGCCCTATTGTTATAGATTCCTTTTCAGCAAGGTTATCCATTCTTCCATGAGGAAATTGTAATGCTTATTCTATTAGTTGTTTCTGATGGATCCTTTGTATCCAAAGTCTGACCTTTGCTTGAAGACCATGTCAATGCTATCTGAAGCATGTCTGTGGTACTCCGATTTTCAACAAGAACATTTGAAGCCCAATGCTAAATGTATCCTGCTCAATTATCCAAACACCGTTGCCTGGGTAATGTCATGAAATCTCTCTCCCATTACCTAAATGGTATTCTACGTTATATCCTGTCACGGATATCATACTCTGTTTGTCCTTGGGAAGGAAATACCCCTGAAATATGTGTTTAAACACGTTTTCCTTTCCATTGTTCTGTTTAACCTGGTAATCACCTTTCCTTTCCATTGGTTTGCTTAACCCTTCTTGTAATCTATATTATATAAGCAGTAGTATTCTTCTGCTTATGTAAAACACCTTGGTGTACAACCGTGTCAGTAAGACTCTGTTGCTCTTGTTGATAGCATTTCGGTAGCCATCGATGGACGAGAATTTTGCCTAATGGTCCGCCTCGTTCAACGAGCAGGAAAATGGTTCTCTTCGTCCCTCGACCTTGGTATCGACATTGTTGCCAACATAACTGATAGGCTACCCTCTGACATGTCTTGTTATCATGACCGTGCAAGATTTCACTGCTCCTGTTTAAAAAAACACACCTGGTGGGCCCATAACCCACAGTTCCATAGGATCAAAACCTGACTCTCCTGTACACCACGTGTTCCCATGGTTATTCCTTGTGTGTAGCCTCGTATGTAATTCACGGGCCACCGTCCCAAGTGATCTATTCTGGTATCAGACGTAATACTCAATTTCGTTGTTCTGGACCCATTTCGCATGTGGTTTCAGACATCGAAAGATTGCCTATCCAATTGAAACTTCTCATGGTACCTTCTTACTTTGCTCTCGATAACTTCTTAAGTTTCAATACGAGAGATACTTATGCTTATCCCCTTGAGTTAATCGTAGATGATCAATTATGTTAGAATCCGTCCTTATAGAGTTTTTCCCCTCTTATCTTTTCGTAAGTCCGGTGAAGATCCTGAAGGAAGGACGGCAACTTCATCATGATGCATTGATGCAGAGAAATGAAGACATCAATATAATGGATCGCCCACTTCGAGAAGAGGAACCAAGAGCGAGGAGATCCGTTAGCATTCCGTAACTAGACCTTTCCCCCCTTCTCTACCTCTTAAATCTCGGGACGAGATTTCTTGTAGTGGAGGAGAATTGTGACGCCCGGATAATCAAGCTACAGTAACCTCTGCTAATGACACCACGTCACCTCCGTTACTGTCGCTAATCTCGTGTTAGTTCGAAAACGATTCAAATTCAAATTTGAAATTAAGGCAAACAACAAAAGTTTTCCAAAAATAAAACTAAAATGTTCTAAATGTGTCGGATAAATCATAGGTAAATGGGGTGGTGTAACCAAACTTTTATGAAATGCTTAACTACACCATAATGATTTAAATAGTAGCAAAACTAATTATTTAATTTATAGAGTTTTTCCCCTCTTATCTTTTCGTAAGTCCGGTGAAGATCCTGAAGGAAGGACGGCAACTTCATCATGATGCATTGATGCAGAGAAATGAAGACATCAATATAATGGATCGCCCACTTCGAGAAGAGGAACCAAGAGCGAGGAGATCCGTTAGCATTCCATAACTAGACCTTTCCCCCCTTCTCTACCTCTTAAATCTCGGGACGAGATTTCTTGTAGTGGAGGAGAATTGTGACGCCCGGATAATCAAGCTACAGTAACCTCTGCTAATGACACCATGTCACCTCCGTTACTGTCGCTAATCTCGTGTTAGTTCGAAAACGATTCAAATTCAAATTTGAAATTAAGGCACACAACAAAAGTTTTCCAAAAATAAAACTAAAATGTTCTAAATGTGTCGGATAAATCATAGGTAAATGGGGTGGTGAAACCAAACTTTTATGAAATGCTTAACTACACCATAATGATTTAAATAGTAGCAAAACTAATTATTTAAGTGCCTTCACTAATTAAATAAAATATCAAACTAAATTATTTGGGGACTAGAGTTTTTGTGGCAGTGGACTAAATTGAAATACCAAATTAGATGCCAAGTATATATTTCACAAAAAACTAAAACAATAAGAAACAAAGATAAAACAGAAATAAAAGGAAAGAAAATACAAAAGCAAAAAAAACAAAACTAAAAAGAATAAAAAGGGCCCCCTGGCCAACTGGGCCAGACGGCCCAGCTCACCGGCCAGGCCGGCCCACCTGGCCCAGCCGGCCGACCCGCCCCTACCTTATCCCCAGGAGGGGGGGAACCCTAAGCGTAACCCCCCACTCCCCCATTCCCCCTCTCGCTCTCTCCTCCCTCTACCGATCTGGATCGGGATCGACCCCGATCCCTTCGCCCCCGACGCCCCGCGGCCTCCCCCGCCGACCACCCGCTGTCGTCGCCCCGCCTCCTCGTCCCTTCCGCCCCGAGCCTGCTACCCGAACCCCTACTCCCCCCCGTGAGCACGCCTCGCGCTCCCCTCCTCTCTCTCTCTCGCCCGTGGCCGCGCGCCGACCCTTGCCGCTGCTCTCCCTCCGCCGTTGCCTCCCCGTGCACTGTGGGCGCTCGCCGTCCCTGGACGCGCCTGCTTGCGCTGCCGCTGCTCGCCTGATACCGCATCGCCGCTGTCGATGCTGACTTTGTTGCTGACACCGCCCGCGCCCGTAGCCACCCACCCGTCCGTGCTCACCGCGGCCCTGCACCACCACGGCCTCGCCGCGCCGACGCCTCCGCCCGCGTGCCGTTGCTCGCGCCTGGCCATCGGCTCACGCGCCCGAAGTCCCCGCCATCGCTCGCGCTCCCTCTACTTCGCGCCCGCTCGCGCCTCGCCCCGCGGCCATCTCCGCCTTCAACCTACCGCTTCTAGCGCCCGCCTCCGCTCGCTGTGGCCGCCGGCCGCGTCCTCGCCCCAGCTACCACCCCCTACCACCGCATCCACCGCGGCCCGCTCCCTTCCATGGCCGGTGTCGTGCCCCGCCATGGCTGCCGGCAAGGCAGCGTCCGGTCCAGGCGACCCGGCGCCCGCAACTGCGCCCGTTCGAGCGACAACCGTTGCCCCGGCGCCCAAAACCCGTTAAGGCCCCCTGTGCCTATGACAGGGGGGCCCCACGACCAGAACGTTTTTAATAAAAAAAAAAGAAGAAAAATAAATAATAAATATAATAATTAAAATGTTAATTAATTAATTAGAGAATTAATTAAATTGGATTAGATTAACCTAATCATTTAGTTAAATCTAATTAGCCCTATTTAATTACTATGAGCCTATGACATATGGGCCCCATGCCCCTTTAAAGAAAAGAGGAATTAGAAAATTATAGTAATTAATTAATTAGGATAATTAATTAACTTAATTAATTCTGTTTAGCTAACCTAAACCTAATTAGGCTAATTAATTCTGATAATGAGATAACAGTCAATGACCGACGGGCCCCACCCACCAGTTGGCTGGTCAACGGTCAGAGTTGACCGCTGACATCATGCTGACGTCATAATAGTATTTCCTAAATTAATTAATTCTGTTAGTCCTAAAAATGATTTAAATCTTTAATAATTAATATAAAATAAACCGTAGCTCGGATGAAAAAACTTTGTACATGAAAGTTGCTCAGAACGACGAGACGAATCCGGAAACGCAGCCCGTTCGTCCGTCAGACATCCCTAACCTATCGAACTCACAACTTTCCCCTCCGGCTCCTCTGCCCGAAAACGCGAAACACCGGGGATACTTCCTCGGATGTTTTCCCCCTTCGCCGGTATCACCTAATACCGCGTTAGGGCACCCCTAGCACCGATACTTGTCATGTCATACATCGCTATGCATCTATTTGCTTAAATATTTATTGTTTCTTCCCCCTCTTCTCTCGCTAGACACCGAGACCGACGTCGTTGCTACCCAGTATGACTACGGAGTTGACGACCCCTCTCTCTTGCCAGAGCAACCAGGCAAGCCCCCCCTTTGATCACCAGATATCGCCTACTCTTCTCTACACTGCTTGCATTAGAGTAGTGTAGCATGTTACTGCTTTTCGTTATTCCTACCCTGATGCATAGCTTGTCCTTGCTACTACTGTTGTTACCATTACCTGCTATCCTACTGCTTAGTATAGGATGCTAGTGTTCCATCAGTGGCCCTACACTCTTATCCGTCTACCATGCTATACCACTGGGTTGTGATCACTTCGGGAGGTGATCACGGGCATATACGACGTACTTTACACAGTTACATTACCTGTGATACTGTTCGGAGATGGGGGCTGAAGGGGCAGGTGGCTCCATCCCGGTAGAGGTGGGCCTGGGTTCCCGACGGCCCCCGACGGTTACTTTGAGGTGGAGCGACAGGGCAGGTTGAGACCACCTAGGAGAGAGGTGGGCCTGGCCTTGGTCGATGTTCGCAGATACTTAACACGTTTAACGAGATCTTGGTATTTAATCTGAGTCTGGCTACTGGCCTATACGCACTAACCATCTACGCGGGGACAGTTATGGGCACTCGACGTCGTGGTATCAGCCGAAGCACTTCGTGACGCCAGCGGCTGAGCGGCGCGCGCCGGGTTGGACCGCGTAACATGACTTCCTTTGTAATGGAGGTTGCTAGGTCTGCTCTCCGGCCGCGTATGCAACGTGCAGGTGTGCTATGGGCGATGGGCCCAGACCCCTGTGCGCTTAGGTTTAGACCGGCGTGCTGGCCTCTTTGTTGTGCCTAGGTGGGGCTGCGACGTGTTGATCTTCCGAGGCCGGGCATGACCCAGAAAAGTGTGTCCGGCCAAATGGGATCGAGCGTGTTGGGTTATGTGGTGCACCCCTGCAGGGAAGTTAATCTATTCGAATAGCCGTGATCTTCGGTAACAGGACGACTTGGAGTTGTACCTTGACCTTATGACAACTAGAACCGGATACTTAATAAAACACACCCTTCCAAGTGCCAGATACAACCGATGATCGCTCTCTCACAGGGCGACGAGGGGAGGATCATCGGTTAGGGTTATGCTATGCGATGCTACTTGGAGGACTTCAGTCTGCTCTCTTCTACATGTTGCAAGATGGAGGTGACCAGAAGCGTAGTCTTCGACAGGACTAGCTATCCCCCTCTTATTCCGGCATTCTGCAGTTCAGTCCACATATGATACCCTATTCCATTTGATACCCATGCATATGTAGTGTAGCTCCTTGCTTGCGAGTACTTTGGATGAGTACTCACGGTTGCTTTCTCCCTCTTTTCCCCCTATCCCTTCTACCTGGTTGTCGCAACCAGATGTTGGAGCCCAGGAGCCAGACGCCACCTTCGACGACGACTCCTACTACACCGGAGGTGCCTACTACTACGTGCTGCCCGCTGACGACGACCAGGAGTAGTTTAAGAGGATCCCAGGCAGGAGGCCTGCGCCTCTTCCGATCTGTATCCCAGTTTGTGCTAGCCTTCTTAAGGCAAACTTGTTTAACTTATGTCTGTACTCAGATATTGTTGCTTCCGCTGACTCGTCTATGATCGAGCTCTTGTATTCGAGCCCTCGAGGCCCCTGGCTTGTAATATGATGCTTGTATGACTTATTTTATTTGTAGAGTTGTGTTGTGATATCTTCCCGTGGGTCCCTGATCTTGATCATACACGTTTGCATGTATGGTTAGTGTACGGTCAAATCGGGGGTGTCACAAGTTGGTATCAGAGCCAACTGCCTGTAGGAATCCCCCTTCCACACTCCTTGGCCGAAGTTGAGTCTAGGCATTGCAAAAACTTTTACTAACATGGCTGTGCGCCTTACGGGCCCACGTCGCCATTGGGAGGTATTAGGCTCTTTTACTCCTCGATCCTTACTCTAGGACTCTGAACTCTCTCCTATTCGGGTTTAATGAATTTACTAAAAATCTAACTTAGGTTCTCGAAAATACTTTCTCCCGGAGAGCCCCTTCAGTCCAGATGATCGCCGGCTGCACTAGAAGGTTTTGAAGATACTCTCCGATATTCTGTCGAGACCTTGTGCGTGTTGCTTTTGCAATTCCCTTCTGTCGATAAACCTCTATGGATAACCACGTACACGTGCCATTCATATAATCATTCCTCATTGATCTTGTTATTACAAGATGCCCCAAAATTCTCTCTATTGTTCTGAGAATACTTTGTGCCTACTGCCTTGCATTTCTTTGCCACATGAATACCACTATGGGTAATTTCTAGCACTCACTGGATATTTGCTCATCCCCAGTTGGTTCATGTATTTCACAAAAGTCTTCAAAGTACTATTTGAACTTCCGAAAATCCTGAGTAGCCTATTACTCTTGAAGTTCTTACTTGCTTGCATTATGGTTAATCCCATAAGTCTATAATTTTATTGGCATCTCTTGTCATTATCATTTTGAGTCTGTTGATTCAATTTCTTGCGAATGCTCGCAATCCTCAATCAGATCCTAGAATTCATCCTTCCGGCTCAGTCGTCATTTTAAATGTGAGCTGGTTCTTGCCGATCAAATTGTCGTCAATTATGCCCCTAAGTCTACTGAATTTATCCATCCTTGATCAGAGCGTCTGCTTATGATCCTTCGCTTTGTAAATCATAATTCCTTTGCAATTGAGCTCTAAGTTACTCAGTTGTTTCTATAATCCAATGTCTTTGCATTGATTCTTCCTCTGGTTGTGAGCCAATACTCACATCAGATCCTTTATGGACCATCGGAACCTTGTTGGATTTTATCCGACAATGTCCTTCACATTCAATAACTTTGGAAGTTCTTTCCTTGATACATAATGCCTTTGGTAAATCATATTCCTTGATTTGGCCAACCTTGCTCTGCTTTGGAGCTGGTGATATTTACAATTGAAAATTGTGGGATATGTTTCCATGATCCCCCGATGGGTTGAACCTATGCCTTCCATAATATGTGTGAACTCGAAAGTTTTCATGAGTCATACTCTTCTGGTATTTTGCCAGATAAAATTTCAACACTGCAACTTCATCAAACGCGAGAAGTGAATGAAAGGTTATGCATTGAGGAAGTGGGAGTCGACCTTGAACTTTGCGTTCATGCCCATGGACACGATGCAAATCTTATCATGGAAGCTTCTCGCAGAATAGTTACCCCCTTGTTATAAGTGCTTGTATATGTGGTTTGATCATGTACAAATGTGATTCTCACCATATTGTTCCCCTTTGATTCAATTTCTCAAACAAGTTACAACCACTTGTCCTCTGCAGAGCAATACCCAATCCAACCTCTATTTTGATCTGTCGTCGAGTATTACCCCCTTGTATCTCGAGATTATCACAGAACTGCATAACCTCTTATGAGTTCTTTATCAAGTACTACATCCTCACTGATTCCAATTTTTCACGGGCTCCGAGTTATTAAACACTCGAAGACACCGATAACTGATCCGAGTCCGCACTACGGTCCAACACCTCTTCAGTAATCTTCTTTAAGTACGAGTTTGTACCCGATCATGTCATTCCTAGCCTGCTCTGCTATACCTATTCGTGTTCATTTTAACTGTGCTACCTGGTCCTTCTCCTCGAAGCACAATTTTTGACGATGAGCTAAGATTACGTCGATCTTTCCTCATCATATCATTTTGCTTTGGACAGCAAGCTTGCCTTGGAGTTTGTGTCATACCCTCGGTTCCATTAACCTTTCGCTTGATCATTCCTTTGACTTGAGGACATCGCCGATCTATTACATCTTCGTGGAGCCTCTTGACAAAATTTGTCATGATCATCATCAACATCTTGACTCCTTCGTGGATATCAATTGAATTCATGATGAGAAATACCATCCTTGCCCTCGATGATTTGTGTTGTCACCGACCACTTTAATGCCTCCCCTCCAACACAAACTTGTTCGTGTTCTGTGTTGTACCTTGAGTTCCTTGCTATCCAACCTTTGATCTTAATTACCTTGGAGTATTACCATCTCTTTTGTCAAGAATGTGGTGAGAATTTCACCACCTCTTATGGATTCTTGATTTAATAATACTTCTCGCCATCTCCGCTCATTCCTTGGACCCCGTATTGTTTTTTTTAACCGGAATACCGACAATTGAGCTATGACGTGTGAATTCAAAACTTCTAGCAACCCTATTGCTTTGGAGTGAATGGGCGATAGTTTCATTCTAAGTCTTCCGATAATTGAATCACCGTTCTAACATTGGTCGTGCAACCCAGCCCATATTTCGGGTGCACCTTTCAACCAATGTTTAATTATGTATGTTTTCCTCGAGCATACCTCACTATATCAATTGATCTGACAAAGGTTATCTCCTTGTTCAGATAATCGTGGAAATCCATTTTTTTTAAATCCCAATGGAATGTCGCTGAGTCCATCGGCCACCTCCTCACCCTCTCCTTGATTTAATGATGAACTCTTGTTTTGGAACTCTCTTCCATAGTTCGTTCCCCGAGAATCTTACGATGTCACCTTGTTACTTTGTGTCGCACCTTTTCTTCTCAGGCATCCTGAGCCTGAGGTATACAAACACCAATCAGATCTGAATCTCAGTCAGATATGATGGTTGGAACATATTTCCAAGAGTTATAACAATGGTCTTTATGTGACCCAGTAAGGTGATGTTGTGCCTAGCACACCTGGCCGGAGGCCCTATTGTTATAGATTCCTTTTCAGCAAGGTTATCCATTCTTCCATGAGGAAATTGTAATACTTATTCGATTAGTTGTTTCCGATGGATCCTTTGTATCCAAAGTCTGACCTTTGCTTGAAGACCATGTCAATGCTATCTGAAGCATGTCTGTGGTACTCCGATTTTCAACAAGAACATTTGAAGCCCAATGCTAAATGTATCCTGCTCAATTATCCAAACACCGTTGCCTGGGTAATGTCATGAAATCTCTCTCCCATTACCTAAATGGTATTCTACATTATATCCTGTCACGGATATCATACTCTGTTTGTCCTTGGGAAGGAAATACCCCTGAAATATGTGTTTAAACACGTTTTCCTTTCCATTGTTCTGTTTAACCTGGTAATCACCTTTCCTTTCCATTGGTTTGCTTAACCCTTCTTGTAATCTATATTATATAAGCAGTAGTATTCTTATGCTTATGTAAAACACCTTGGTGTACAACCGTGTCAGTAAGACTCTGTTGCTCTTGTTGATAGCATTCCGGTAGCCACCGATGGACGAGAATTTTGCCTAATGGTCCGCCTCGTTCAACGAGCAGGAAAATGGTTCTCTTTGTCCCTCGACCTTGGTATCGACATTGTTGCCAACATAACTGATAGGCTACCCTCTGACATGTCTTGTTATCATGACCATGCAAGATTTCACTGCTCCTGTTTAAAAAAACACACCTGGTGGGCCCATAACCCACAGTTCCATAGGATCGAAACCTGACTCTCCTGTACACCACGTGTTCCCATGGTTATTCCTTGTGCGTAGCCTCGTATGTAATTCACGGGCCACCGTCGCAAGTGATCTATTCTGGTATCAGACGTAATACTCAATTTCGTTGTTCTGGACCCATTTCGCATGTGGTTTCAGACATCGAAAGATTGCCTATCCGATTGAAACTTCTCATGGTACCTTCTTACTTTGCTCTCGATAACTTCTTAAGTTTCAATACGAGAGATACTTATGCTTCTCCCCTTGAGTTAATCGTCCGATGATCAATTATGTTAGAATCCGTCCTTATAGAGTTTTTCCCCTCTTATCTTTTCGTAAGTCCGGTGAAGATCCTGAAGGAAGGACGACAACTTCATCATGATGCATTGATGCAGAGAAATGAAGACATCAATATAACGGATCGCCCACTTCGAGAAGAGGAACCAAGAGCAAGGAGATCCGTTAGCATTCCGTAACTAGACCTTTCCCCCCTTCTCTACCTCTTAAATCTCGGGATGAGATTTCTTGTAGTGGAGGAGAATTGTGACGCCCGAACAATCAAGCTATAGTAACCTCTGCTAATGACACCACGTCACCTCCGTTACTGTCGCTAATCTCGTGTTAGTTCGAAAACGATTCAAATTCAAATTTGAAATTAAGGCAAACAACAAAAGTTTTCCAAAAATAAAACTAAAATGTTCTAAATGTGTCGGATAAATCATAGGTAAATGGGGTGGTGAAATCAAACTTTTATGAAATGCTTAACTACACCATAATGACTTAAATAGTAGCAAAACTAATTATTTAATATATATAGTTTTTACCCTCTTATCTTTTCGTAAGTCCGGTGAAGATCCTGAAGGAAGGACGGCAACTTCATCATGATGCATTGATGCAGAGAAATGAAGACATCAATATAATGGATCGCCCACTTCGAGAAGAGGAACCAAGAGCGAGGAGATCCGTTAGCATTTCGTAACTAGACCTTTCCCCCCTTCTCTACCTCTTAAATCTCGGGACGAGATTTCTTGTAGTGGAGGAGAATTGTGACACCCGGATAATCAAGCTACAGTAACCTCTGCTAATGACACCACGTCACCTCCGTTACTGTCGCTAATCTCGTGTTAGTTCGAAAACGATTCAAATTCAAATTTGAAATTAAGGCAAACAACACAAGTTTTCCAAAAATAAAACTAAAATGTTCTAAATGTGTCGGATAAATCATAGGTAAATGGGGTGGTGAAACCAAACTTTTTTGAAATGCTTAACTACACCATAACGATTTAAATAGTAGCAAAACTAATTATTTAAATGCCTTCACTAATTAAATAAAATATCAAACTAAATTATTTGGGGACTAGAGTTTTTGTGGCAGTGGACTAAATTGAAATACCAAATTAGATGCCAAGTATATATTTCACAAAAAACTAAAACAATAAGAAACAAGGATAAAACAGAAATAAAAGGAAAGAAAATACAAAAGCAAAAAAAAACTAAAAAGAATAAAAAGGGCCCCCTGGCCAACTGGGCCAGACGGCCCAGCTCACCGGCCAGGCCGGCCCACCTGGCCCAGCCGGCCGACCCGCCCCTACCTTATCCCCAGGAGGGGGGGAACCCTAACCGTAACCCCCCACTCCCCCATTCCCCCCTCTCGCTCTCTCCTCCCTC
>NC_041392.1:83591155-83633979 GCF_002162155.2 Triticum dicoccoides
CGTGCACTGCGCCCGCTCGCTGTCCCTGGACGCGCCTGCCTGCCCTGCCGCTGCTCGCCTGATACCGCATCGCCATTGTCAATGCTGCCTTTGCTGCTGACGCCGCCCGCGCCCGTAGCCACCCGCCCGTCCGTGCTCACCGCGGCCCTACACCACCACGGCCTCGCCGCGCCGACGCCTCCGCCCGCGTGCCGTTGCTCGCGCCTGGCCATCGGCTCACGCGCCCGAAGTCCCCGCCATCGCTCGCGCTCCCTCTGCTTCGCGCCCGCTCACGCCTCGCCCCGCGGCCATCTCCGCCTTCAACCTACCGCTTCTAGCGCCCGCCTCCGCTCGCTATGGCCACCGGCCGCGTCCTCGCCCCAGCTACCACTCCCTACCACCGCATCCACCGCGGCCCGCTCCCTTTCATGGCCGGCGTCGTGCCCCGCCATGGCTGCCGGCAAGGCAGCGTCCGGTCCAGGCGACCCGGCGCTCGCAACTGCGCCCGTTCGGGCGACAACCGTTGCCCCGACGCCCAAAACCCGTTAAGGCCCCCTGTGCCTATGACAGGGGGGCCCCACGACCAGAACGTTTTTAACAAAAAAAAGAAGAAAAATAAATAATAAATATAATAATTGAAATGTTAATTAATTAATTAAATCGGATTAGATTAACCTAATCATTTAGTTAAATCTAATTAGCCCTATTTAATTACTATGAGCCTATGACATATGGGCCACATGCCCCTTTAAAGAAAAGAGGAATTAGAAAATTATAATAATTAATTAATTAGGATAATTAATTAACTTAATTAATTCTATTTAGCTAACCTAAACCTAATTAGGCTAATTAATTCTGATAATGAGATAAGAGTCAATGACCGACGGGCCCCACCCACCAGTTGACTGGTCAACGGTGAGAGTTGACCGCTGACATCATGCTGATGTCATAATAGTATTTCCTAAATTAATTAATTCTGTTAGTCCTAAAAATGATTTAAATCTTTAATAATTAATATAAAATAAACCGTAGCTCGGATGAAAAAACTTTGTACATGAAAGTTGCTCAGAACAACGAGACGAATCCGGAAACGCAGCCCGTTCGTCCGTCACACATCCCTAACCTATCGAACTCGCAACTTTTCCCCTCCGGCTCCTCTGCCCGAAAACGCGAAACACCGGGGATACTTTCTCGGATGTTTTCCCCCTTCGCCGGTATCACCTAATACCGCGTTAGGGCACCCCTAGCACCGATACTTGTCATGTCATACATCTCTATGCATCTGTTTGCTTAAATATTTATTGTTTCTTCCCCCTCTTCTCTCGCTAGACACCGAGACCGACGCTGTTGCTACCCAGTACGACTACGGAGTTGACGACCCCTCTCTCTTGCCAGAGCAACCAGGCAAGCCCCCCCTTTGATCACCAGATATCGCCTACTCTTCTCTACACTGCTTGCATTAGAGTAGTGTAGCATGTTACTGCTTTTCGTTATTCCTACCCTGATGCATAGCCTGTCCTTGCTACTACTGTTGTTACCATTACCTGCTATCCTACTGCTTAGTATAGGATGCTAGTGTTCCATCAGTGGCCCTACACTCTTGTCCGTCTGCCATGCTATACCGCTGGGCCGTGATCACTTCGGGAGGTGATCACGGGCATATACGATATACTTTACACAGTTACATTACCTGTGATACTGTTCGGAGATGGGGGCTGAAGGGGCAGGTGGCTCCATCCCGGTAGAGGTGGGCCTGGGTTCCCAACGGCCCCCGACGGTTACTTTGAGGCAGCGCGACAGGGCAGGTTGAGACCACCTAGGAGAGAGGTGGGCCTGGCCCTGGTCGATGTTCGTGGATACTTAACACGTTTAACGAGATCTTGGTATTTGATCTGAGTCTGGCTACTGGCCTATACGCACTAACCATCTACGCAGGGACAGTTATGGGCACTCGACGTCGTGGTATCAGCCGAAGCACTTCGTGATGCCAGCGACTGAGCGGCACGCGCCGGGTTGGACCGCGTAACGTGACTTCCTTTGTAATGGAGGTTGCTAGGTCTGCTCTTCGGCCGCGTACGCAACATGCAGGTGTGCTATGGGCGATGGGCCCAGACCCCTGTGCGCTTAGGTTTAGACCGGCGTGCTGGCCTCTCTGTTGTGCCTAGGTGGGGCTGCGACGTGTTGATCTTCCGAGGCCGGGCATGACCCAAAAAAGTGTGTCCGGCCAAATGGGATCGAGCGTGTTGGGTTATGTGGTGCACCCCTGCAGGGAAGTTAATCTATTCGAATAGCCGTGATCTTCGGTAACAGGACGACTTGGAGTTGTACCTTGACCTTATGACAACTAGAACCGGATACTTAATAAAACACACCCTTCCAAGTGCCAGATACAACCGATGATCGCTCTCTCACAGGGCGACGAGGGGAGGATCATCGGTTAGGGTTATGCTATGCGATGCTACTTGGAGGACTTCAGTCTGCTCTCTTCTACATGTTGCAAGATGGAGGTGACCAGAAGCATAGTCTTCGACAGGACTAGCTATCCCCCTCTTATTCCGGCATTCTGCAGTTCAGTCCACATATGATACCCGTATTCCATTTGATACCCATGCATATGTAGTGTAGCTCCTTGCTTGCGAGTACTTTGGATGAGTACTCACGGTTGCTTTCTCCCTCTTTTCCCCCTATCCCTTCTACTTGGTTGTCGCAACCAGATGTTGGAGCCCAGGAGCCAGACGCCACCTTCGACCACGACTCCTACTACACCGGAGGTGCCTACTACTACGTGCTGCCCACTGACGATGACCAGAAGTAGTTTAGGAGGATCCCAGGCAGGAGGCCTGCGCCTCTTCCGATCTGTATCCCAGTTTGTGCTAGCCTTCTTAAGGCAAACTTGTTTAACTTATGTCTGTACTCAGATATTGTTGCTTCCGCTGACTCGTCTATGATCGAGCTCTTGTATTCGAGCCCTCGAGGCCCCTGGCTTGTAATATGATGCTTGTATGACTTATTTTATTTGTAGAGTTGTGTTGTGATATCTTCCCGTGGGTCCCTGATCTTGATCGTACACGTTTGCGTGTATGATTAGTGTACGGTCAAATCGGGGGCGTCACAAAACCCTAAACCATTGCGACCATTTTGGTCAGAAAGGTCGTAATTTCCTTACACGAAATGGTCACAAAGCAAACAGTGCTAGTTCGCTGCCTTATTTCTAGTTGTTAATGACCAATATAGATGGTCATAGCCTTGTAGATTGTGGTGGGTTGTGATGACTAGACGCTATCTCATCAGTTTTGCCTATGTGTCATGTCCATGTGGCAGTTTTTGCCCTAGGTTGTGAAGCAACCTATATTTCTATCATTCCCAAAATTCCCAAACAAATCTCATAAATTCTTTGGGGCATATCTTCATCAAATATGTAAAAATCCTTCCTTGCCTAGTTCAAAACTAATTCAACAATATTCATTTTCCTATTCTGTTCACAACAACACTTTATGAAGGAAGTGCTATTTATATATTCTTGATTACCCTCGGAATTTTTGGGCACTCTTTCCTATCCAAATTATTACCTCATGACAAAATTCAGCTCCATTTTCCTAGCAAATATTCCTCGGCAAATTTCCAAAGTTTTTGTCCACCTAGAAGCATTGTGAAGGAAGTACCTTTTTTATATCTCTAAATGACATGAAATTTATACAGTTCCTTCATATGCCCAAATTATCAACCTCCTCCAAATTGCAGCTCAGTCAAATCATCTATGTGAGCCCAGGTTCAATTTATATTTTATGGCCAAATTGGCACGTTGCAAAGCAAGTGTTATATAGACCCCTCCTATTACCCTCAAACTTTTCGGGCACTCTTCCATACCCAAATCATTGCCACATGATAATATTTAGCTCAATTTTCCTAGTAAATATTTCTCGGGAAATTTTCAAAGTTTCTACCTCGAGAGAAGCTTTGTGAAGTAAGTACTAGCTAGGCTTACCCAAATGATCTGGAAATTTACCAGAGCATGACCATACCTAAGTAACTTACCTACACCAATTTTGATCTCATTTCATTCATCCAATCTCTCTCACTAGTTTTCCCAAGTTTCTGTCCATAGAAGAGCATTGTGAAGGAAGTACTACTTTGGCATGTCCAAATGGTATCAATTTTCTACAATGCTTTCCTATGCCCAAATAACCATCCTCCACAAAATTTCAGCTCACCATTCATTATTTTGAGCCCATCTTCAACATTCATATTTTTGTCCAGCGTGGTACTTTGCAAAGCAAGTACCACCTAGGATCCTCCTTTTGAGCTAAAAATTTGTGAAGACATTCTCCTTAGTAGATGATCACCTCAGCCAAAACTCACGCCCATTGGCCATGTGCATTTCCCGTACCGCTAATCAAACACTTGGCTGCTAATTCATGTTTGAGCATCGATCGGTCTCCTCGTGAGAATCTTATGTTGTAATTTTCTTCCTAGCACCAACCTAGGGAGTGGCCAACCCACTAGACATGCCTAGGCCGCCCAGAACACATGGCAACATTACGGTCATGCGGTGACCACGTGACGGGCATGCGAGTTTACGCGCTCTAGAGTCGGGGGCCTCGGCCACCGCCCAAACCTCGACGTATCGCCACCAAACCATGTATTTATGATTAAATAGGTACTTATGTAACTAGAAATGATTTTTGGAAAAAATAAATAGTAAACTATGAGGCAGCTGCAGTTCAAATTTGACCCGCTTCCAACTGAACCGGCGGGAATTTGTCTTTTTCACTAGAGGTGTATCAAAACTTTTGACACTCAACCATTTTGTCAATTGTGCATTAAATATGGCCTAGTATTTTAGAAAATTGATTTGGTCCGATTTTGCAACAAATATATGGTAGGTCCTTCACAAAAAAACTCATTTCGGGCACTCGGAAAATGGAAAATGGTTTTTCCGTGCAAAGAAAATGAAAAATCCCTTAGGAAACATTGTTTGGAATTCCAATATGCACCCTTGTGCACAATATGAGATCATTTGAACAAACTATGCCAAGAATGTGGCCATAAGATTGATTATTTGGCTTGAAACCATTGATCTCCACACGTGATAGCTCGTTTCTGAGAACACTTTTTTAAAATAATAGTCGTATTACAAGTTTATTATTTTTCCTGGGAACTTGGCCACATATAATGACACAATGCGAAGGTTTCCCAAATTTTTGATTTTTTTTGAATTTTTATGCCCGTTTCAAAATGCAGTCAAAACGGCGGGAATGACCGTTCCTAGCTAGTGGTTGAATCTTGGATTTTTTTTTGGTGTTTCTCTGATTAAATAGATACTTATGTACCTAGAAATGATTTTTGGAAAAAATAAAGAGCAAACTATGAGGCAGCTACAGTTCAAATTTGACCCGCTTCCAACTGAATCGGCGGGAATTTGTCTTTTTCACCAGAGGTGGATAAAAACTATTTACACCCAACCATTTGGTAAATTATGCATTACATATGTCCTAGTATTTTAGAAAAATTATTTGGTCCAATTTTGCAACAATTAATTGGGAGGTCCTTCACAAAAAACCCTCCTTTTGGGCACTCAAAAGATGGAAAATGGTTTTTCCGTGCAAAGAAAATGAAAACTCCCTTAGGCAACATTGTTTGGAATTCCAATATGCACCCTTGTGCACAATATGAAATCATTTGAACAAACTATGCCATGAATGTGGCCATAAGATTGATCATTTGGCTTGAAAGCCGTTGATCTCCACACGTGATAGCTCGTTTCTGAGAACATTTTTTAAAATAATTGCCGTATTACAAGTTTACTATTTTTCCTGGGAACTTGGCCATATATAATGACACAATGCGAAGGTTTCCCAATTTTTTGATTTTTTTTTGAATTTTTTATGCCCGTTTCAAAATGCGGTCAAAACGGCGGGAATGACCGTTCCTAGCTAGTGGTTGAATCTTGGAAAACTTTTCGTGTTTCTCTGATTAAAAAGATACTTATGTACCTAGAAATGATTTTTGGAAAAAATAAAGAGCAAACTACGAGGCAGCTACAGTTCAAATTTGACCCGCTTCCAACTAAATCGGTGGGAATTTGTCTTTTTCACCAGAGGTGGATAAAAACTTTTTACACCCAACCATTTGGTCAAATGTGCAATAAATATGGCCTAGTATTTTAGAAAAATGATTTGGTACAATTTTGCAAGATACATATGGTAGGTCCTTCACAAAAAAACACATTTTGGTCACTCAGAAAATGAAAAATGGTTCTTTCGAGCAAAGAAAATGAAAACCTCCCAAATCAACATTGTTTGTCATGCCTAAATACACACATGTACAAAATATTGGTTTATTTGAACTAACTATAAGAGGTTAAATGTTTGCCTGAATAAGAGGGTACAAACTATAAGAGAAAAAACAAAAAATGCTTAATTCTGATTGGTGGAACCAGCTGTGGCATGGATCAGTGACATGGCAAACATCTGTCCATCCATCCATCCATCCATCCATCTGTCCGTCCATCCACCCCTCCGCTCTCTCAGCTAACCCTAGCGCTCGCAGATCCCTCCCCTCGCCACCACCCGCCCCTCCCCTCGCGGATCCATCCTTCCCCTCCCTCCTTCCCCTCTGGCAAGATCGCCGTGCTCTACTCCTCCCTCCTTCCCCTCCGGCAAGATCGTCGTGCTCTGCTCCTCCCTCCTTCCCCTCCGGCAAGATCCCACATCCATCGATCCATCCTTAACCGGAACCCCTCTCCCGATGCCAGATCCAATCCTCCTCCCTCCCTCCTCGCCCCGGCTCCCTGCTCCCCTCCCCTTCCAGATCACCGCCACCACCTCCCTCCTCCTCCCTCGCCCCGGTTCCCTGCTCCACCGAGGCCGCCGTCGGGAGATCCGACTTCACCGACGGGAATGGGGCCGGATCCGCCACGCCCGAGCGCTCCATCCTCGTCGACAGGGACGACTACATCCTGGCCTCGGCGCTTCCGGCAGTGGCGGCTCATCTCCTTCCTCGGGCACCACAACTTCAACCGCACCATGGATGTGTAAGCACGCAGTCGTGTCTCCCCCTCCCCCCTTCAAACCTGCCTCTGCGAATGCATCTCTTGATCCGGGCAACGCACACGCGCGCGCAGGTTGGTGACCCAGACGGACCTAGCCGAGCTGGTGGACGCGGGCCATCGACTACCTCTCCCGCTTCCTGCCCTCCGACCGCCTGCTGGGTGTCCACGGTCGCGCCCTCTTCCACTACCTCCGCGTGCACAAGGTCATCGATGACGTGCTCGCCGGAGCCCCGGAGGCGCGCTCTGTCACCGCCGCCCTTGACCAGTGCATCATCCGCCACCCCACCAAGAGCCACGCCGTCACCAGGCTCCGCGCCATCTTCTCCTCCCTCCTCTGCTCCAAGCGATACAGGTAAAATACAACATTGCTAGCTATCGCTGCAAGTCTGCAATCGATTCGATAGATAAAATGAGCATTGGTCCGTCAGATGGGATCTTGATTTTGTTGCGTTGCTTAGGGCTGTTATAATGCCCGTGTCAGGTGTAGCTGCAGAGACGCTGGGCAGAGTGTATGGATACAATGTCCATGCATGGAAGAACTAAAACTCAGTTAATGTCCATGTTGTTAGTCATCTAGTTTGTAGGATCGGAGTGACTGCCTGCTGCCATTTGCTTGTGTTCCATCTTTGTTGAATGTACCTACCATCATACCTGTGGTGTTTTAAGCATCTTGGATCTCAATATATGGTGTCGAAACTGTTGAAAGAAAATGATGTAAGAGTTGTCCTACTTGTTTTAATTATTTCCCTGGATATGTTTCTCTGTTTAGCTTTCTCGCTGGAATGGCGCTCTGCTTTGTGATGCGGAGCTTCTGAATCTTTGCGGTGGAATCTTGTTATTTAATTATATGTCATTGTATCTCATATTTCTGCACCTTTTCTTCTGGAGCAGAAACATTAAAGTTGAACTTACAGAAGCTTACCCATATCATTCATGTTCTTGGTGGTGGATTACTACTGTAGTATTATGTTGTCTACTGCTTTTAACCTTGGAGTCTACTGCTCTTAACATAGCTTTGTTTTCACCTTTAGGCTCCAAGTAGATCTGAAAGTCAGCCTCTCCAATTTTCCTTGGAGTCTACTGCTCTTAACATCATTGTACTATGTGCAGAAAGAACATGAATGAAATCCTTGTCACTTCATTTTCAGGTAAGACCGGAGCTGTATGGAGATAGTAATGCTAGGTTCTTCACTTACTGGACAGTAAGTATTGTTTGCACAAACAAAATGTTCGCCTTTTGCCTGGTCTCATTGTCCCGGATTCAGTTTAACTAAACGTGCATTTCGCAGACTGATGTGTACCAAGAGACGGGGTGCTACAACCACAACTGCCGTGGGTTTGTCCAGACGACCAACAAGATAGCCATCGGCGCGGCTATCACGCCACAATCGGTGTACAACGGGAGGCAGTTTGATATTAATCTGATGATATGGAAGGTAAATGCCATTTCAGAATCACTGCTGTAATTTTCATTTTTCAAGAAGAATTGGTTGATCTGCATGGCAAATGCATGATGATTAGGAATATGATCATGTCTCCTGTAGAATTGGATTTCTCTGGCCGTTCCGTAAACTAAATTTGGTTCAGTTAAAAAACTGCACTACCTGACAGTTTTGGGCAGCGAGCTTCTAACTGAAAAACGAGTTTGTTATGCTCATAATTTCAAGTTGGCCTCTACATATGAGTTGTAAAGCATGCTCTAAGGTTTCCGTAGAGTACTCGTTTGCTTCGTTTGGATGTATGGTTTGAGAGCAGCCGTCTATTTAGTTTGCTGTCCAGAAATATAGTACAGTTTAATGTCGGTGGTGGTCTTGTCTTAGATAGATTCTGTAGTGTATTAATCTCACTGGGTAGAGTGGCCTACTTGCACACTTTTATTGACTCGTTGGTTACTGATTACTTTCGAGCGAGTAGCACATGTCTCAAGCAACTGTAGTATTCCTTTCCCTGAATTGCTCCCTTGTTTTGTCGTGGCCGTATGCTCCGTGGTCAATGATGCGTGATGTATACATATTAAAACCAAAATTGGAGTTGTTTTAGTTGTGCATATTAGAACTGAATTATGCTCTGTTTTGCTGTAGTTGTATGCTCTTATTGCTAAATTGTTTAGTGGGGTTTTCAAACTAAATTCGTCCAGTCAGCTTGCTATGATGTATCGTATATTACTGTACTTCAGACGTCTTGTAGAATTTGGTGTGGCAATACATCTGAAGTACAATAATATACAATACATCATAGTACAGTAATATACAATATCTTGCTATGAAAGATTGTAGAATTCTTTTAGTTCCTGCTTCTCATGTATACATCAGTTGTTGTGATTACATCTTCATTACATTATAGACATCTGCATTTCTGTGAAATTTTGTTAAATATATATTTTCTAGATTGTCTATACACTAAACCTGGAGGTTTGAATATCTACTCCAGGAATGAAGATGGTACTCTAATGCCTCTGTGTTCACCCTTTTACAGGAGCTCCAGGCCTAGGAAATTTCAAGTTCGAAGTGGCGTGTAGCCCTAGCAGCAAAGATTGTTCTGTTTGACTGTAATAAACTGTAAATATTATAGTACTGTAATAGTAGGCATATCTGGGTTGTAATAGACTATGCACAGATTGTAATAGACTATGTACAGTAGCTCCAGGCCTAAGAAATTCTACATTTTTTCTGTTCTATTTAAAATATTGATTATTTGTGTGATTTGAAGACGTGTGAAATGGAAACCTGATTAGTGGGCCCATTTGTGAAAATAATCTAAACAATGCTCACATTTTTGACATGTGGGACCAATATAGGAGATTATGACAAGTGGGACCCATCTAACTTGTGGGACCAGATTGAAAAATATATACTGAAAAACTAAAAAGGCCATGGCCCAAAATATATAAAAGGCCAAATTGTTGGGCCAGGCCCATGTAGCTAGACAAAATTCATAGAAAAAATATATAGTAAAAAGGCCGAATTGTTGGGCTAAGCCCATGTAGAAAACCGAATTGGACCGGGCTGAATCTTGTGCCACATCAGCTTGCCACGCTGGATGCCTACGTGGCCTAGGGAGGTTGCTAGTGACCAAAACGCCACAGTAGATGTATTTTGGTCATAAACGTCTACGACCATTCCAGAAGAAAGGTCACTATAGTCAGTTTATGACGGCCAGCTTTTGACCTTATGTTTTTGGTCACAAAAAGGTCACAAATGGAAATTTGTGACCATTTAGTGACCAATAGTGGTGGTCACAAGTTGACATATTTCTTGTAGTGTAGGACAGCAAAGGATTAATTCTGTCACAGGCATAACGGGTCGTTAATGGGCCAGAATATAGGACGGGCTGGAAACGGCGCAACGGATTAATAGGCCAGAAACGGGCCGACTCTTGCCATGGGCCGAATTTGGCCCATTAGGGTAACAGGCCAGTAACGGGCCATCTCTTGCCATGGGCCGAATTTGGCCCATTAGTGGAACAGGCCAGTAACGGGCCGACTCTTGCCATGGGCCGAATTTGGCCCATTAGGGTAACAGGCCAGTAACGGGCCGAAAGTAATCGAGGGCCGAAAAGGAGCCCAAGAACGTATGGGCCATC
Organism: Triticum dicoccoides; assembly: GCF_002162155.2. Classification (NCBI taxonomy): domain Eukaryota; kingdom Viridiplantae; phylum Streptophyta; class Magnoliopsida; order Poales; family Poaceae; genus Triticum; species Triticum dicoccoides. The sequence goes on from NC_041392.1 coordinate 83,601,768, forward strand.
AATAGGCCGAAAGCTAACACGGGCTAGAAACGGCCCATGTAAATCACAGGCCATTAACGGGTATAAAGAAAATTACTGTTCATTATGGGCTAGACTCACCGTGGGCCTGTAATGGGCCGAAAGATACGAAGGCCTCATATGGGCCGAAAGATGTCGTGGGCCATACATGGGCCGAAAGTGAAATGGGCTGGTATTATATTCGACAGCCCACATGACGTTGTTGGGCCGATTTCCTTTAGGGCCTAACGGGCCGTGAGTTAATTGGCCGTAAAATGGGTTGTTTGCAAAGAGACCGTTAACAGGCTTTTCATGGGACAGCCCGTTAACTTTTGACCAAGTCAAACGGGCCGGCTTTGTAAGCTAAATGGGCCACTGTTGGTCCGTGCCACGTGTCGACATATCATAGGTGCCTATCTGACCCACTGACGAGCTGACACGTGTTTCGTCCGGCCAATAAGAATTTTACACGTGGAAATTTCCCATTGGTCGGGGCTGTTAACGGGTTATCGAATCCAAAACCCGACCCAATAGCTTAACGGCGTTCCGTTACGGTGGATGCCATGTGTCGGTCACCCTTGACGAAAGCACTTCTGTGACGCACGATTTATCATCATGGAAGTGACACTTCCGTGATGATAATTTTGGTAATGTCATGGAACACTTCTACAACAGCACAGGTATGACTATCTTGATTCTGTCATAAATTTGTCATGGATGTACATGCATGACAAAAAAAGCAACCTACTGTGACAAACACGTATCATCACGGAAGTGTATTTTTTTTGTAGTGTCAACATTAGTCATAAGGAACTCATATACTTATTGCAAAAATCTACACGTTATCAAAGCAAAGTATTACGCGCATGCTCCTAGGGGGATATATTGGTAGGAAAAGACCATCGCTCATCCCCGACCGCCACTCATAAGGAAGACAATAAATAAATAAATCATGCTCTGACTTCATCACATAACGGTTCACCATATGTGCATGCTACAGGAATCACAAACTTTAACACAAGTATTTCTCAAATTCAAAACTACTCAACTAGCATGACTCTAATATCACCATCTTCATATCTCAAAATAATTATCTAGTCTAGTATCAAACTTCTCATAGTATTCAACACACTCATAAGAATTTTTTTACTAATCTTCAATGCCTAACATAGTTAAAGAAAATTACCATGCTGTTTTGTAGGACTCTCAAAATAATCTAAGTGAAGCATGAGAGAACAATAGTTTCTATAAAACAAATCCACCACCGTGCTCTAAAAGATATAAGTGAAGCACTAGAGCAAAAACTATATAACTCAAAAGATATAAGTGAAGCACATAGAGTATTCTAACAATTTCTGAATCATGTGTGTCTCTCTCAAAAGGTGTGTACAACAAGGATGATTGTGGAAAACTAACAAATAAAGACTCAAATAATACAAGACGCTCCAAGCAAAACACATATCATGTGGTGAATAAAAATATAGCTCCAAGTAAAGTTACCGATGGAAGTAGACGAAAAGAGGGGATGCCTTCCGGGGCATCCCCAAGCTTTGGCTTTTAGGTGTCCTTAGATTATCTTGGGGTGCCATGGGCATCCCCAAGCTTAGGCTCTTGCCACTCCTTGTTCCATAATCCATCAAATCTTTTACCCAAAACTTGAAAACTTCACAACACAAAACTTAACAGAAAATCTCGTGAGCTCCGTTAGCGAAAGAAAACAAAACACCACTTCAAGGTACTGTAATAAACTCATTTTTTATTTATATTGGTGTTAAACCTACTGTATTCCAACTTCTCTATGGTTTATAAACTATTTTACTAGCCATAGAATCATCAAAATAAGCAAACAACACACGAAAAAGAGAATTTGTCAAAAACAGAATAGTCTGTAGTAATCTGTAACTAACGCAAACTTCTGGAACTCCAAAATTTCAGCCAAAATAGGACGACCTAGAAAATTTGTTTATTGACCAGAAGCAATTGGAATCAATATTTTATCACGTTCTGGTGATTTTTAACAATTATTTTCGTGAACATAAAGTTTCTGGAATTTTCAGCAAGATCAAATAACTATCATCCAAGAAGATCCTGTAGGTTAAACTTGGCACAAACACGAATTAAAACATAAAAACACATCTAACCAGAGGCTCTATCAAATATTTATTCCTAAACAGAAGCAAAAAGCAAAAAACTAAAAACAAAATTGGGTGGCCTCCCAACAAGCGCTATCGTTTAACGCCCCTAGCTAGGCATAAAGATTTCAATGATGCTCACATGAAAGACAATAATTGAAGCACAAAGAGAGCATCATAAAACATGTGACAAACACATCTAAGTATAACATAATTCCTATGCATAGGCATCTTATAGACAAACAAATTATCAAGGAAAGCAAAAACTAGCATATGCAAGGAAGCGGAAAGAAACAATAGCAATCTCAACATAACGAGAGGTGATTTAGTAACATGAAAATTTTTACGACCATATTTTCCTCTCTCATAATAATTACATGTAGGATCATAAGCAAATTCAACAATATATCTATCACATAACATATTCTCAACACGATCCACATGCATGCGAAGTTGAGACTCTTCCAAAATAGTGGGGTTATCATTAACTAAAGTCATGACCTCTCCAAACCCACTTTTATCAAAAATACCGTAAGATTGAACATCCTCCAAATATGTGGGATCTAAAGTTGACACTCTTCCAAACCCACTTTCAATATTATTTCAAACATTATTATCAATCTCATATTCATCATGGGCTTAAATAAATTTTCAAGATCATAAGAAGAATCACCCCAATCATGATCATTGCAACAAGTAGTAGACATAGCAAAACTAGAATCCCCAAGCTTAGGGTTTTGCATATTATTAGCACGATTTACATCAAGAGAATTTATAGTAAAATCATTGCAATCATGCTTTTTATTCAAGGAGCTATCGTGAATCTCTTCATAAATTTCTTCATCACAATTTTCAGATTTACGAATTTCAAGCAAAACCTCATAAAGATAATCTAGTGCACTCAAATCACTAGAGATTGGTTCATCATAATTGGATCTCTTAAAAAGATTAGCAAGGGGATGAGGATCCATATCAATAGATTTTTAGCAAGCAAAGATGCAAACACATAGAAGGCACATGGCAACACAAGCAAAAGAAAAAGACGAACGGAAGAGGGGCGAATAAAATGGCAAGGGTGAAGTGGGGGCGAGGAAAACGAGAGGCAAATGGAAAATAATGTAATGCGGGAGATAAGGGTTTGTGATGGGTACTTGGTATGTTGACTTTTGTGTAGACTCCCCGGCAACGGCGCCAGAAATCCTTCTTGCTACCTCTTGAGCACTGCGTTGGTTTTCCCTTGAAGAGGAAAGGGTGATGCAGTAAAGTAGCATAAGTATTTCCCTCAGTTTTTGAGAACCAAGGTATCAATCCAGTAGGAGGCCACGCACGAGTCCCTCGCACCTACACAAAAAAATAAAATCCTTGCAACCAACGCAATAAAGGGGTTGTCAATCCCTTCACGGTCACTTACGAAAGTGAGATCTGATAGATATGATAAGATAATATTTTTGGTATTTTTATGATAAAGATGCAAAGTAAAATAAAAGGCAATAAAAATAGCTAAGTGTTGGAAGATTAATATGATGGAAAATAGACCCGGGGGGCATAGGTTTCACTAGTGGCTTCTCTCGAGAGCATAAGTATTACGGTGGGTAAAAACAATTACTGTTGAGCAATTGACAGAATTGAGCATAGTTGTGAGAATATCTAGGTATGATCATGTATATAGGCATCACGTCCGCGACAAGTAGACCGACTCCTGCCTGCATCTACTACTATTACTCCACACATCGACTGCTATCCAGCATGCATCTAGAGTGTTAAGTTCATAAGAACAGAGTAACACTTTAAGCAAGATGACATGATGTAGAGGGATAAACTCATGCAATATGATATAAACCCCATCTTGTTATCCTCGATGTCAACAATACAATACGTGCCTTGCTGCCCCTACTGTCACTGGGAAAGGACACCGCAAGATTGAACCCAAAGCTAAGCACTTCTCCCATTGCAAGAGAGATCAATCTAGTAGGCCAAACCAAACTGATAATTTGAAGAGACTTGCAAAGATAACCAATCATACATAAAAGAATTCAGAGAAGATTCAAATATTGTTCATAGATAAACTTGATCATAAACCCACAATTCATCGGTCTCAACAAACACACTGCAAAAGAAGATTACATCGAATAGATCTCCACAAGAGAGGGGGAGAACATTGTATTGAGATCCAAAAAGAGAGAAGAAGCCATCTAGCTAATAACTATGGACCCGAAGGTCTGAGGTAAACTACTCACACATCATCGGGGAGGTTATGGTGTTGATGTAGAAGCCCTCCGTGATCGATGCCCCCTCCGGCGGAGCTCCGGAAAAGGCCCCAAGATGGAATCTCACGGGTACATAAGGTTGCGGCGGTGGAATTAGGTTTTTGGCTCCGTATCTGGTAGTTTGGGGGTACGTAGGTATATATAGGAGGAAGAAGTACGTCGGTGGAGCAACATGGGCCCCACGAGGGTGGAGGGCGCCCCCCCTACCTCGTGCCTTCCTGGTAGCTTTCTTGACGTAGGGTCCAAGTCCTCTGGATCATGTTCGTTCCAAAAATCACGTTCCCGAAGGTTTCATTCCATTTGGACTCCGTTTGATATTCTTTTTCTGCGAAACTCTGAAATAGGCAAAAAATAGCAATTCTGGGCTGGGCCTCCGGTTAATAGGTTAGCCCCAAAAATAATATAAAAATGTATAATAAAGCCCAATAATGTCCAAAACAGAATATAATATAGCATGGAACAATCAAAAATTATAGCATGGAACAAGTTTGGTGCCTCGGACGCCGGCAGCGAGTTTACTGGTTTCAGACCATGGGCTGCTATGATGCCACCAAGGGCAAGCCTGAGGGCGATCTTAATCCATCACAACTGGAAGCTTTTGAGAAGATCGATACTCTCTTTAAAGGCGCTCTTCTGAGTGTTCCGGATGATTCCATTATGGATTCGTATATGTCGTTTGAAAACGGCAAGGACATGTGGGCTGCGCTCGAGGACAAGTTTGGTGCCTCGGACGCCGACAGCGAGTTGTACGTCATGGAGCAATTCTATGACTACAAGATGACTGATGAGCGCTCTGTTGTACAACAGGCTCATGAGATACAGTCGCTCGCAAAAGAACTTGAGTACTTCAAGTGTGTGTTGCCGGACAAATTTGTTGTCGGAGGCATCATTGCCAAGCTTCCACCTTCGTGGAACAATTTTTCTACTTCCCTGAAACACAAGACAGGAGTTTTCCGTTGCGGATCTCATTGGTACTCTTGATGTTGAAGAGAAGGCGAGAGCAAAGGACACACGTGCTCGAGTTGCTGAGGGAGCTTCTAGTGCCCACATCGTACAGAAGAAGAACTTCCATCCCAGCAAGTTCAAAAACAACAAGAACAAAACTCAGGGCAAAGGCAAGTTTGATACAAAGAACAAGCCATCACATTCTACCAACTTCAAGAAGAATTCTCATAAGAAGGGGAAGGGACTTTGCCATGTCTGTGGTGATCCTAATCACTGGGCTCCGAAGTGTCCTAACCTCTTTGAGGAGCGCGAACATGAGAAGAGCGGCAAGTCCGCTAATGTTGTCATCGGTGATACTGATATGAAGGAATCAGGGTGCGGTATTTTTCCTACCATCCTTTTAGTATTTCAATCCCCTGATTGGTTAATTGACACCGGTGCCAATGTACATGTTTGTGCTGATGCCTCCATGTTTTCTTCTTACCAGGCCACAGGGACTTCTCCCATGCTGATAGGGAATGGGTCACATGCCATCGTTCGAGGTGTTGGTACGGTCGATCTGAAGTTTACTTCGGGGAAGACCTGCGTCTGAAGAACGTTCATCATGTGCCGTCCATCAATAAAAATCTCGTTAGCGGTTCCCGTTTATGTTGAGATGGTTTTAAGTTGGTTTTCGAATCCAATAAAGTTGTAATTTCTAACTATGGACAATTTGTTGGAAAAGGCTATGAGAGCGGAGGCTTGTTTCGCCTGTCTTTGTCAGATATTTGCACTAAAGTTATTAATAATGTTTGACACAATAATGAGTCTGATATTTGGCATTCACGACTTTGTCACATTAACTTTGGTTGCATGACGCGGCTAGCCAATATGAGTTTAATTCCGAAAATCTCTACTGTCAAAGGCTCTAAGTGCCAAGTATGTGTGCAAGCTAAGCAACCTCGCAAGTCCCATAAGACTGCAGAGGCAAGAGACTTGGCGCCACTAGAGCTTATACATTCTGATCTTTGTGAGATGAATGGCGTGTTGACAAAAGGTGGAAAGAGATACTTCATGACGTTGATCGATGACTCCACTAGATATTGTTATGTGTATCTTCTGAAATCAAAAGATGAGGCTTTAAATTTCTTCAAAACTATAAAGCTGAGGCAGAGAACCAACTTGATCGGAAAATTAAACGGCTTAGGTCCGATCGTGGTGGAGAGTATTTTTCCAATGAATTTGATCTGTTTTGTGCGGAACATGGTATAATCCATGAGAGGACGCCTCCCTACTCGCCTCAGTCAAATGGGGTAGCCGAAAGAAAGAACCAAACTCTAACTGATATGGTTAACACCATGTTAGACACATCGGGTCTTTCCAAGGAATGGTGAGGGGAGGCGCTAATGACTGCGTGTCATGTCCTAAGCCGAGTTCCCACAAAGCATAAGACCATGACTCCATTTGAGGAATGGGAAAGGAAAAGATTGAAACTCTCTTACCTACGTACTTGGGGTTGTTTGGCGAAAGTCAATATGCCAATTCCCAAGAAGCGCAAGCTTGGACCAAAAACCATGGATTGTGTTCTTTTGGGCTATGCTTTTCATAGCATTGGCTATAGATTGTTCGATAATAAAATCTGAGGTATCCGACATGCATGTCGGTACGATTATGGAGTCGAATGATGCGACTTTCTTTAAGGACATATTTCCTATGAAGGATATGTCGAGTTCGTCAAGCCAGGAGATACCTACTCCATCTAGTGAGGAATTCGCTATAATTCCTGAACCCAACATTGCGATGGAACACGTTGAGAATCCTATTGAGGGTGACAATGGAACTCCTGTGAGGAGTAAGAGACAGAGGACTGCAAAGTCCTTTGGTGATGATTTCATTGTGTACCTTGTGGATGACACACCCAGGACTATTTCAGAAGCCTATGCATCTCCTGATGCTGACTACTGGAAGGAAGCTGTTTGTAGTGAGATGGATTCCATCTTAGCTAACAGAACCTGGGAGATCACTGACCGTCCTTATGGGTGCAAACCTGTAGGATGTAAGTGGGTGTTCAAGAAGAAGCTTAGACATGATGGTACGATTGAAAAGTACAAGGCACGGCTTGTGGCTAAGGGTTATACCCAGAAAGAAGGTGAAGACTTCTTTGATACTTACTCACCCGTGGCTAGACTGACCACAATTCGGGTGCTACTATCACTGGCTGCCTCACATGGTCTTCTCGTTCATCAAATGGACGTTAAGACGGCCTTCCTCAATGGAGAGTTGAAGGAGGAAATTTACATGGATCAGCCAGATGGTTTTGTAGTACCTGGTCAAGAAGGAAAGGTTTGCAAGTTATTAAAGTCTTTATATGGCCTTAAACAAGCTCCTAAGGAGTGGCATGAGAAGTTCGAAAGAACATTAACTGCTGTCGGCTTTGTAGTAAATGATGGTGACAAGTGCCTTGGTGGGGCGAAGGAGTTATTCTTTGTCTGTATGTCGACGCCATATTGATCTTTGGAACCAAACTTGATTTAATCAAGGAGGTTAAGGATTTATTATCTCACTGTTTTGAGATGAAGGATCTAGGAGTAGCTGATGTTATCTTAAACATCAAGCTGTTGAGAGATGAGAATGGTGGGATCACACTGCTTCAGTCTCACTATGCGGAAAAGGTCTTGAGTCGTTTTGGGTATAGTGACTGCACGCCTTCTCCAACTCCATATGATGCTAGTGTGTTGCTTCGAAAGAATCAACGGATTGCTAGAGGTCAACTGAGGTATTCTCAGATTATTGGCTCGCGTATGTATTTGGCGAGTGCCACGAGGCCTGACATCTCATTTGATGTGAGCAAGCTGAGTCGGTTTGTGTCAAAACCGGGAGATGATCATTGGCATGCGCTTGAGAGAGTTATGCGCTACTTGAAAGGCACCGCGAGCTATGGGATTCACTGCACCGGGTATCCAAGGGTACTGGAGGGTTATAGTGACTCAAACTGGATATCTGATGCTGATGAGATTAAGGCCACAAGTGGTTATGTTTTTACACTTGGTGGTGGCGCCGTTTCTTGGAAGTCTTGCAAGCCAACCATCTTAACGAGGTCAACTATGGAAGCAGAACTCACAGCATTAGACACTGCCACGGTTGAAGCAAAGTGGCTTCGTGAGCTCTTGATGGACTTACCTATGGTTGAAAACCAATCCCCCTATCCTGATGAACTGTGATAATCAAACTGTGATCGTCAAGATAAACAGTTCTAAGGACAATATGAAGTCCTCAAGGCATGTGAAGAGGAGATTAAAATCTGTCAGAAAATTGAGGAACTCCGGAGTTACTACGTTGGATTATATCCAAACGTCAAAATTTTTGGCAGATCCCTTCACAAAGGGTCTATCACGTAATGTGATAGATAATGCATCGATGGAGATGGGTCTGAGACCCACCGCATGAGTTGTCCATAGTGGTAACCCACTCTATGTGATTGGAGATCCCGTGAAGTAGAAGTGGCAGACAAGCTGTTGGTCAGCTGGGAGGAGAGTATCCCTATATTAACTATCTCACTCCATGAAGATGCAATACTCTCCTGATCTGCATGGCAGGTTGATATTTATCTTAATGTGTTCCAAGTGGCTTATTCGGGTAAGCAGAGATGTTGTCCTGCAGAACATCTTCTGAGGAACACACCTATATGAATTTGACTACTAATGTCGCAGTCTGCGAGAATTGTGTGTACCCTAATAAATTCATGAAAAGGCCCTGGAGTTCGACGTATACGCTCCACCCGCGGGGAAGCCTTGCGGCAGCCTAGTATCGGTCAAGAATTTGTGTGAAACTAGTCTCGTAGAAAACTTGTAGTTCAAGGCATAGTCCACTATTCAAGTTGTGATCTAGTGTAGCATAAATCTCCAAGTGGAAATTCAACTTCACAGTCTCCACTAAGCACCTGTATATAAATAATATTTTGGAACCAAATGGTGAGATGAGCCAATGAGACTTTGTGGGGGATTGTTGGAATTTGCTAGTGGGCTTTTGGCCCAAAGCCCAACTAAAATTCTGAAATTCTCTTGGCCCATTCATGCACACATGTGAGTGGAGTGAGTGAGGCTAAAGTTTAGTCCCACCTCATAAGTTGAGAGAGAGTTGCACCTCTTTATAAGGTGAGCTCTTCTACCACTTGTATGAGCATGAGAAGAGGAGACCTACACGCGCGCTCCTCCTCCTCGCTCACCATGCCTCGTCATGACGCGCCGCGGGTTGCGGGATTGAGCCGAGTCGAGGACAGAGCTATGCACGTTGTCTATATTTTTGCTTCTCGGAAAAAATTAATGAGTCATTAATTAATAATTAACGGATGCGTTAATTACTGAACCGGTTCTGATTCTTTTGGATCGTGACGACTTGGACGTGGGGTTTACTCTCGCGACCTACCCGGCCCGCACTATATAGTCAGGCAGACATCTACCCTAGCCGCAGTCGCTTCGTATGGTTTCTCACCATCGTTCCAGATCATTGCGCCGCCAAGCAAGTCTTCTCCATCCCTCCTTTTGGCGTGCACCGGGAGAAGGGACAGCAGGCCTCCGGAACCCCGCCTCTCATGATCCTGTACGGGAGAGGGGCGATCAGATTCAAACTCCAACCCTTGATGTTTACTTCAAGTTCTAGTGATCAAATGAGACAGGTTATATGTTGTGCACACTAGCTTTCTTTTTCTCTTCTTATGTGTCAAATGTAACATTATTGACTTTTAGGTCGGATTTTTCGTGTATTTTTAAACCAGGTTTTGTTCTGTTTTGTTTTGATTTTTTTGTTTTTATTTTGACTTTTCATTATTTTTCTGTTTTATCAAATGTGTGAACTTTAAAAAAAAATAAAAACCAATTTCTTGAATATTTCTCAAATTGGTGAATCTTTTTAAATTTGTTGAACTTTTTTAAGTGAAATTTTGTGAAAATCTAAAAAAATTCAAATCCGTGAACATTTTCTGCAAAATTGATGAACTTTTTTCAAATCCACAAACGCATGGGCAGACCCAACAGGGGCCTGACGGGAGTAATTCAGTCGCTTAGTTGGGCTAAGGCTTAAGCGTTTTTTATTCTATTTTTGGTCTTTCTTCTATTTTTCCTTAATTCATTTTTCTCCCTTTTTAAGTTTATTATTATTTTTTAAACTATCAGAAGTTTGAAATATTGTTCAGCATACTAAAAAAATGTACTTATTTTAAAATATTATTCACAATTTTTTAAAAATGCTCTAGAATTTCAAAAAAATGTTTCCTTTTTGAATCTTTTGTTCACAAATTTAAGAAATATTTGTGTTTCAGAAAAATGTTAATGTTTTTAAAAAGTGCGTGGTTTGCAATTTGTGGTCAAAAATTTCATCACTTATTCAGAATTTGTTAACAGTTTTTAAAAGGTGTTCAAGTTTGTAAAATTGTCATAAGAATTTAGATTCCAAAATTGTTGAAAATTTTCAAGAAATGATTAGAACATAAGAAAATGTTCATGTTGATTGACAGTGATGTAAATTGTAAATAACATAAGCATTCAAATTAGGAACAACTACACACGCATGCTCTGCCTGGAAGCACAATTGTGCTCCACATGGGAGCGCATCACACTTGCGCTCTCGCGTGAATGTGTTCCACATAGAAGCACAAAGAAATAAGACAAAACATGGGAAAACAGAAACCCCCAAAAAAGGAAATCCCCCAAAAATCGGAAACCCCCCAAAAAAACTAGAAACCCAAAAAGTCACAAAACTGGAAAGAACTGGAAACCCAAAAAAACCGGAAATAAAAACTATAGACCCGAAAAGTAAAAGAACAGAAATCCCAAAAAAGGAAAACCAGAAACCTTGGGAAAACCATACCCCCCCCCCTCCAAAAAAAACCAAGAAAAACTAGAAACCTGAAGAAAAAGCTGGAAAAACTAAGAAAACAATTCTGATGGGAGAACCGTCGAGCACATGTCACGTGGTGCACTAGAGCATTCCCGCGCTAGGAAAAGTGCCCTCCATGGGGGACACCTGTTAAGTAGTTGCTCCCAATTTCAATGCAAGTTGCGGGTTGCGTGTGCTCGCCCTCGTGCTCCCCCACCATCAATTGTTCATTCAGTAGTTTACAAAATTTTCCTCTCCAAACATCTATTTTATGGAGAAAACAAATCACTCGCTCCCGTATTTCCATCTTTCCTTGTACATATTTCTCCCTGTTTCTATTATGACAACCGTCCTTGGGAGCGGAGGAATCCAGTGAACCACCAGTTATCGTCCCGTTGCCTCGACCTCGCTCTACTCCCATCACAACCCCTTCCCCTTCACCCCGCCAGGCACCTTTCCTCCGCCATAGGCCGCGGTAGCACGAGCCTGGGATTGAATCGGATCATACCTAGGCCACGGCCTCAGAAGGAGGTCGACATGAAGGAGGCACACGATAAATGGGAGTTATCCTCGAAGCTATGTCGCTGCCCCGTCTCACCGCCGTAGTGGTGCTGCCCTCGTCCTAGATGTCATCCCTCCGCCGCTAGTTTCGTTCGTTCTTGCAGCAAAGGTCGGGTCTTGGAGTTGTTTGCGATGGTAGCAGGGCGAGGATGCTGGATTTTGCAACCGTGGCTACACTTTCAGAACAAGCGTGTGGCAATGAAGCACATGTTCCTAAATATGTGGTCCAGTTAATAAAGAAGGTTCATGGAGGGAAGTTGTCAAGTCCATCCTGGCGCAACCTAGTTGCATCGCTTGCGTTGTTCGGCCCAACCCAAAGGTCACTGACGTGAACTGTGGGCCGAGAATAAAAGCCAAGGAACGGGCGGAAGCGTGGGTCGTCGATGACCAAATCCTACGAAACTACTTCTCTCATCTGTATATCTATGTTGCTCACCTACCTTCCTTTGGTTCTCACCTCTCTTTCAAACCATGTCCAATGTATTTCCAGGAGACATTTGTATCTACGAGTGAAATTGAGACTATCTTGATGGGGATTGCTTGAGCTAAATAAGGTTCTTGATATAAAAATACCATGGTAAATAGGCATTTACATGGATAGGCGTGTCCATAAACAAAGGGGGGGGGGCAATAAGAGTTTGTCCTTAAAATGCCCTTAAGAGCCTCTCCAACAACCACCTTCCAATCTTTTTTGGTTCTCCCATAATTTAGGAAGGTTTTGCAAGTGAGGTGCCTTTCCAGAGTCCCAATATTTTTTTCTATTTCTCTTGTGAATTTAGATACAAAGAACATATGCATCTCTATTCTGTGACCATAATAATTCAACTAATGATATTTCATAGTTCATACACACATAAGTGGACATCATTCCAGTTCCGTAATTTATGTAACTATATTGGAAATTAAATTAAAATTTAAACATAACAAATGGTCCAAATATTTAAAGTAAACATAACATATGGTCCAAATCATTTAAAGTAAAAACATAACGTGAAGAAGTTTATAGCACATGGAGTGTCCAGAAATGCTCAAAAAGGTCATCACAAAGTTGTTCATGCCCCGCATAGTTTTCAATCTATTGACGAGCTTCAAGAAATCTTTAGAGACGTTATTCACCTCTATGTGAACAAACAAACGGTATATAAATTTTGTCTTCCCATCATTCTCATAGCGAAAGTCTCATTGTTGGGACGCCCCATGCTTTATTGAAAATTGGGAGTATGTCGAAGCAGGTTTTTGTCCCAAGTCTTTCAATATGTGCATCATATCATCAATATACAAAGAGCGAGTTGCGGAGATCCAACAAATCTCACCCATTTAATCACATCCATCCAAAGGTCTGCGTCGCTTCAATGTTTAGCATCAAACACATTTAACACCCTGCAGTAATTAATATCATGCCTAACATCAACATCAACATTAACAAAAAAAATTAATATCTTACCAAACATTTATTTAGGGAATATTCTACATAATACTATTAAATGCAGTTTATGTCTTACCTATTATTAATATCTAGTCTAAATTTAACGTTTTATTGCACGTATATCTCTACTCCTAATGGACGAATTGGTTGAATAGTCCCCCCCACTTTCAACCGGTTTATTTTCAACCGGTTTTTCTTCGTCCCACCTCCCACCAGCCGCTCCCACCAGTTTTTCTCTTTTCTCGTCTGACGGGCAATACCCAATGTATTTATGGTAATCAATCATAATTAATCCACGTATAGTAATAAATCAATCCAGGTATGGTAAGGTCATAACTCAGGAAATTTTGAATATGGTAATTATATGGTAATAAATTAAATTACCCCAAAGGCTATCAATCCAGGTATGGTAAGGCCATAACTCGAGAAATATCAAATATGGTAATAAATTTAAATTACCACCAGGTATGGTAAGGCTATCCACGTATAGTAATAAATCATATAGTAATAAATCATAATTAATCCACGTATAGTAATAAATCAATCCAGGTATGGTAAGGTCATAACTCAGGAAATTTTGAATATGGTAATTATATGGTAATAAATTTAAATTACCCCAAAGGCTATCAATCCAGGTATGGTAAGGCCATAACTCGGGAAATATCGAATATGGTAATAAATTTAAATTACCACCAGGTATGGTAAGGCTATCCACGTATAGTAATAAATCATAATTAATCCACATATGGTAATAAATCAATCCAGGTATGGTAAGGTCATAACTCAGGATATTTTGAATATGATAATTATATGGTAATAAATTTAAATTACCCCAAAGGCTATCAATCCAAGTATGGTAAGGCCATAACTCGGGAAATATCGAATATGGTAATAAATTTAAATTACCACCAGGTATGGTAAGGCTATCGATCCAGGTATGGCACGCCCTCACCTGATCACCTATCACAATCTCCAGCCCCACGCACGCACCAAAGAACCCACCCGGCACCAAACGCAGCTCCTCTTGATCCCCTCGAGTAAACGCCGTCGCCGTCGTGCGATCTTCCTAACACAGACGCCGTCGCCGCCTCCTTCCCACCTACGGCGTCCCACGTCCATGGTGACAGCGCTCACGTCCTACACTGACCCTCCGCCTCATATAGGTTGGTCGTTGATGGAGTGGGATGTGCCGCTGCGATTTGGGAAGGCGAATCACGATCTAGTTGGGATCTCAGTGTGGACTCGTTCTCTGCGATGAAGGATGGCGCTGCCTCCCTGGCAAATGGGATCGGAGGAAGGGGCTCTACGTCGTGAATGTCGGCGAGGCAGCGGCCGAAGGCGAGCCCGACGGTGAGCACGAGTGTTCGTCCCATGAAATAGGCGGCCACGGAGGGCGGATCTGAGGCCACCCCAATCGCCGGTGGCCCTTCCTCCCATCGCTCATCGCCTCCATTCTCTCTCTCCTTTAAATCTTTGTCGCCCCTGCCTAATTCTGGCCGACGCCATCCGGCTCTCGCATCGACCACCACTAGCACGACTGCGGATGAGGCGCAATCGCAGACGCCGCCGCCGCCATCCTCATCCACCTCCTCCACCATCCTTCCCAGCCGTCGTCGGGGGCACCCGCCATCTGCGCTCTAGCCCACCCGCTCCCTCCTATCCCCTCCCCCTGCCTGCCAGCCCCGTGATCCATCGCACAGATGGCAGGTACTACAGCGACCTCCTCCCCAGCGGATCCGGCCTCCTCCGATAGAGATCCATCCTGGGCACCACCTTATTCTCATGCGTGCACGTCTATATCAACGTCTCATTCCACCTCACCTGAGCCTTTACCTTCCCACCTCTGCTTCAGATCCACATCACTTTGCAAGGTATGTGCTTGATTGTTCCGAACTGGATCGATGGATTGTGCAAGGTACTTTGGGTGTTGTCATTGACGGCAATTGTCACGCCATGCTACCATCGGAGGGGTCCCTCATCGATGATTAGGGTCTTCCGAACTGCACGAGCTCCATTGAGAAGGATGTTTTTAATTCTGGTTTTGCCTACATGCTTTCTTTGCCTGTATCTACTTAGCTAATGTCTTCTTATAGATAGTAGCTGCTGAAGTGGTGATCAAAGTTGTTCACTATAAGGAAACAACCATGATAACAAAAGTGTATATTCCCTGACCTTTGACCTGAAGTACTTTTTCATTAGAAACTTGCAACAGCCAGGCATTGAAATTAGCAACAGCTTCGTACGTACTGAATTAATTTGCAGCAACACGTACTGAACTAAGTTAGGTTATGCTCATCGTTCCAACATGCTTAGTGATAACCACCTAGCAAGCTAATCAAACATGAAAAAATTGAAGTGCTACTGCTAATCGTACTATTCTGAATGTGAAAATCTATTTAATTGGCTCTTCTCTAATTGTACACTTGCATAAATCTCAGATCTTGCAAATTACAGTATAACCATAAAAGTCATGCTTTGACTCCTATAGGGCCTTTTGCACTTTAATATGACTAATAATTTGCCTTAATATCACAGATTGGATTACTACCTTTCTAAGTGAATGACATTCAAGAAGGTCATTAAATAAAACCAAGAAATCCTTCTGGTATTGGAGTGTAGGAAAGTTGAGACTATAAAACCAAAAGGTTATATTTATGTTTATTAGAGAAGGTTCTTTACTTTTTATAGGAAAACACAAAATGTTGCGATGTAGAGTCTAGGTGGTGGGTCTCCTTGATCCACTTGGTGGATGAGGGCGACTCCGGTCCTGGCACCCATAGTGCCAGTGATCCAAAAATCATAGGGCCTGGATATAGCTCTAGCAAACATATGCGGCTTGCGCATCGAGCTTGGTCATCTCGAGCATGGAGATAGGCGAGTTGTAGACCAAGAGCTGGTACAGAGATAGGCGAGTTGTAGACAAGAGCTGGTGGGCAGCAAGAAACGCATGCACACCAAAGAACAAATCTGAGTCACATGCCTACTTCTATTGGTTTCTACAAAGAGCGGCGCTTAGATCTTAGACCAGTCGGTCACTGTCGAGGTCGCCAAGGTGATCTTACAGCATCGCCGTGGGGATTTCTCATGATTTTATGTAGGCAAGCCGCAAGCGGTGGTGGTGATTGGCTGGGTGGTGTCGCTGCCTTGTGAAGAGACGAAGTGATGGTAAAAGTAAGCAGGATCCGATGATTCTTCCGCGGGGATAGCCAAAGTCAAGATGTCGACTACAGACTCATCGCAGACTTGCAGTGAACCTGGATGCGGCGAGCCTGATTTGTGGATCGATGGCGGGTCTTGACTTTGTTAGGCTGGGATTGGATGGTTGCGGAGGATGGTGTGCTTGGTTGGGTTCCCATGGAAGAATGTGGCCTCCTCATGGATCTGGTCATGCCCATCCTAGAAAACATTGTGTCCCTAGCTCCCTCGAGGAGCAAGGACAGTGCAAGCGGCAGCAGGGGGTAGGGGTAGATGTGGGGAGGGATGTCGGCGGCTGCTCGAGGTCATCATGATGAAACTCTTGACGTCCCATCTTTATCAATGGAAGTGGAAGAGCACGAAGTCGAGATTGGATAGGAGTTTGAGTTCTTTTTGGCACCGATCGGTTCCCCACTTTAGAGATGTATTTTTTTTTGCGTGCGAGCAAACAGTGGGTTGATTCTAAAAGGGATAGGCACTTTTCAACAGAAGTGCATGACGGACCAAAACTATGACCTCATTTTATTCGTTTGATAGATATCGTATTATTCGTTGTTGTTCATTCGGTGAAATTTCCTAATATTTGATTGTTGTGTTTCTAATTAGAGCACCCCATAATCACCCAATATGAGAGGATGATAAATGAAAGATACTGATTATAAATTTTGAAGAGCCCGTGGCAACGCACGGGCGTTATACTAGTAATTATTAGTTTTATCAAGGAATGTGAGAGGCTGCCGGAGATATGCTCTAGTACTGTCCTTTCTCCACGACCGGCGTCAAACCTCTCTGCAGCGACCGGTGCGCACCCACGCTCTCCAACCAAACCATCTCTCTCGCGTCCAAATTCCTCTCCAGTTTTCTTTCTTTTCATCCTGAACCCCAAATTTCTTCCCCACAGAACACCACAAAAATCATTCAAACAGTGCTCCTGTCCTGAGATTTTATAAAAGAAAAAGGAGGAAGATTCGTGGATGTGATTTATGCCCTCGCATCTGGCGCTGCTGTCGTGCCTGCTGGTGCTGCTCCTCTCCCTCGACAAGTTCCTCCTCCACTACCTCAAGCGCTGGCTCTCCGGCGGCGGCGGCAGCATAATCCCCCGGATCCCGACCGGCGCCTTCAGGCCGCGCTCGCACCGACCCATGGCGGCCGCCGGCAGGTGGAGCGAGACGGCCATGCTCGTCATCGACATGCAGGTGCGCGCTCTCCGTTCCTCGATCCGGGCCGTTCCCCTTCCTCCTTCCTTTTTGTTGTTAAAGAATCCAGTTTTTGTTGAGGCGGGTCACCTGACCGACCTGCTTGTGAGTTATTGCAGAAGGATTTCGTGGACCCGGCTATGGGCAGCCCGGTGCTGGTCGCCGGCGGCGAGGCCGTGGTCCCCGCCGTCGCTGAGGCCGTCGCCGTGGCGCGGGAGCGCGGCATCTTCGTCGTTTGGGTAATTCCGTTCCCCTTTTCTACTGCTAATTTGCTTCTTCTCAGTTACGGCCATACGGGAGTACTTATTATTTCTTTCAATGCAAGACGGGCCTCTGATTTCTTGGGAGCAATCCATTCTAATTCGTGTTCTAAGTAATCTCTATCTCTTCTTGGCGTGGTACCACGGTTCCTGTTTTGCTGGTCCCGTTCCATTAGCCTTGCAATTTCCCATGTACTCCTAGCACTATTTTCTTTTGTCAAGTTCAACAACTGTCTGCGGCAGCATGAGACCTTCGCTCTTTCCAGAATCCACTCACTTGTTCTTTATTCTTGACTATCCTGCTTTGCACAAGTACATATGTCAGTACTATTTCTTCTCTACCATTTTTTTATCATAAAAGTGATTGTCCTTGTTTAATCATAAAACTGCTGACAGATGGTGAGGTACTTCGCTTTGGCCTCTACCCTGGTTTGGTTACAAGTTCGAACAAATCCCTTTGTGTTTTACTGTTTCATGTAGGGCAACAAATGACATGACAGCATTCCACATTTCACCATGTATAACGATGTGACACAATAGTCGTATTATTCTCTCTAATCAAAGTTTCCAATCAGGGCATTTGAGGGTCGGTGAATTAAGTGGTTGTTGACTAGTTGGTATGCTTTATTTGTTTCTTTCTAGACAAAGTAGAAATCTGAGTGTTGTCAGACGTTTGTAATGGTGTGGTGTTATTTTAAAAATTAAAATCTGATGCAAAACGAATACTCCAGCTAGCATGGTCTCAATTCTGGTAGTATGCAGCGCGCACTTCAATTTTGGAATAACTTCTTTTGCTTCATTATGGAGTATGTGCAAGGTAATGCATCAGTTTCCTATTGGTTGTACCGAAGCATACGCCATTCTAAATTCTGCTAAACATGCTTTGTGATACTAATTTGATCATGAATATTGCAACCTGCAAGCTAACCTCTGTTTGTGTAATCACACTTTCCCCTATTTCTTCTCAAACTAGTGCGGTTTAGAAAGCAGGCTAGTAATTTGGATGCCTAAGCACTCTCACCATTCTTAGAGCCGGGGTATTGATTGACAGTGAACTATGCTATGTAGGTTGTCAGAGAGCATGACCCTTCTGGAAGAGATGTTGAACTTTTCCGCCGACACTTGTATTCTGGAGGAAAGGGTCCGACAGTGAAAGGTTTGAAAGGTGCAGAGCTGGCTGACGGGCTTTTTATCAAAGAAGGTGACTACAAGTTGGTGAAGACAAGATTTAGTGCTTTCTTTGCGACGCACCTTGATTCCGTTCTTAAAACACAAGGAATAAAGAACTTGGTAGTTGTTGGTAAGCACTGATACACACCGACTGATATAAAAGTTACTGTTTTTTTTGTCAGAATGGTAATTGGTGGCTGTAAGACCCGTCTCTTTTGTGTAACTGTATAATTACTTTCTTCTGACTCCTTACCTTTCTCATCTTTTCAAAATGCATATGGTGGCAATAACTCTGCTCTTACGAGCGTGAATCCATAACGGAAGAATTGTGCAATGCAGCAATCTTTTTATACCTTGCACATACACCATTGTTTATGCTGTAGAGTTCAGTACTACATGTAGGAAAAACCTTGTTTAGAGCAAATATTAATTCCTTTGTTTATGCTTAATTGGCCAATGTCAAGTTGGGCAGCTGCATTTATTGTTCTGTATATATGTGATGATTTTCAGGTGTTCAAACGCCAAATTGCATTCGGCAGACTGTCTACGATGCTGTGGAATTGGACTATGAGAAAGTTATTGTCCTTATTGATGCAACAGCTGCTGCTAGGCCAGATATCCATTTGGGTGAGTATTCTTCCTTCACACCAGCCCTTCTATTTTACTCTCCATGTCAAATACATATGGAGCTGGCACTTGGCGATTCCTTATGAGTATGTTTAAACTAATGTTGAGATGGTACTTGACATTAATCAGGGAAAGTTTGAAAGATAGTTTTCCATGTTAATAAAATTCACCTTTTAATATCCTTTCTTTCCTCTCATGGGGATGCACTAAGAGCTACACTCAGTTGAAGGCATAGTCTGTATCGTCAGATTGTCAAATTGATTTTCCCTATTGCATAGTGTTCTTTGTTTAAGTGGCACAATCAAAGAACTTTATTTCCAGAACACACTCAAAGTGTCGATCAGTCGATCTGCATCAGTACATAACTTACTAAAAGAAAATTTTGAGTTATTTCTAGAAATGTAAGCTGAATATTCCGTTTCCACATAAAAACATTAGAAATTTAAAAATAAGGAGTTTTACTCATGCTGCATCCAAATTCATGACCCTTGTCCTGATTACACCATGCGTGTATGCATCATGTGGCACACATGGTTATAAACTGCATGATCTTAGTTTGAACATGCAAGGGACATTTTGATCACCAACGAATGATATGCTTTGTTCAAAATAAGTTACACGGGTAGCAAAATTCTTTCAGAAATTATTATCTACAGCTCATTTTGGTGACTGGAGAGCTTTTCTCTTTCACAGCTCATAAAGTTTTTGTTTGCTGCCTTAGATTCCTGGGATTTACTGCTAACTGAATGATGGATTTATACATCATCAAACCTTGTATTCCTTTCTTTTCTGCTGTTACGTGGTCATATAAACATATCAATTGAAGGACATGCAAAAGAGCACTCCCTATACAGCATGTAAAATTATTGAATTTTGAAGAAATCGAACTCGTGCTGCAACCCTATTCATGGTCATCATGGATTTATTACCTGGCTTTATTACACCAACAAGCATATGTAAATCATGTGGCACCCACGGTTTGGAAATGCATGTGGTAGAATGCTTATAAAGGGGCAGTTTGATCACCCAGTACGAAAGTTACAAGTTACTTTGTAAAGAACACAACTATAGCTATGACCCATGTTGCTGAATGCAATGTTGCCATCTTCGATAGTTGAGAGAGTGAATATTTTGTTGATTCCATTTAATCTGTTTCCTATAATTTAGTATAATTGGTGACTTAAGGCAGCTACTTTTATGTTTCGCAGCAAATATCAGAGATATGAAGACCATCGGCGTGGAAACACCAACCTTGGAAGAGTGGCGCCGTTAAGCTTGTGGGTGGTGTACTTCATTCTTGGCACGAAGTGACATGCATATGTGCAGTAGAGGCAACAAATGCGCTACCACCTCCTTGCTCCCCATTCAGTCCCGACAAATGTAAATATGTTAATATTTGCATGGTTACATATATACAACTTCTAATCCGTCCTACATAGAGTTAATCATACAGTGTCATGTGGTTTCCCTTTATATGTGGTGGACTTTAGGGATCTAGTGTAAGGTAGTAGCCAACTCCAGACCCAGAACAGGGCGATTGGAAGGTGCTCGGGTTGTAGAAATTTTTGGTCTTTTGGAGAACGGATGGTTTGAGATGCCAGGTAGATGTTAAAACATCATTTGCATATGAATGCACATCAGTTGCAATGGTTGAGTAACCGTGTGAGATCTTGGCCAGGTCGGTTTTTCAGTTTAAGAGGTTGTTGGAAAAGTCTCTTTGTTTTCCATTGCTTGTCTATGTACTTTAGGCATGGAGTACTAGGAACGGTTAGAGATTTCAGGTCTGCATCGTGATGTAGATCAGTATTCAATTTTGGTAACTGTTGCAATGGTTGCATAGCTACTGTTGGACAGAACTTGCAGAGCGTCTTTTTTCTTAAACGATGTGATTGTTTTTTTCTTGCACTGTTGTCTCGTGAGTTGTGATTAAAGGCTGGAGTAGCTAGTAGTAGTTTTCTCATAATCTCAATTCTCAACTCACAAGACAAATTCAACTATCCTCCCATTCCAGTACATGATCGTCTTATACAAGATTGGGCACATGATCGTCTTATACAAGATTGGGCGATTGGCTGATGATCAGAACTCATCAATTACACATCGCGCAGCAAAAGAGGCACAGGACTAGATTCTCCAATCAATACAATTTCAGCCAAACAGCTGAAACTTGAGAGACACCATCATCAAATATCAAAACTACGCAACATTGGGTTGAGGTCGTTTCGATCGATCCATGAAAGCCACCTAGATCCATCGGACAAGATCAGAAGTACAGAACTCATCAGTTGCACTTGCACCTTGCGTAGCAACAGGTCCACAAGGACCACAACTACAGGGACAAAGACGAACCCAACATCAAACTAGGCACGCTTAGCATAGCATAGCATCGTCTAGCTAGAAATCTGAAACCAGGTCGACCGGACACTAAAGCAAGTTTTCTCATGAGTTGTGATTAAAAGCTACTCTAGTACGTAGTAGTTTTATCATGATCTTGCTCATAAGACAAATTCAACCATCCTCCCATTCCACTCCAACAACGAAACATGTCACAGATTCAGTTCATAGATCGGACAAGATCAGAAGTTCAGAAGTTGCACTTGCACCTTGCGTAGCAAGTGCAACAGGTCTACGGGGCAACAGCCTTACATTCATCTAATGTCAGCTAAAACTGCCACAACTCCAGGGACTAAGACGAACCCAACATCAAACTAGGCAAGCTCAGCATAGCATAGCATCGTCTAGCTAGAAATCTGAAACCAGCTCCACCGGACACGATCGATTGATCGATCAGGCATCGCTGTCATCGTCGTCGTCGCTGCCGACCCGCCGCTGTGGTTTGAAGTAGTCGGCGTCTTGGTTGGCCTTCTCGCAGGCGTCGATCCAGTCGTGGTAGACGTCGACGGGCTCGGTAAGGTGGTGCGCCGTGGTGTGGTAGGCCTCCTCGTAGACGTAGCAGACGGCGGTGGCGACGTAGAACTTGAGGTCGACGGCGCAGGACACGCC
Organism: Triticum dicoccoides; assembly: GCF_002162155.2. NCBI lineage: Eukaryota > Viridiplantae > Streptophyta > Magnoliopsida > Poales > Poaceae > Triticum > Triticum dicoccoides. The sequence goes on from NC_041392.1 coordinate 83,624,400, forward strand.
GCCGGGGTGGTTGCAGAAGGCCGTGTCCAGCTTGGGCGCCGGCCTCTTCCGCTGAGCCATCTTGGAGCTCATCGACTTGCGCTTCCCCATCTCTTCTCACCACCAGATCGCAGTCGCAGCTAGGTTCCGGCATACCCCGCAGCAGCCAGACCCTCGACATCATCGTCGTCATGGTCATAGCCGGGACGCTGTTGAAAATATTAGCACTTTTCCGATTAGACTTATCCACGAGTAAACAGTAAGTATGACATAAAAGGTATGCATCTCATAGCGATATCTAAGCATACTAGTGCGTGCAGAACATAAAATCGAACCTTCTATGAGCAGCACATATACGGCTAGCATAAGTACGAGTAAACGAGGGATGAACAGATCATACCCTCCGGTTGGCCAGCCAACGCGGCGGCTGCAGCTGCAGCCTCGGCATCGTCCGTGACCTTCTTCTTAGCGGCGGCGGCGTCGGCCATGGTGTCGATGCAGAGGAAGTAGTGGAAACAGAGGCGAACAGAGTTGGGGACGGATCGAGAGCAGTCGCGTCGAGACGCTTCCCAAAAACCTTATTGCCGTTCTCCCGGGCAGGATCTCAAACGACAGGGTTCTGGAAGCACCTGCTCTCCCGACCACCCGTGCACGCGGTCGTCGGGATGGGATCGTCGGAGGCAGACAGAGTAGTAGATGACGGCTAGGTCACGCGAGAGGAAGTGAGTGAAGTGAACTAAGTTACTTCACTGACCAGAGCCTTCTTATATAGTCTGTAAGGAAGAAAGTCATGGGCCTTGTCAAGGCCCACGACCGAGTCGGCCCACTCCCGGCAAGGGAGTTGACAAATACGCGGGTCCCGGCAAGGGTCGCACCCCCGGCAAGGGAGTCGATGAATCCCGACAACGCAAGTCAGTCCACAGTCCAACGTCTTGAACAGTGGCCCACATATTAGCGACTTGTTAATTAATCCCCGATTAATTAATTCATTTCTGAGCGGCAAAAATAAGCTTCAACTCGGCTCATTCCCGCAACCCGCAACCAGCAACCCGCGGCGCGCGCGCGTTGTGACGAGGCGTGGCGAGGCGGGCGATGGAGGAGGAGGAGCGCGCGTGTACCACTCCTCTTCCCAAGCTCCCAATGGCAAGTGGTAGAGCAGCCCTTATAAAGGGGTCTCAACTCTCCTCAACTAGTAAGGTGGGACTAAACTTCCCACCACCTGCCATCTCATACATGTGCCTCAAGATTAACCAGGGATTAGTGTCTTATATGGGCCTAAGCCCATCCATAATCTAACAATCCCCCACCAGATCTCGAGGCACATAAGTTTGTCAACTGTTTCAAACAATGTTTGATATACCAGAATTTTCAGTGGAGACTGTTAAGTTGAACTTCCACCTAGAGTAACAGGATTAGACTTCTTCACAACTGAACAATGGACTATGCCTTGAATTGTCAGTTTGGCGTGCAGAAGTTTCGCCTACTGTCAGCTGATACATGACTGCCGAAGGCTAAACCCCACGGGTGGAGCCTATTAGTCATACTCATGAGCTTACTAGAGATTGCCCAATCTCATAGACTGTGACCAGCAGTCGGGCTCACATAGGTGTGTTCCTCCAAAGAATATTCTGTAGGTTAGCATCTTGTTTACACAAGCTTTGGAACACATTAAGACAAAAGTCAGCCTGCCTTACAGAATTGAGAGTATTGTGCATCTCCAACGAAGTGGGTTAATTAAGGATACTCTCCTCAGTTGACCGCTGGATTGTTTTCCCAGGTCCTAATTCACGGGATCTCCGATCACATAGGTTGGGTTACCCCCATGGCAACTTACGTGGGTCTCATACCCATCTCCCTTGATGCATTTTCTATCACAATCCATGATAGCCCTTTTGTAAAAGGGTCTGCCAAATTCTTAGCCGTCTGGATGTAATCCAACACTATTACTCCGGAGTTTCTTGATTTTCTGACAGATTTCAATCTTATTCTTATGTGCTTTGTGGATTTCATGTTGTCCTTTGAACTTTTAGCCTTGGCAATCACTGTTTGATTGTCACAGTTCATAAGGACAGCCGGCACTGGTTTATCAACCACCGGCAAATCCATCAAAAGCTCTCGAAGTCATTCTGCTTCAACGCATGATGTATCTAATGTTGTGAGTTCTGCTTCAATAGTCGATCTGGTTAAGATCGTCTGCTTGCAAGACTTCCAGGAAACATCACCACCACCAAGTGTGAAGACATGTTCACTTGTGGCTTTCATCTCATCAGCATCAGATATCCAACTCGAATCACTATACCCCTTAAGTACTGTCGGGTACCCAGAATAGTGAATTCCATAGTTTGCAGGATCTTACAAATTACGCATTACTCGCTGAACAGCATGCCAATGCACATCTCCCGGATTGGAAACAAACCGGCCCAGTTTGCACATAGCAAACGAGATGTCAGAACGAGTAGCACATGCTAGGTACATCAGTGAACCAACCACTTGAGAATATCTCAATTGATCTACAGTCGTGCCTTCGAACTTTCGAATCCGCACGCTAGGATCATATGGTGTTGCAGAAGGTTTGCAGTCTGAATATCCAAAATGGCTCAAAATCTTCTCAACATAGTGGGATTGCAAAAGTGTAATTCCACCCTCAGAATTTCTCAGTAGCTTGATGTTCAGGATAACATCAGCCACACCCAGGTCCTTCATCTCAAAGTTGTGAGATAGAAAAGACTTGACCTCCTCAATGACCTTGAGGTGGGTCCCAAATATCAGTATGTCATCGACATACAGACACAGTATAACTCCTTCGCCCCCACCATAGCGATAGTATACACATTTGCCAGCTTCGTTCACAACAAAGCCAGCAGATGTCAGAGTAGTGTTGAGCTTCTCATGCCATTGCTTAGGCACTTGTTTCAGGCCATACAAAGATTTCACTAGCTTACACACCTTTCCTTCCTGGCCATTTACTACAAAGCCATCCGGCTGTTGCATGTAAATTTCCTTGTCTAGCTCTCCGTTAAGGAAAGCCGTCTTAACGTCCATCTGATGAACGAGAAGACCATGCGAGGCAGCCAAAGCGAGTAACACTCGAATGGTTGTCAGTCTAGCCACAGGTGAATAAGTGTCAAAGAAATCATCTTCTTCTTTCTTGGTATAATCCTTGGCCACAAGCCTAGCCTTGTACTTCTCAACAGAACCATCGGGCCTAAGCTTCCTTTTGAACACCCACTTACATCCTAATGGTCGACAACCATAAGGATGATTAGTGATCTCCCATGTCCCATTAGCCAAGATGGAATCCATCTCACTACGGACCGCATCCTTCCAGTAGTCAGTATCCGGAGATGCATAAGCTTCTGAAATGGAGCCGGGAGTATCATCATCCACGAGGTACACGAGGAAATCATCACCAAAGGACTTTGCAGTCCTCTGTCTCTTGCTCCTAACAGGAGCTTCCTCGTTATCCTCCGTGGAACTCTTATCACTTTCATGTTCATAATATTTCATCGGAATAGCAGGTTCAGGAGTCTCATCAGATTCCAGTCTAGAATTGCTTTGCATATCTCTCATGGGGAAAATATCCTTAAAGAATGTAGCATCCCTAGACTCTATAATTGTACCGACCTTCTGGTCAGGTACCTCAGATTTCACCACTAGAAATCTATAGCCAACGCTATGCTTGGCATAGCCAAGAAAAACACAGTCCACGGTCTTTGGTCCCAACTTGCGCTTTTTGATTATCGGCACATTGACTTTCGCCAAACAGCCCCAAGTGCGCAAGTAAGAAAGTGTAGTTCTTTTCTTTTCCCATTGCTCATAGGGAGTAGTCTCATTATCCTTTGTGGGAACTTTATTCAGGACATGACAAGATGTCAATACAGCCTCCCCCCACCATGCCTTGGATAAACTGATGTATCTAACATGGCGTTAACCAAATCAGTTAGAGTACGATTTTTCCGTTCGGCAACCCCGTTTGACTGGGGTGAGTAGGGAGGCGTCCTCTCATGAATAATGCCATGTTCCGCACAGAATAAATCAAACTCATTAGAAAAGTACTCTCCACCACGATCAGACCGGACTCGTTTTATTTTCTTCTCAAGTTGGTTCTCAACTTCAGCCTCATAGACTTTAAAGTAGTGTAGAGCCTCATCCTTAGTATTTAACAAATACACATAGCAAAATCTAGTGGAATCATCAAGCAGAGTCATGAAGTATTTCTTTCCACCTTTAGTCAACGCACCATTCATCTCACAGAGATCTGAATGTATGAGCTCTAGAGGTGCCAGGTGTCTCTCCTTCGCAGGCTTGTGAGGCTTACGAGATTGCTTAGCTTGCACACACGCATGGCACTTAGAGCCTTTGGCTAAAATGAAACTCGGGATTAAATCCATCTTAGCTAGCCGCGTCATACAACCGAAATTTATGCGACAAAGACGTGAATGCCAAACCTCGTATTCATTCACATTAGAATGAATTTGGTTCACGACTTTATTACAGAAATCCTCCAGGGAAAGGCGGAACAAACCACCACAATCATATCCTTTTCCAACAAATAGTCCATACCGAGATACGACTACTTTGTTAGACTCAAATATTAACTCAAACCCTTCTTTACATAGAAGGGAGCCACTAATGAGATTCTTCTTTATGGCGGGGACATGCTGCACGTTCTTTAGTTGCACGATCTTTCCTGAAGTAAACTTCAGATCTACCGTGCCAACACCATGAACAAAAGCATGCGAGCCATTCCCCATCAGGACAGAACAATCTCGTGCGACCTGGTAGGAAGAAAACAAAGACACATCAGCATACACATGAATATTGGCCCCAGTGTCAATCCACCAATCGGTGGACTGACAAACTGAAAACAGATTACCATACCCAGATGCTGCATCGTTGTTGCTCAGAGTGACATTCACAGACTTGGAGTCTTGTGCTGGCTTCTTGTACTTGTTTGGGCACTTATTTGCCCAATGTTCATCTGAACCACAAGTAAAGCAGCCGTCTCTCTTTTTATCTTTCTTCTTACCCTTCTTCTTAAAGGTAGTATTCTGCTGGACAGAGTTCTTTCCCTTAAACTTGTGGAAGTTCTTCTGCACCACATTGGCGCTAGAAGAACCCTCTGCCCCTTTCACGTGTGAGTCCTTTGCTCTCGAGTTCTGCTCAACACTGAGATGACCAATGACATCCTCAACAGAGAATTCACGTCTCAAGTGCTTGAGAGAAGTAGCAAAGTTCCTCCAACTAGGAGGGAGTTTTGCAATAATGCAACCCGCGACAAACTTGTCCGGTAACTCACACTTCAGGAGCTCCAGCTCCTTAGCAATGCACTTTATCTCATGAGCCTGGTCCAATACAGAACGGTTATCAACCATCCTGTAAACATGGAACTGCTCCATGGCATATAGCTCACTGCCAGCATCAGTTGCGCCGAATTTGACTTCGAGCGCATCCCACAAGTTTTTGGCAACACCCATATGAATATAGGCGTCAATCAACTTGTCTCCAATCACACTCAGAACTGCTCCCAGAAAGATTGTGGTTGCCTCCCTAAACGCCTTCTCCTGTTCAGGAGCAATCGTTTCTGTGAGGGACACACCACCAACCCAGAACACGTTCATCGCTGTGAGCCACAAGGTGGTCCTAGTCTGCCAACGCTTAAAATGCGTCCCGATAAACTTTTCCGATTTCAGAGTAGCAGCAAAGCCTTGAATCGAAAAGTGCCATAAAAGGTATGCATCTCATAGCGATACCTAAGCATACTAGCGCGTGCAGAACATAGAATCGAACCTTCTATGAGCAGCACATATACGACTAGCATAAGTACGAGTAAACGAGGGACGGTTCGGCTCATTCCCACAACCCGCGACGTGGCGAGGCGGGCGGCGGAGGAGGAGGAGCGCGCGTGTACCACTCCTCTTCTCAAGCTCCCAATGACAAGTGGTAGAGCAGCCCTTATGAAGGGGTCTCAACTCTCCTCAACTAGCAAGGTGGGACTAAACTTCCCACCACCTGCCATCTCATACATGGGCCTCAAGATTAATCAGGGATTAGTGTCTTATATGGGCCTAAGCCCATCCATAATCCAACAGACGCTAGGTGAGACCTGAGAGGCACCATTGCCAGCTTCCTACTGATCTTCGTCATGGTCTGGACTCTTGTAGTATTAGACATGGGTAGAAGGAGTATAATGTAAACAGACTGTATTTTGCATTATGCCTGCCTGCCGTAAAGATGCTACTGTAGATGGTAATCTGAATCCAGTTTGTTTGGGGGTAAAATCATAACATATACGTACACATTAAACCCTGGCACATAAATTGTTGGTTTCATAGTACTGTCCTTGCTGCAGATAATTCAGTTTTCCCATGGGGCACTATTTGTCACTTGTAGAAACTTTGGAACTCTTTGTTTGTACTGTAATTCTGTTTGATTTAGCATACTATAAATTCTTTGAACAACATGCGAGCAAAATTTCGCTGCAGAGTAGACAAATACCAGAGCCAGGACCCCTAGAAGTCGCCTTCATGTCCACCTCTTCAGAAGTGTCGCCGCCTGGGACACGATGACATGAGAATTCAGAACATTTTGCATTGAGATATACTAGTAGGTTTAGAAGGAAAACCCAGGAGCTCTTATGTTTCTGCTAGCTGAACTCGATTCATTATCCAGACAGGAGGAACCTTCTGTTTCACCCTTGTGGTTCTGAACTTCAGAACATGTGTGAACGTTGCCAGGTGGTATTCTGTTTTCAACAGATTGACTGAAGTTTGGTAGTAGAAATTTAGGACCGTCGAAATCAGCGGGCGCCACTGGCTTCATGGTGTCTCTTTGTTCTTAAATAGCGTAACTATTTTTTCCAGAGCAGAACAATTGTTTTCTTTTTTGAGAAAAAACAGCGCTCCACTTTATTCAGTTACAATGTTTATATATATGTGTCGTTACAGGATCATGACGGCCAACTGGATTGTTTTCGGCCTAGCCGTCCAGATTTGCCCGGAGGGTAATAAATAATGAGTCTAACCAAGCTTGCATGCGGTAGAACTTCTATCATGGAGAAGATCCATTGTTTTGCACTCGGTTCAGTTGTTGCATTCAAATGCTCAACGAGTTCATCATCGACCAAAGCCTAGACACATCTCACCATGGAGCATTGTAGCAAAGAGGTGTCTCCACGAGTCCTCCATACCACAAGTCATTAAACAGTGATCCGAGTCTGACATCTTTCTCTTGTGGGCTGTGGCAACCATCTTCAGTTGGAATGGATTTGGTGCGCCAGAGGCCAAAGAAAGTTCCGTACCTTTCCGGGCACATCAACGCCATAGAGAAGTCCATGATTTTCCTTCTGCAACAGGATCAGATGACCCACGGTTCCTTCCACACAAGTTTTCTATACTATTTAAACATCACCATGTCCTAAATGAACCAAAATAATTTTTCTGTGTTCCACGTATATTGATTCTTTTACAGAAATACTAACGCCAATATGTGTGGGCGTTTGCATATCGCCCACAGGTATGGATCAACGTCCGTTTATTTTTACACGAATCTTGACATGTTTTGCCGGATTTTTTATGCCACGCAGGACTGGATTGGTGTATAAGCATTCATCCGGTCGCCCACATGTTCGTTTCACCACGCGGAGGGGCTGGTGTGTGGGCGTTTAGCAGTTCGTCCACATGCCAGTTTTCACGCACGCATAGGGGTTGGTGTGTGGGCGTTTATCAGTTCGCCCACACGCCCGTCTCGTCTCCCACACCCAAAATTGTTAGTTGCCATGTGTTTTTACAGGGTATATGGCAACTGACCTAGCGTGGTTGTAAGCAGAAGGCAACTCTCTCTTTATCCGAGTTGTCATGTGTTTTGCAGGGTACATGGCAACTGCCCTAGCGTGCTTGTAAGCAGATGGCAACTCTCTCTTTATCTGAGTTGTCATGTGTTTTGCAGGGTACATGGCAACTGCTCTAGCGTGCTTGTAAGCAGATGACAACTTTCTCTTTATCCGAGTTGCACTGCCCTAGCGTGCTTGTAAGCAGATGGCAACTCTCCCTTTACTCAAACATGTTTCGTTGCCATGCCTTTTTTGTAGTGCTACATGGCAAATGCCTAGTGTTAGTAGGTGGCAACTCCTAAAGTTTTCAAAACATGGCAACTGTACTAGACCAGACCATACATGGCAACAGCTGTAGTTGTCCAAAAGTGACATCTGGCACTTGACCTGAGATGGCAACTACAGTTGAGCAACCATGGCAACTGTAGTTGTTAGACATGGCAACTGTAGTTCAGCAACATGGCAACTGCAGTTAAACGAACATGGAAGAAGGTCCAGACCATGGCAACTGTGGAGGCGCGTGCCGACTGTCACGCGAAGCGAGTGGGACCGTGAGTACGGGCGTGTGAGCGTTATCTATTTTACCCACACGCATGCATATGGAAGGGACTGCGAGGCAAAAGATCAGGCGTGTGGACATTACTTGTTTTGCCCACACACAGACGTATGGACTGGTTCTTTAGATACCACCAAAAACGTGTGGCCAGATTCCTTAACACCCACACATATAGGCGTTATTGGAACCCTTCTTTTAACCCTATAAGCATGATCCTTACATGGGCCGGATGGGCTGCTCCGCATCACAGCCAAAAAAATCAGAGAATGCGAGGTTTTAATCTCAGGGCCTCACCTACTGTCCCGAGGGTGCACCTATGTCTCGCTTCAAGTGAGACAGTAGGACGTCGCCCGATTGGGCCGCCCCAGTGCAGACACAGGCCTCCAACACCTTTTCTCATTCTTTCCTTTTTCACTTTTTTGCATATTTTTTTTATGTTTTCAGTACATTTATATTTTGAAATATTTTGAGTATGTCTATTATAAAATAACTTTCTATACAAAAGTTATAAATGTTAATCATGCATTAAAAAACGTTAAGTGTGCATAGAAAAATGTTTGCGATGTATTAAAAAAAGTGCACTGCGCATGAAAAGAACTAGAAATAAAAAATACTATAAAGTTTCATTTTTTGAAAAATGTAAACATGCATTCAAAAAATTTAAATGTGTAGAGAAAAAATGTTTCTGATGTATACAAAAAATATACAATGCATATGAAAAAACATAGAAATAAAAAATACTATCAGTTTACAATTTTTTTGAAAATTGCTAATCATGCATTACAAAAATATTAAATGTGTATAGAAAAAATCTTTCGGATGTATACCAAAGGTATATAGAAAAATGTACGATATGTACAGAAAAAAAGTAGACATGCAAATATATAAGTTTTCAAAAATGTTAATCATGTATTTCGACACTGTTAAATGTCTATGAAATATATTACTGATGTATACAAAAGATGTAGAATGTGTATTGAAAAGATAGACATAAAAATTATGTTTTTAAAAATTTAATCTTGACTTTGGAAAATTATAAGCATTTATATATAAAATGTTCCTGATGTCTACAGAAATGTACTATTTTTATGAAAACAATGGACATCTAAAATATATGTTTAAAAAAATTCGTAATAATGTATTTAAAAATGTTAAACTTGATGGAGATAAAAACATATGTTTAAAAATTTTAATCTTGAATTTGGAAAATAATA
>NC_041392.1:83634134-83645292 GCF_002162155.2 Triticum dicoccoides
TGTATTTAAAAAATCTTAAACTTGTATATAAAAAATGTTACTGGTGTATACGAAAAATGAACAAAGTAAACACATAAAAGTAGAAAAAGAAACATAAGTAACAAAGAAAAAAAAAGAGAAGCGAAAAACCATCAAAAGACTAATATGAAGAAAGAAATAGATAAAAATAAATAAAGAAAACCCCACTAAAACCGTTTAAAGAAACAAAAAAATGAGGAAAAACAGAAAATCAATGAAAAAAGGTAAACCAAATGACAAAGTAAAGGAAAACGAAAAAGTGAAGAAAAAAGGAAAAAAAACGGGACAGAACCATACGTAGAACGAGTGAGCGAGCGACTGGACAAGCGAGCCCGCCCGTACTCACGAGCTCTTCAGGCGAGACAGATGCTAATCTCGTTATAAGCGAGTTATAGCATTCGTGATGCCCCGAAAACTGCAACCACCTCCTAAGCTAGCCCATGGTTGTGATGGAAAAAAAAATATTTACCTAATTAGTCCCATCTCAGATTTCTTTTACATCAATTTGTTTCAATTTATATATGTTCTAAAGTTACCTGAAAATCAACAAGCCACCTAGAGAATCATGAAACAAGCAGGACGTTGTACCCAGACCTGGCCATGGGCAGCCCGGCCTGGTCGGGCCGACCCGACCTTGTCCACGGGCCGGGCTCAGGCCTAGATTTCAAGCCCCACGGCCGGGCCTGCCCGGGCTCGGGCCCGTCGTATTCGCATGTTAATGAAGAGGCCCGACCCGAGGCCCGATGGGCTTTTAGCGTGATGGGCTAGGCTTGGGCCCGATTTTTAGGCCCGATGGCCGGCCGGGCTCGGGCCTGGGTTTTTGCCATTGGGCTTTGGTAGGCCCGGCCCGAAACCCGGCCCGACCCGAAAGATGGCCAGGTATAGTTGTACCCATCGACAATTATAGGAAGGATTTAACCATTGCACCGAGGGGGAGCTCAAACCTCCCGCGAAAATGTCTGGTGTCACACCCTATGTTTTGATTTTCGGCCGAAAAAATGGATTTTGGCCTCGGCCATCTCGGCCTGAGGCGAAATCTATCTTTCGGCTGAAATTTGTCAAATTTGGCAAAATTTGGTCAAATTTCGGCCAAAATTTTGAAAATGGTCGGCCATCTCGGCCTGGGGCGAAAAAAGTCTCAAACAGAAAATCAAAACGCTGGTCGCACCCTCTCTCCGCTGAATAGTCAAGGGAAAAACTGGGCGTTGTTTGTCTTGTGTGCATCCTCAGCGTTGGATGTTGAATGAACGGCGGATGTTGGGGGCTACTCCTCGCAGCCCCGGCTCCCTCGCCGAACCGATCACCGAGACGGAAGCCAACCAAACCCTAAAAGCACGGCTATGGCGCCGCCGACGCGCCCCCGCCTCCCTTGGCGAATGGATCACCGCGGCAGAGGCGATCTTGTAGCCGGCCAAGCCAACCAAACCGTAAGAAGCACGGCCATGGCGCCGGCCACGCAGGAAGAGGTGTCGGGATCCAGGGAAGCCCAACCGGAAGCGGCGCCGTCATCGCAGCGAGGCCAGAGGAAAACCTCCCCGAAGCCCTCGCCCGCAGCATCGCAGCCAGGCAAGAGGGAATGCCCCGTGGAGCCGTCCGAGAGCGAGAGGCGGAAGAGAACCCACAAGAGCGACGACGAGAAGAAAGCTTCGGCTTCACCGAGCGCATCGGATGCCTCCTCCTCGTCGTCCTCTGCGGTCAGCTCTCCCCTGCGCCGGCCTCATTCCCCCGCCTGCCTCCGAGAATTTAGACATGACGAGGGCCCTGAGATTGTGGCTGCCATTGAAGCTTATGAGGAGTTGGAATCCAAGTACCTTGCGAAAATAAGTAAGTTTGCATGGCAGACTTCCTTGAACTCTTGTCTGTGTGGTACACAACACCTCGGCGAGGCCGCTGAATGCTGCTAGACTAGATATGCTAGTAGAACATTCGATATATTGAGAGAGAACGCAGTAGAGACTTGCAACAACTACTTCGGTGCTAGGACAGAAGGTTTATCTTGTGGCCCTAACACTCCGCTTTCATTCCATCCGATTACTAGGATAGACATGCACCTCTATAAAAAACAATAGTCAATTACTCCCTTTGTTCCTAAATATTTGTCTTTCTAGACATTTCAAACAGACTATCACATACGGATGTATGTAGATATTTTTTAGAGTGTAGATTCACTTATTTTGCTTCGTATGTAGTCATTTGTTGAAATATCTAAAAAGACAAAAATTTAGGAACGGAGGGAGTATAAATGAAACATGTCTATTTTGCTTAAGATGATATGTATTTGAACACAATAGACTGATTCACCATTTTTTGGATGTTAACGTGCAGAGCGCCAAGAGGAGCTTGTAACACTTGATCCGTCTATGCTTTATTCGTGTTTGGTAAATGCGAACTTGCAGCGAGTTCGCGAGTCTGCAACAAAAACAGTTTTCCAAGTAGCTAAAGTTATTCTTCTACTTTCATCGTATGTTGGTATGTAACACATTGCCTTTATTTAGTGTCTTCAATTCCTATCATTTTTCTTTCTCTAATCTATGATTCATTCTACAGACGGTAAACTGATGGCACAATCATCTGGCTTTCTAATTGATTGGGATGAGGGGACTAAAGAGGGCACTGTTCTGACACCTGCTTGCATAATATGCTTAAAATATAGTCCTAAGCCAGTGGTTAGGTACAGATGAGTATGCACCCAATGTTATGACCGATTTGGTCTATACTAGAAAGAGGCTCACCGGGCATTAGTATTAGGGGCTTGGCCCACAAGTTATTTTAGGCAAGTTATTTTAGGCAAGTTATCTTAGGCTAAAGTTATAAATACTAGTTGTAAGACACCGTTGAAATCAAGCAATAAAGATATTATCATCTTCTATTGCCCGGCTCCCTGAGGAGCCGGAACCCTAGCCGCCGCCGCCTCTAACCCTGGCCGCGACGGCGCCTGTCCGGCGGCGCGCCCGCTCAAGCCCTCGCCCCCCTCCTCCTTGCCCATACAATCTGTGGTATTCAGAGACACCAACTCGATCATGTCGCTTCCACCATCACCGCCGCTGCTGCCAAACACCACCACCTCGCCTACGCTGCCGCCAACCCCGTCCGCGTCCATGCCGGCGCTCACATCCAGGACGGCCACCCCAACAGCGCCGACCGCCACCGCGGCAGAGCCGCCCCCCATCCTCTCGCCCGAGGAGCACAAACCACCGTAAGTAGGGCCGGAGGACGTCGTTCATCAGGGCCTGGAAAGTCGCTGGGGCGTTGGCGAGGCCGAAGGGCATCACCAAGAACTCGAAGTGGCCATGGTGGGTGCGAAACGCCGTCTTGGCGATGTCGTTGGGATGCATACGCACCTGATGATAGCCTGACCGGAGATCGAGCTTGGTGAAGAAGCGCGCCCCATGGAGCTCATCCAAGAGCTCGTCGACCATCGGTATAGGGAACTTGTCCTTGAGCGTGAGCGCGTTCAGGGCGCGGTAGTCGATGCAGAAACGCCAAGTGCCGTCCGACTTGCGGACGAGCAGCACCGGGGCGGTGAAGGGTGACGTGGAGATCCGGATGATGCCCGCGGCGAGCATCAGGGCACACTGGCGCTCCAACTCATCCTTCTGCAGCTGAGGGTAGCGGTAGGGTCGAACCGCCACGGGAGGGGTACCCGGCATGAGGTGAATATGATGGTCGTACACCCGGGCGGGCGGAAGACTGTTGGGGATCGTAGCAGAAATTCAAAATTTTCTATGCATCACCAAGATCAATCTTTGGAGTAATCTAGCAACGAGGGGAAGGAGAGTGCATCTACATACCCTTGTAGATCGCTAAGCGGAAGCGTTCAAGTGAACGGGGTTGATGGAGTCGTACTCGTCGTGATCCAAATCACCGATGATCCTAGTGCCGAACGGACGGCACCTCCGCGTTCAACACACATGCAGCCCGGTGACGTCTCCCATGCCTTGATCCAGCAAAGAGAGAGGGAGAGGTTGAGGAAGACTTCGTCCAGCAGCAGCACGATGGCGTGGTGGTGGTGGAGGAGCGTGGTACTCCAGCAGGGCTTCGCCAAGCACCGCAAGAGACGAGGAGGGAGAGAGGTAGGGCTGCGCCAGGGAGAGGTCAAAACTCATCTATTGGCAGCCCCAAAGACCTCAACTATATATAGGGGAGAGGGAGGGGGTGCGCCCCCTTTAGGGTTTCCACCCCAAGGGGTGCGGCAGCCCCAAACCCATCTAGGGTGGCGGCCAAGGGAGGGAGAGGGGGAGACTTGCCTCCCAAGTAAGGTGGAGGCGCCCCCTCCCTAAACCCTAGGCGCCTTGGGCCCTTGTGGGGGGGCGCACCAGCCCATCTGGGGCTGGTCCTCTTCCACACTTGGCCCATGCTGCCCTCTGGGGCCGGTGGCCCCACTTGGTGGACCCCCGGGACCCTCCCGGTGGTCCCGGTACATTACCGATAGCAACCGAAACCTTTCCGGTGACCAAAACAGGACTTCCCATATATAAATCTTTACCTTCGGACCATTCCAGAACTCCTCGTGATGTCCGGGATCTCATCCGGGACTCCGAACAACATTCGGTAACCACGTATATCTATTCCCTATAACCCTAGCGTCATCGAACCTTAAGTGTGTAGACCCTACGGGTTCGGGAACCATGCAGACATGACCGAGACACTTCTCCGGCCAATAACCAACAGCGGGATCTGGATACCCATGTTGGCTCCCACATGTTCCACGATGATCTCATCGGATGAACCACGATGTCGAGGATTCAATCAATCCCGTATACAATTCCCTTTGTCTAGCGATACGATACTTGCCCGAGATTCGATCGTCGGTATCCCGATACCTTGTTCAATCTCGTTACGGGCAAGTCTCTTTACTCGTTCCGTAACACATCATCTCGTGATCAACTCCTTGGTCACATTGTGCACATTATGATGATGTCCTACCGAGTGGGCCCAGAGATACCTCTCCGTTTACACGGAGTGACAAATCCCAGTCTCGATTCGTGCCAACCCAACAGATACTTTTGGAGATACCTATAGTGTACCTTTACAGCCACCCAGTTACGTTGTGACGTTTGGCACACCCAAAGCACTCCTACGGTATCAGGGAGTTGCACAATCTCATGGTCTAAGGAAATGATACCTGACATTAGAAAAGCTTTAGCATACGAACTACACGATCTTTGTGCTAGGCTTAGGATTGGGTCTTGTCCATCACATAATTCTCCTAATGATGTGATCCCGTTATCAATGACATCCAATGTCCATGGTCAGGAAACCGTAACCATCTATTGATCAACGAGCTAGTCAACTAGAGGCTTACTAGGGACATGGTGTTGTCTATGTATCCACACATGTATCTGAGTTTCCTATCAATACAATTCTAGCATGGATAGTAAACGATTATCATGAACAATGAAATATAATAATAATAACTTAATTTATTGTTGCCTCTAGGGCATATTTCCAACAGTCTCCCACTTGTACTAGAGTCAATAATCTAGTTCACATCACCATGTGATTAACACTCACAGGTCACATCGCCATGTGACCAACATCCAAAGAGTTTACTAGACTCAATGATCTAGTTCACATCACTATGTGATAAACACTCAAAGAGTTCTGGGTTTGATCATGTTATGCTTGTGAGAGAGGTTGTAGTCAACGGGTCTTGCCATATTCAGATCCCTATGTATTTCGCAAAACTTTATATCGTAGATGCTGCTACCACGTTCCACTTGGAGCTATTCCAAATTATTGCTTCATTATACGTATCCGGTATCTCTACTCAGAGCTATCCGGATAGGTGTTAAGCTTGCATCGACATAACTCTTTACGTCGAACTCTTTATCACCTCCATAACCGAGAAACATTTCCTTATTTCTCTAAGGATAATTTTGACCGCTATCTGGTGGTCCAGTCCTAGATCACCTTTGTACCCTCTTGCCAGACATGTGGCAAGGCACACATCAGGTGCGGTACTCAGCATGGCATACCGTATAGAGCCTATGACAAGAGCATAGGTGACGACCTTCGTCCTTCCTCTTTCTTCTGCCGTGGTCAAGCTTTGAGTCTTACTCAACTTCACACCTTACAACTCAAGTAAGAACCCCTTCTTTGACTGATCTATTTTGAACTCCTTCAAAAACATGTCAAGGTGTGCGTTCTTTGAAAGTATCATCAGGTGTCTTGATCTATCTCTATAGATCTTGATGCCCAGTATGTAAGCAACTTTATCCAGGTTTTCCATTGAAAAACACCTTTCAAATAACCCTATATGCTTTCCAGAAATTCTACATCATTTCGGATCAACAATATGTCATCCACATATACTTATCAGAAATGTTGTAGTGCTCCCACTCACTTTATTGTAAATACAAGTTTCTAGCAAACATTGTATAAACCTAAAAGCTTTGATCACTCCATCAAAGCATATATTCCGATACCGAGATGCTTGCTCTAGTCCATAGAAGGATCGCTGGAGCCAGCATACCTTTTAGCATCCTTAGGATCGACAAAACCTTTTATTGTATCACATACAACTTTTTCTTACGAAAACTGGTAAGAAAACTTGCTTTGACATCAATCTGTTAGATTTCATAATCAAAAAATACAGCTAATGCTAACATGATTCCAACGGACTTAAGCATCGCTACGGGTGAGAAATTCTCATCGTAGTCAACTCCTTGAACTTGTGAAAAGACTCTTTCCCACAAGTCAAGCTTCATAGACGGTAACATTACCACCCACGTCCGTCTTCTTCTTAAAGATCCATTTATCTCAATGGCTTGCCGATCATCGGGCAAGTCCACCAAAGTCCATACTTTGTTCTGACATATGGATCCTATCTCAGATTTCATGGCTTCTAACCATTTGTCGGAATACGGGCCCACCATCGCTTCTCCATAGCTCGTAGGTTCATTGTTGTCTAACAACATGATATCTAAGACAGGATTACCGTACCACTTAGGAGTAGTACATATCCTTGTCGACCTACGAGGTTCGATAGCAACTTGATCCGAAGCTTCATGATCACTATCATTAACTTCCTATTCAACAGACGTAGGTGCCACAGAAAACATCTTTCTGTGTTGCATCACTCTCTGGTTGAAATAAAGGTTTGACAACATCATCAAGTTCTATCTTCCTCCCACTCAATTCTTTCGAGAGAAACTCCTTCTCGAGAAAGGACCCGTTCTTAGCGACAAACAATTTGCCCTCGGATCTGAGATAGAAGGTATACCCTACTGTCACCTTTGGGTATCCTATGAAGATGTGTCTGTCCGCTTTGGGTTCGAGCTTCTCCGGCTGAAGCCTTAAGCATCGCAGCCCCAAATATTAAGAAACGACAACTTTGGTTTCTTGCCAAACCAATGTTCATACGACGTCGTCTCAACGGACTTAGATGGTGTCCTATCTAAAGTGAATGCAGTTGTCTCTAACACATAACCTCAAAATGAAAACGGTAGATTGGTATGAGACATCATAGATCGCACCATATCTCATAGGGTTCGATTACGACGTCCGGACACACCATTACCTTGTGGTGTTCCAGGTGGCTTCAACTGTGAAACAATTCCACAATGTCTTAAGTGATTACCAAACTCATAACTCAGAAAATCCCATTTTGATCAGATCATAGGAACATGATCTTATTGTTATGATGATTCTTAACTTCACTCTGAAATCGCTTGAACTTTTCAAACGTTTCAGACTTGTGCATCATTAAGTAGATATACCTATATCTACCCAAATCGTCAGTGAAGATGAGAAAATAGCGATAGCCACCGCACACTTCAATTCTCATTGGATCACACGTATCAGCATGCATGATTTCCAACAAGTCACTTGTCCGTTTCATTGTACCTGAAAACGGGGTCTTAGTCATCCTTCCCATGAGGCATGGCTCGCATGTGTCAAGCGATTCAAAATCAAGTGACTCCAAACACCCATCGGTATGAAGTTTCTTCATGCATCTTACGCCAATATGACCTAAGCGGCAGTGCCACAAGAAAGTGGTACTATCACTATTAACTCTACATCTTTTGGCGTGAACATGTGTATTACCACGACCGAGATTCAATGAACCATTCACATAGGGTGCATGACCATGAAAGGTATCATTCATGTAAACAGAATAACCATTATTCTCTAACTTAAATGAATGACCGTATTGCAATGAACATGATCAAATCATATTCATGCTCAACGTAGACACCTGATAACATTTATCTAGGTTCAATACTAATCCCGAAGGCAGATGGAGCGTGCGATGGTGATCTCATCAACTTTGGAAACACTTCCAACACACATCGTCACCTCGCCCTTAGCTAGTCTCCGTTTAGTCCGTAGCTTTTGCTTCAAGTCACCAATAATAGTAACTGAACCGGTATCTAATACCCAGGTGCTACCAGGAGTACTAGTGAGGTACACATTAATAACACGTATATACTTTGTTGAAGTTGCCAGCCTTCTTATCTACCATGCATTTGGGGTAATTCCGCTACCGGTGATCGTTCCCATTACAATAGAAGCACTCAGTCTCAGGTTTGGGTTCAACCTTGGGTTCCTTCACTGGAGCGGCAACTGGTTTGCCATCCATGAAGTTTCCCTTCTAGCCCTTGCCCTTCTTGAAACCAGTGGTCTTGTCAAACCATCAATACTTGATGCTCCTTCTTGATTTCTACCTTTTGCGGTCTTAAGCACCGCGAACAGCTCCGGGATCAACTCCATCCCTTGCATGTCATAGTTCATCACAAAGATCTAGTAGCTTAGTGATAGTGGCTAGAGAACTCTATCAATCACTATCTTATCTGGAAGTTTAACTCCCACTGCTTTAAGTGATTGTAGCACCCAGACATTTTGAGCACATGCTCACTAGCTGAGCTATTCTCCTCCATCTTGTTGGCAAAAGAACTTGTCAGAGGTCTCACACCTCTCAACACGGGCATGAGCCTGAAATCCCAATTTCAGCTCTTGGAACATCTCATATGTTCTATGGCGTTCAAAACGTCATTGGAATCCCGATTCTAAGCCGTGAAGTATGGCGCACTAAACTATCAAGTAGTCATCAGGATGTGTCTGTTAGGTGTTCATAACATCCACAGACGATGTTGTAGGGGTTTGCACATCGAGCGGTGCATGAAAGACGTAAGCCTTCTGTGTAGCAGTGAGGACACTCCTTGGACTATGGACCTAGTCCGCATCATTGCTTACAATATCTTTCAACTTAATCTTTCTCTAGGAACGTATTGAAACAGGGAGCTACAACGTGAGCTATTTATCTACAACATATTTGCGAAGACAATTCAGACTATGTTCATGATAATTGAGTTCATCTAATGAACTCCCACTCAGATAGACATCCCTCTAGTCATCTAAGTGAAACATGATCCGAGTCAACTAGGCCGTGTCCGATCATCACGTGAGACGGACTAGTCAACATCGGTGAACATCTTCATGTTGATCGTATCTTCTATACGACTCATGCTCGACCTTTCGGTATTCCGTATTCCGAGGCCATGTCTATACATGCTAGGCTCGTCAAATCAACCTAAGTGTTTTTGCTGTGTAAATCTGGCTTACACCCGTTGTATTCGAACGTTAGAATCTATCACACCCGATCATTACGTGGTGCTTCAAAATGACGAACCTTCGCAACGGTGCATAGTTAGGGGGAACACTTTCTTGAAATTTTAGTGAGGGATCATCTTATTTAAGCTACCGTCGTTCTAAGCAAATAAGATGTAAAACATGATAAACATCACATGCAATCAAATAGTGACATGATATGGCCAATATCATTTTGCTCCTCTTGATCTCCATCTTCGGGGCTCCATGATCATCGTTGTCACCGGCATGACACCATGATCTCCATCATCATGATCTCCATCATCGTGTCTTCTTGAAGTTGTCTCGTCATCTATTACTTCTACTACTATGGCTAACTCTTTAGCAATAAAGTAAAGTAATTACATGACGTTTAAGTTGACACGCAGGTCATAAATAAATTAGGACAACTCCTATGGCTCCTGCTGGTTGTCATACTCATCGACATGCAAGTCGTGATTCCTATTACAAGAACATGATCAATCTCATACATCACATATATCATTCATCACATCCTTTTGGCCATATCACATCACAAGGCATATGCTGCAAAAACAAGTTAGACGTCCTTTAGTTGTTGTTGCAAGTTTTTACGTGGCTGCTATAGGTTTCTAGCAAGAACGTTTCTTACCTACGCCAAAACCACAACGTGATATGCCAATTTCTATTTACCCTTCATAAGGATCCTTTTCATCGAATCCGATCCAACTAAAGTGGGAGAGACAGACACCCACTAGCCACCTTATGCAACTAGTGCATGTCAGTCGGTGGAACCAGTCTCACGTAAGAGTACGTGTAAGGTCGGTCCGGGCCGCTACATCCCACGATGCCGCCGAATCAAGATAAGACTAGTAACGGCAAGTAAATTGACAATATCGACGCCCACAACTGCTTTGTGTTCTACTCGTGCATAGAAACTACGCATAGACCTAGCTCATGATGCCACTGTTGGGGATCGTAGTAGAAATTCAAAATTTTCTACGCATCACCAAGATCAATCTATGGAGTAATCTAGCAACGAGGGAAAGGAGAGTGCATCTACATACCCTTGTAGATCGCTAAGCGGAAGTGTTCAAGTGAACGGGGTTGATGGAGTCGTACTCGTCGTGATCCAAATCACCGATGATCCTAGTGCCG
Source organism: Triticum dicoccoides (assembly GCF_002162155.2). Lineage (NCBI taxonomy): Eukaryota > Viridiplantae > Streptophyta > Magnoliopsida > Poales > Poaceae > Triticum > Triticum dicoccoides. Next base: position 83,644,881 of record NC_041392.1, read on the forward strand.
AACGGACGGCACCTCCGCGTTCAACACACATGCAGCCCGGTGACGTCTCCCATGCCTTGATCCAGCAAGGAGAGAGGGAGAGGTTGAGGAAGACTCCGTCCAGCAGCAGCACGACGGCGTGGTGGTGGTGGAGGAGCGTGGTACTCCAGCAGGGCTTCGCCAAGCACCGCAAGAGACGAGGAGGGAGAGAGGTAGGGCTGCGCCAGGGAGAGGTCAAAACTCATCTATTGGCAGCCCCAAAGACCTCAACTATATATAGGGGAGAGGGAGGGGGGTGCGCCCCCTTTAGGGCTTCCACCCCAAGGGGTGCGGCAGCCCCAAACCCATCTAGGGTGGTGGCCAAGGGGGGGAGAGGGGGAGACTTGCCTCCCAAGTAAGGTGGAGGCGCCCCCTTCCTAAACCCTAGGCGCCT
>NC_041392.1:83645522-83691484 GCF_002162155.2 Triticum dicoccoides
GCACCAGCCCATCTGGGGCTGGTCCCCTCCCACACTTGGCCCATGCTGCCCTCTGGGGCCGGTGGCCCCACTTGGTGGACCCCCGGGACCCTCCCGGTGGTCCCGGTACATTACCGATAGCAACCGAAACCTTTCCGGTGACCAAAACAGGACTTCCCATATATAAATCTTTACCTCCGGACCATTCCGGAACTCCCCGTGATGTCCGGGATCTCATCCGGGACTCCGAACAACATTCGATAACCACGTATATCTATTCCCTATAACCCTAGCGTCATCGAACCTTAAGTGTGTAGACCCTACGGGTTTGGAAACCATGCAGATATGACCGAGACACTTCTCCGGCCAATAACCAACAGCGGGATCTGGATACCCATGTTGGCTCCCACATGTTCCACGATGATCTCATCGGATGAACCACGATGTCGAGGATTCAATCAATCCCGTATACAATTCCCTTTGTCTAGCGGTATGATACTTGCCCGAGATTCGATCGTCGGTATCCCGATACCTTGTTCAATCTCGTTACCGGCAAGTCTCTTTACTCGTTCCGTAACACATCATCCCGTGATCAACTCCTTGGTCACATTGTGCACACTATGATGATGTCCTACTGAGTGGGCCCAGAGATACCTCTCCGTTTACACGAAGTGACAAATCCCAGTCTTGATTCGTGCCAACCCAACAGATACTTTCGGAGATACCTGTAGTGTACCTTTACAGCCACCCAGTTACGTTGTGACGTTTGGCACACCCAAAGCACTCCTACGGTATCCGGGAGTTGCACAATCTCATGGTCTAAGGAAAATGATACTTGACATTAGAAAAGCTTTAGCATACGAACTACACGATCTTTATGCTAGGCTTAGGATTGGGTCTTGTCCATCACATCATTCTCCTAATGATGTGATCCCGTTATCAATGACATCCAATGTCCATGGTCAGGAAACCGTAACCATCTATTGATCAACGAGCTAGTCAACTAGAGGCTTACTAGTGACATGGTGTTGTCTATGTATCCACACATGTATCTGAGTCTCCCATCAATACAATTCTAGCATGGATAATAAACGATTATCATGAACAATGAAATATAATAATAATAACTTAATTTATTATTGCCTCTAGGGCATATTTCCAACAAAGACCCCGTGGCTCGTCGAAGAGGTCGCTGTGCTGTTGCAGAAGGGAATCCAGCAGGGGTTGCTCGGCCTCCGAGGACGCGGCGACCAGCTGGAGACGTGGCACGGCCGGCGCAGCGCCCCCAATGCCGTCCCACCGGATGCGGCGGCCAGAACGTCATTCTGAGCACGTCGAACTCCCATAGGATGGGACCGAGGGTCCGTAGAAAATCCACCCCGAGGATGAAGTCGAAGCAGCTTCATTACCTGCGCAGGGATCGACCTCGGCTGCTTGTATAATACACGTGACATCAGTGTATTGCATCGGATCTAGACCGTCGATTTCGCTCCGACGGACGGTCCATATCATCGGGATGCACTGTAAATTGACTCTATTTTTGTTTATACATACAAGGAGTCAAGGAGTATGTGTTATCGCGATGCCCAGATCAGGATCAGGATTTCACGAGAAGGCAGGCCAAATCAGGTCACTAGTGCGCCGGAGTATGGCAGAACCCGAACAATCTCGTGTGTGCTGGACAAGTCCAGATTCATGCGTCAGATTAGATGGATCACTTGAATGAGTTTAGCAATCCAATAACACTGACGAGGTGGCTACATCACCACTACGGGGCCTCTATCGTGTGTACGTCGAGTTCCGTCCGGACCACGCTCGGGTGCTACAAAGGGTTGAACGTTCTACACCCTCTAGGCCTCTACCAGTGGGTAAGGGACCTCAAGCTGAAGAAGAACTCGCTTGAAGGGCTGGCTGAGCGGAGTGGAGCAACCTTGCAGATGCATCCCACAGGGATTTTCTTCCCAGCCCGAAAACATTTCCTCCATCATATTTACATATAGACATGTGCTGACGTGCTGGCTCCCATATTCAACGCGGCCATGTCCATCACAGCAAATAAGGTGGATCGGTATTGTATCAACCCCATCTTCTGTGTGAGCACCTCGAGCAGGATTTTGCGAAATGCCCAGATGCATGTGGTCAACATTGTAGTCAAGGAGGGATTCCAACGGGGTTGCCATCCAAGTGTGGCGTCTCACATTGTTTAGCACACATCCTCTCGTTCCCGACCCCTCTAATTCCGTAATGCTCATCACACTCTTATTTTGTTATCCTCTTGTGTCTTCACCATGCTTAGCTTTTTCCTATCTTTCCCGTCCATGCCTATTCAAACGATAGCAGCGGGGATGGGTGTTTCATCGAGCACATATATGGAGAGAGTTTGATGCCAAACACAAGTCTACCTCAGTAGCGTATATGTATGCACAAACACGGCGGGTGGTTGTTGGGTGAGCAATGGCACTACAATTCTGCATCCGATTCATGCCCTGATGCATGTGCATCTGTGTCTGTGATCATTGCACGGAGCTAAAAGTTGGATCTCAAATTGATTGTATGCGATGATAGGTAGTACGCACATCGTGGACACGAAAGTCTGTCAAGAGCTAGCCAACGTGTGCACACAATCTTAATGAAGATTATACGAAGATTTAAACTTGGGCTACTACAATGAATATCGCAAGCCAAACCATTGTTTCCAACCAATGATACACATATATACGACGGTTGGTATATACGACGGATATACCTATATGACTCTTCGAAATGAGAAATCCGCAGATGTATCTAGATTATTTAATTTTTTTCCAGGTTGCTTTATTCTACTCATATAAATACTAGTAGGTAAGCTATTCAAGGAAAAAAAGGTGTCTTGCTCATCCCGTACGACCGTACTTACATAATACAAGCTGACGGTAACAATATCTCCCCTACCCTCTTTTATCAAGTGGACAATCTCCCTGACTCAAGGGCGAACCATTGCACGATATTCAAATGCTCTAGTTAGTTGTCTATTCAAAATTTCAAATGCTCTGTTCAACTGATGAAATAACTAAATAATGTTTAGCTCTTGAGTTGGATTTCCGAATAATGTGTTCCTTCTTGCATTCAGCATTTCATATGCGAATGTGATCTGTATGTTGAACTCCTGGTAAATTTGATATTTCTACATTTCCATCTCGCTTGAGTAGGTAGTTTCGGAGGAAAAAACACATACACGGTAGCAATGTCCGCATAGATATGACTATCTAGCTTCCTATGATGTTGACAATTAAGGGCTCACTCGGTTTGGAGAAAATCAAAACGTAGGAATTAGAAGTAGTATAGGAATTTGATAGGACGGCACTTGCCATTCTAAGAAATTTACTTGCCTCATTCCTACGTGCAAAATGAGTTTTGAGTGGATGTGTAATTTCCTCCAAAAACACATGAAATGAGACATTACTTTTTCGAAAAGAAGGAATATACCTGGCCTTTGCATCAAGCGATGTACAAAACCATTTATTTAACCAAATGTTGTAGAAAAGTGCGAGTACCAACTCAAGTACTCGTAAACAAGGGCAATAAGGTATAAAAATAGTCACAACAGGGAAAAATAGGACACAAGAGCTACATGCCTATCCTATGATCGAACCGCCATCCAAATGGATTATATGTAGCCCATACTACCGTCACTCATCGGCTGCATCCAAAGGCCCTATGCTCCCTCTAGCAATGACCACATACGGATCCATCCAGACGCCTGACAGATAACCTGCAAAAAGTTTGTGATATTTGTCCTTTTAAATACAATAGCATTATACAGTTCCAAATAGTTCAAAATAATGTACAAACCCCCCACACAAATTTGTGCCGCTATATTAGGCTCAACCTCGCCTAACCAATTGCTAAACAGATTGGAGATACTAGTAGGTGGAGAAACATTAAAGGATACATGTATTGTTCACAACAATAACTTGGCTAGTGGGAATTTGAGAAACAACTGTTGACCTCGTTATCACAAAAGCAACATCGTTTACTCCCCTCCCACCTACGTTTTGTCAAACTGTCCTTAGTCAGAATCATTCCCTTATGCATAAACCACATATTTTTTTATTTTAAAAGGCACCTCTATTTTTTATATATGAATTGATCTGAGGATTTGTACATTATTAATCTTGTCCACATACATAGATTGGACTGAGCATGCCTGAAACTGAGAGTTCCCATTGGAATACATCTAGCTTATTACACAGGTTGACCTCGATCAACTAGGCACCAAATGCAGCCATCTATCCCATCGTTCCTCTCAGCTCATATATCAAGCATCAAAGGTTCTTACAACGACAGCCATACAGAAAAATAAAATTACATTCATATCCTTGGGGTGCGCAAGTCTTCTTGCTCCTGCATCCAATGGCGACACACCGTGAGCATAGCTCGATGGCACCTCTGGGCCTCCGCCATGGCAGAGAAAACATTTATTAACCTAGGAGCTTGTAGAAGCAACCGTCGGAAAGTCGTCGACGCAAGCTGGCAGCCGCCATTTGCGAAGCAAATCGCTGCCCGGAGAAGAAAACATTGATAAGTGCGTGTAGAAACCCCGAAAGCCACAAAAGCCGGTTGAATCCAAACGGATCCACCGATAACCTAAACTGCTTGGATCCTGCAAGACCCGTACGAGACATGACTCCACGCGCCCTCCACCGGTGATAAGAGCAAAGGAACGGGTAAAGAGCGAGGAGAACTGTATTCCTACATTTGAACTCCACCACCACCTCACCGCCCCAAACCAAACTCAAAGACTCCATACAGAAAACCTGGAAAGAAATCACCCATGCCGGGTCCGATGTCGAGCTTGCCGCCGTCCACGACCATGCAACGACTTCCTCTTGTCGGGTGACCTATCTAGGTCGGGCCGCCATTGAAGTTCGCCACACTAGATCACCAAAGCTGCCATTGAGCACCCCTTAACAAACACCATCAGTCAAGCACTCTTCTCCTTCTCCATCCCACAACAGGCCTCTAACTTCCTCACAAGCTGACAACCCCTATTAGGACCTCTCCGCTGCCGCCAGCGCCGCATGGGATTTTCCCAGGGACGTGCCTTGGCGGAAACGAGAAGGGGAACGATGGGGCGACGACTAGGTTTTTGATCACCCCACTGTGGGGAACGTAGTAATTTCAAAATTTTCCTACGCACACGCAAGATCATGGTGATGCATAGCAACGAGAGGGGAGAGTGTTGTCCACGTACCGTCGTAGACCGAAAGTGGAAGCGTTATCACAGCGCGGTTGATGTAGTCGTACGTCTTCACGATCCGACCGATCAAGCACCGAACGTACGGCACCTCCGAGTTCAGCACACGTTCAGCCCGATGACGTCCCCCGAACTCCGATCCAGCCGAGTGTTGAGGGAGAGTTTCGTCAGTACGACGGTGTGGTGACGATGTTGATGTTCTACCGACGCAGGGCTTCGCCTAAGCACCGCTACAGTATTATCGAGGTGGACTATGGTGGAGGGGGGCACCGCACACGGCTAAGAGATCAATGATCAATTGTTGTGTCTACGGGGTGCCCCCTGCCCCCGTATATAAAGGAGCAAGGGGGAGGCCGACCGGCCCTCTATGGCGCGCCCCCCAAGAGGGGAATCCTACCAGGACTCCAAGTCCTAGTAGGTTTCCACCAAAAGGAAGAGAGGGGAAGGAAGGAGAGGGGAGGGAGAAGGAAAGGGGGGCGTCCCCCCTTCCTTGTCCAATTCGGACTCAAAGGGGAGGGGGCGCGCGGCCTGCCCTGGCCGCCCCTCTCTCTCTCCACTAAGGCCCATCGAGGCCCATTAGTTCCCCCGGGGGTTCCGATAACCCTTCGGCACTCCGGTTTTATCCGAAACTTCTCCGGAACACTTCCGGTGTCCGAATATAGTCGTCCAATATATCAATCTTTATGTCTCGACCATTTCGAGACTCCTCGTCATGTCCGTGATCACATCCGGGACTCCGAACAACCTTCGGTACATCAAAACACATAAACTCATAATAAAACTGTCATCGTAACATTAAGCGTGCGGACCCTACGGGTTCGAGAACTATGTAGACATGACCGAGACATGTCTCCGGTCAATAACCAATAGCGGAACCTGGATGCTCATATTGGCCCCCACATATTCTACGAAGATCTTTATCGGTCAGACCGCATAACAACATACGTTGTTCCCTTTGTCATCGGTATGTTACTTGCCCGAGATTCGGTCGTCGGTATCTCAATACCTAGTTCAATCTCGTTACCGACAAGTCTCTTTACTCGTTCCGTAATACATCATCCCGCAACTAACTCATTAGTTGCAATGCTTGCAAGGCTTAAGTGATGTGCATTACTGAGAGGGCCCAGAGATACCTCTCCGACAATCGGAGTGACAAATCCTAATATCGAAATATGCCAACCCAACAAGTACCTTCGGAGACACCTGTAAAGCACCTTTATAATCACCTAGTTATGTTGTGACGTTTGGTAGCACATAAAGTGTTCCTCCGGTAAACGGGAGTTGCATAATCTCATAGTCATAGGAACATGTATAAGTCATGAAGAAAGCAATAGCAACATACTAAACGATCGTGTGCTAAGCTAACGGAATGGGTCATGTCAATCACATCATTCTCCTAATAATGTGATTCCGTTAATCAAATGACAACTCATGTCTATGGCTAGGAAACTTAACCATCTTTGATCAACGAGTTAGTCTAGTAGAGGCATACCAGTGACGAATCTAGAAAATAATGGAGGGAGGGCTGGGCTACCTGGGTCATGCAAATATGTGTTGGATTGGGCCTACAAGTAGCTGGGATGGGCCTTAAAACTAGTAGTAAATACAAATTTTACAGCACTGGAGGGGGGGCTTGAGCCTGTTAAAGCCCCCCTAGTAGATTCACCCCTGAGGCATACTAGTGACACTCTGTTTGTCTATGTATTCACACATGTATTATGTTTCTGGTTAATACAATTCTAGCATGAATAATAAACATTTATCATGATATAAGGAAATAAATAATAACTTTATTATTGCCTCTAGGGCATATTTCCTTCAGTCTCCCACTTGCACTAGAGTCAATAATCTAGATTACACAGTAATGATTCTAACACCCATGGAGCCTTGGTGCTGATCATGTTTTGCTCGTGGAAGAGGCTTAGTCAACGGGTCTGCAACATTCAGATCCGTATGTATCTTGCAAATTTCTATGTCTCCCACCTAGACTAGATCTCGGATGGAATTGAAGCGTCTCTTGATGTGCTTGGTTCCCTTGTGAAATCTGGATTCCTTCGCTAAGGCAATTGCTCCAGTATTGTCACAAAAGATTTTCATTGGACCCAATGCACTAGGTATGACACCTAGATCGGATATGAACTCCTTCATCCAGACTCTTTCATTTGCTGCTTCCGAAGCGGTTATGTACTCCACTTCACATGTAGATCCCGCCACGACGCTTTGTTTAGAACTGCACCAACTGACAGCTCCGCCGTTCAATGTAAACACGTATCCGTTTTGCAGTTTAGAATCGTCCGGATCAGTGTCAAAGCTTGCATCTACGTAACCATTTACGATGAGCTCTTTGTCACCTCCATAAACGAGAAACATATCCTTAGTCCTTTTCAGGTACTTCAGGATGTTCTTGACCGCTGTCCAGTGATCCACTCCTGGATTACTTTGGTACCTCCCTGCTAAACTTATAGCAAGGCACACATCAGGTCTGGTACACAGCATTGCATACATGATAGAGCCTATGGCTGATGCATAGGGAACATCTTTCATATTCTCTCTATCTTCTGCATTGGTCGGACATTGAGTCTTACTCAATTTCACACCTTGTAACACAGGCAAGAACCCTTTCTTTGCTTGATCCATTTTGAACTTCTTCAAAACTTTGTCAAGGTATGTGCTTTGTGAAAGTCCAATTAAGCGTCTTGATCTATCTCTATAGATCTTAATGCCCAATATGTAAGCAGCTTCACCGAGGTCTTTCATTGAAAAACTCTTATTCAAGTATCCCTTTATGCTATCCAGAAACTCTATATCATTTCCAATCAGTAATATGTCATCCACATATAATATCAGAAATGCTACAGAGCTCCCACTCACTTTCTTGTAAATACAGGCTTCTCCAAAAGTCTGTACAAAACCAAATGCTTTGATCACACTATCAAAGCGTTTATTCCAACTCCGAGAGGCTTGCACCAGTCCATAAATGGATAGCTGGAGCTTGCACACTTTGTCAGCTCCCTTTGGATCGACAAAACCTTCCGGTTGCATCATATACAACTCTTCTTCCAGAAATCCATTCAGGAATGCAGTTTTGACATCCATCTGCCAAATTTCATAATCATAAAATGCGGCAATCGCTAACATGATTCGGACAAACTTAAGCATCGCTACGGGTGAGAAGGTCTCATCGTAGTCAATCCCTTGAACTTGTCGAAAACCTTTTGCAACAAGTCGAGCTTTGTAGACAGTAATATTACCGTCAGTGTCAGTCTTCTTCTTGAAGATCCATTTATTCTCAATTGCTTGCCGATCATCGGGCAAGTCAACCAAAGTCCACACATTGTTCTCATACATGGATCCCATCTCAGATTTCATGGCCTCAAGCCATTTTGCGGAATCTGGGCTCACCGTCGCTTCCTCATAGTTCATAGGTTCATCATGATCTAGTAGCATGACTTCTAGAACAGGATTACCGTACCACTCTGGTGCGGATCTTACTCTGGTTGATCTACGAGGTTCAGTAACAACTTGATCTGAAGTTCCATGATCATCATCATTAACTTCCTCACTAATTGGTGTAGGTGTCACAGAAACCAGTTTCTGTGATGAATTACTTTCCAAGAAGGGAGCTGGTACAGTTACCTCATCAAGTTCTACTTTCCTCCCACTCACTTCTTCCAAGAGAAAATCCTTCTCTAGAAACGATCCATTCTTAGCAACGAATGTCTTGCCTTCGGATCTGTGATAGAAGGTATACCCAACAGTCTCCTTTGGGTATCCTATGAAGACACATTTCTCCGATTTGGGTTCGAGCTTATCAGGTTGAAACTTTTTCACATAAGCATTGCAGCCCCAAACTTTCAGAAACGACAACTTTGGTTTCTTGCCAAACCAGAGTTCGTAAGGCGTCGTCTCAATGGATTACGATGGTGCCCTATTTAACGTGAATGCAGCCGTCTCTAAAGCATAACCCCAAAAACGATAGCGGTAAATCTGTAAGAGACATCATAGATCGCACCATATCTAGTAAAGTACGATTACGACGTTCGGATACACCATTACGCTGTGGTGTTCCGGGTGGCGTGAGTTGCGAAACTATTCCGCATTGTTTCAAATGTAGACCAAACTCGTAACTCAAATATTCTCCTCCACGATCAGATCGTAGAAACTTTATTTTCTTGTTACGATGATTTTCAACTTCACTCTGAAATTCTTTGAACTTTTCAAATGTTTCAGACTTATGCTTCATTAAGTAGATATACCCATATCTGCTTAAATCATCTGTGAAGGTGAGAAAATAACGATATCCTCCACGAGCCTCAACACTCATCGGACCGCATACATCTGTATGTATGATTTCCAACAAATCTGTTGCTCTCTCCATAGTACCGGAGAACGGCGTTTTAGTCATCTTGCCCATGAGGCACGGTTCGCAAGTACCAAGTGATTCATAATCAAGTGGTTCCAAAAGTCCATCAGTATGGAGTTTCTTCATGCGCTTTATACCGATATGACCTAAACGACAGTGCCACAAATAAGTTGCACTATCATTATCAACTCTGCATCTTTTTGGCTTCAACATTATGAATATGTGTATCACTATTATCGAGATTCATCAAAAATAGACCATTCTTCAAGGGTGCATCACCATAAAAGATATTACTCATATAAATAGAACAACCATTATTCTCTGATTTAAATGAATAACCGTCTCGCATCAAACAAGATCCAGATATAATGTTCATGCTCAACGTTGGCACCAAATAACAATTATTTAGGTCTAATACTAATTCCGAAGGTACATGTAGAGGTAGCGTGCCGACCGCAATCACATCGACTTTGGAACCATTTCCCACGCGCATCGTCATCTCGTCCTTGGCCAGTGTTCGCTTAATCCGTAGCCCCTGTTTCGAGTTGCAAATATTAGCAACAGAACCAGTATCAAATACCCAGGTGCTACTACGAGCTCTAGTAAGGTACACATCAATAACATGTATATCACATATACCTTTGTTCACCTTGCCATCCTACTTATCCGCCAAATACTTGGAGCAGTTCCGCTTCCAGTGACCAGTCTGCTTGCAGTAGAAGCACTCAGTTTTAGGCTTAGGTCCAGACTTGGGTTTCTTCTCCTTAGCGGCAACTTGCTTGCAGTTCTTCTTGAAGTTCCCCTTCTTCTTTCCTTTGCCCTTTTTCTTGAAACTAGTGGTCTTGTTGACCATCAACACTTGATGCTCCTTCTTGATTTCTACCTCCGCAGCTTTTAGCATTGCGAAGAGCTCGGGAATCGTCTTATCCATCCGTTGCATGTTATAGTTCATCACGAAGCTCTTGTAGCTTGGTGGAAGTGATTGGAGAATTCTGTCAATGACACTATCATCCGGAAGATTAACTCCCAGTTGAATCAAGTGATTATTATACCCAGACATCTTGAGTATATGCTCACTGACAGAACTATTCTCCTCCATCTTGCAGCTATAGAACTTATTAAAGACTTCATATCTCTCAATCTGGGCATTCTTTTGAAATATTAACTTCAACTCCTGGAACATCTCATATGCTCCATGACGTTCAAAACGTCGTCGAAGTCTCGGTTCTAAGCCGTAAAGCATGGCACATTGAACTATCGAGTAGTCATCAGCTTTGCTTTGCCAGACGTTCTTAACCTCGTCAGTTGCATCAGCAACAGGCCTGGCACCCAGCGGTGCTTCCAGGACGTAATTCTTCTGTGCAGCAATGAGGATAATTCTCAAGTTACGGACCCAGTCCGTGTAATTGCTACCATCATCTTTCAACTTTGTTTTCTCAAGGAACACATTAAAATTCAACGGAACAACAGCACGGACCATCTATCTACGATCAAACATAGACAAGCAAGATACTATCAAGTACTAAGTTCATGATAAATTTAAGTTCAATTAATCATATTACTTAAGAACTCCCACTTAGATAGACATCTCTCTAATCCTCTAAGTGATCACGTGATCCAAATCAACTAAACCATAACCGATCATCACGTGAAATGGAGTAGCTTTCAATGGTGAACATCAATATGTTGATCATATCTACTATATGATTCATGCTCGACCTTTCAGTCTCAGTGTTCCAAGGCCATATCTGCATATGCTAGGCTCGTCAAGTTTAACTTGAGTATTCTGCGTGTGCAAAACTGGCTTGCACCCGTTGTAGATGGATGTAGAGCTTATCACACCCGATCATCACGTGGTGTCTGGGCACGACGAACTTTGGCAACGGTGCATACTCAGGGAGAACACTTTTATCTTGAAATTTAGTGAGAAATCATCTTATAATGCTACTATCAATCAAAGCAAGATAAGATGCATAAAAGATAAACATCACATGCAATCAATATAAGTGATATGATATGGCCATCATCATCTTGTGCTTGTGATCTCCATCTCCGAAGCACCTCCATGATCACCATCGTCACCGGCACGACACCTAGATCTCCATCATAGCATCGTTGTCGTCTCGCCAATCTTATGCTTCTACGACTATCGCTACCGCTTAGTGATAAAGTAAATCATTGCAGGGCGATTGCATTGCATACAATAAAGCAACAACCATATGGCTCCTGCCAGTTGCCGATAACTCGATTACAAAACATGATCATCTCATACAATATAGCATCACGTCTTGACCATATCACATCACAACATGCCCTGCAAAAACAAGTTAGACGTCCTCTACTTTGTTGTTGCAAGTTTTACGTGGCTGCTACGGGCTTAGCAAGAACCGTTCTTACCTACGCATCAAAACCACAACGATAGTTTGTCAAGTTGGTGTTGTTTTAACCTTCGCAAGGACCGGGCGTAGCCACACTTGGTTCAACTAAAGTTGGAGAAACTGACACCCGCCAGCCACCTGTGTGCAAAGCACGTCAGTAGAACCAGTCTCGCGTAAGCGTACGCGTAATGTCGGTCCGGGCCGCTTCATCCAACAATAACGCCGAACCAAAGTATGACATGCTGGTAGCAGTATGACTTATATCGCCCACAACTCACTTGTGTTCTACTCGTGCATATAACATCAACGCATAAAACCAGGCTCGGATGCCACTGTGGGGAACGTAGTAATTTCAAAATTTTCCTACGCACACGCAAGATCATGGTGATGCATAGCAACAAGAGGGGAGAGTGTTGTCCACGTACCCTCGTAGACCGAAAGCGGAAGCGTTATCACAACGCGGTTGATGTAGTCGTACGTCTTCACGATCCGACCGATCAAGTACCGAATGTACGGCACCTTCAAGTTCAGCACACGTTCAGCCCGATGACGTCCCTCGAACTCCGATCCAGCCGAGTGTTGAGGGAGAGTTTCGTCAGTACGACGGCGTGGTGACGATGTTGATGTTCTACCGACGCAGGGCTTCGCCTAAGCACCGCTACAGTATTATCGAGGTGGACTATGGTGGAGGGGGGCACCGCACACGGCTAAGAGATCAATGATCAATTGTTGTGTCTATGGGGTGCCCCCTGCCTCCGTATATAAAGGAGCAAGGGGAGGCCGGCCGGCCCTCTATGGCGCCCCCCAAGAGGGGAATCCTACTATGACTCCAAGTCCTAGTAGGTTTCCACCAAAAGGGAGAGAGGAGGGAGGAAGGAGAGGGAGAGGGAGAAGGAAAGGGCCCCCCTTCCTTGTCCAATTCGGACTCAAGGGGAAGGGGGCGCGCGGCCTGCCCTGGCCGCCCCTCTCTCTCTCTCCACTAAGGCCCATCGAGGCCCATTAGTTCCCCCGGGGGTTCCGATAACCCTCCGGCACTCCGGTTTTATCCGAAACTTCTCCGGAACACTTCCAGTGTCCGAATATAGTCATCCAATATATCAATCTTTATGTCTCGACCATTTCGAGACTCCTCGTCATGTCCGTGATCACATCCGGGACTCCGAACAACCTTCGGTACATCAAAACACATAAACTCATAATAAAACTGTCATCGTAACGTTAAGCGTGCGGACCCTATGGGTTCGAGAACTATGTAGACATGACCGAGACATGTCTCAAGTCAATAACCAATAGCGGAACCTGGATGCTCATATTGGCTCCCACATATTCTATGAAGATCTTTATCGGTCAGACCGCATAACAACATACGTTGTTCCCTTTGTCATCGATATGTTACTTGCCCGAGATTCGATCGTCGGTATCTCAATACCTAGTTCAATCTCGTTACCGGCAAGTCTCTTTACTCATTCCGTAATACATCATCCCGCAACTAACTCATTATTTTCAATGCTTGCAAGGCTTAAGTGATGTGCATTACTGAGAGGGCCCAGAGATACCTCTTCGACAATCGGAGTGACAAATCCTAATCTCGAAATACGCCAACCCAACAAGTACCTTCAGAGACACCTGTAGAGCACCTTTATAATCACCCAGTTACGTTGTGACGTTTGGTAGCACACAAAGTGTTCCTCCGGTAAACGGGAGTTGCATAACCTCATAGTCATTGGAACATGTATAAGTCATGAAGAAAGCAATAGCAACATACTAAACGATCGTGTGCTAAGCTAACGGAATGTGTCATGTCAATCACATCAGTCTCCTAATGATGTTATCCCGTTAATCAAATGACAACTTATGTCTATGGCTAGGAAACCTAACCATCTTTGATCAACTTGCTAGTCTAGTAGAGGCATACTAGTGACACTCTGTTTGTCTATGTATTCACACATGTATTGTGTTTCCGGTTAATACAATTCTAGCATGAATAATAAACATTTATCATGATATAAGGAAATAAATAATAACTTTATTATTGCCTCTAGGACATATTTCCTTCACCCACTGCTACTCGCTCACGTAACAGTATGAGGCAGGACACTACTGTAAATGGATTTTCAGTCAGATTAGCACAAAAATCCTTTGGACCATATCAAAATATTTAGTCTTGTCAACAGTAGTACTATCTTAATAATTAGGGTTTTATTCATAGCATGACCATTCATAATGTTGTACAACATTTATATACATAAATAATAGTCAAAGGTAACTACACCCTCAAGACGGGTGTGTATGGTGTGCACGTGCTTCTACATTGGCAATTTGACTACTAAAATATATATTATATGTGACGAGAATTGGATGTTTAGATGCTTCATCCATATACGAATCCAGTTATATGCCCTTGATGATATATCACATATTTGGTTGGTCAAATCGATGACCTAGAAACATGTGCATGCTCTATGCATCTATCATGAGGGAGTACCAAAGATCATGTAAAAATCTAAAACATTCGATGACAATGTGTAAGAACCTAGCCGCGTAGATGAGTGGGCCACTCGGCTTGTTATTTCTATTTTCTGAAGAGACAATCCGCTGTGAGAATCATGGCGCAATCATTCATGTTTACGTTTATTTTAAATAATGTTTACTTCCTTTTAAGAGTAATATTTGTACCATTTTTGCTAACCAGCAGAAAGATACGGGCAACTAAAAAACCAACATTGGATGCAAGACTTTGCCCATACACGTGATTGGTCTATTAAACTCCAATGGCTAGCATGCCAACTTGGTCTAGCTTCTAATGCTACTACTTCTGGCGACGTAGCTAGTGTTGCTATTGATATGATAGTGGCGCTCTGGTACCCTTGCGGATGAAAGGCTCAAGGAGTCCATGTAGTCGATCGATACAAACAGTATAGTCGAGGATTACTTTGAGTAGGTCTGCCAGCCAAGTGTGGCGTTCCACAATATTTTTCTCAGGCCATCTCGTTCCCGATGCCTCTTGTTCCGTAATGCTCTTCACACACTCTTATTTTGTTCCACCTCTCTTGTCTCCGTCGTGCTAGCTTTTTTCACCATTTCCCATCTATAGCCTATTCAAATGATATCCACAAACATGGGTGTTTCACTGAATACATATATGGAGAGAGTTTCATGCGTAAGGCAAATCTGCTGAGTGAAGATAGTTGAGGAGTGTATATGTCTGCAGAGACACGATGGAAGGTTGCTTTCGAGTAGTTGCACTATAATTCAGCATTTGATGCATGTGCATGTTCGCGCGGTCATTGCACATAACTAAGGCAGATCATGAATTCGAGTGGGAGTTGCTACAGACCGCACATGCAAGGGCGTATGGGATGTCACAGGTTTTGACCAAAAATTGATTGTTGGTGATGATCGGTAGCGCATGGACACTGGAGTATATCAAGAGCTAGCCGGCGTCTGCACACAATGTTAATGAACATCACACAAAGATTCAAACTTGGGACAACAAGCCAAAACGTTGTTTCCACACAATGATACCACATCGCATTTTGGACCATTCCGTCTACACTTGGAATGTAACTCTCCCTAACTCAAGCACGAACCACTCCACCACAACATATATCTTTCTCTCAAGAAAAAAAAACAAGCATATTATTTTAGGATATTCGAACGTGCTATTCATATAATATCCGAATGCCCTATTTCATTAATGAATTAATTAACTATCTAACTTGTTCCTTCTTGTTTTCAACAGGTGTGTGCAGATAGCGATGAAAAATAAATAGGCGCGGTTGGGAGTTGAACCCCACACATGCACCATCTGGTCAGCTCGAGCACACCACCATCTGGTCTCGGTTCAAGTGGACAATCTCCCTGACTCAAGGGTGAACCACTGAACGATATTCAAATGCTTTATTTAGATGTCTATTGGAATGCTCTATTCAATTTATGAAATAACTAAATAGTGTGCTCCTTCTTGGGTTCAACCTTTAATGTGCTCCTTCTTGTGTTCAACCTTTCATATGTGAATGCGATCCGTATGTTGGACTCCTAGTAAATTTGATATTTCCACATTTCCGTCTCGCTTGAGTAGGTAGTTTTGGAGGACAAAACACATGCACGGTAGCAATGTCTGCATAGATATGACTAGCTAGCTTTCTATGATATTGATCAGTACTGATACTTTCTGATTTGGTCGTACTCCCATATGTTGATTAACATCTGTTGCTCTCACTTGTTCCCCTCAAGATTTGCAAACATATACTAAAATATCTCTTAGAATTAATTGAAGTTCATAATATGTGATTTCTGGTGTCAGAGTAGAGCTCCTGTCACGCAAGCTATAGATTGTATAATCACTTTCAGACATGTTCACCTTCAGCAGGAACCTTATCTGATTTTGGGGACACAGAAATGTTCGAGTCTTGTCTTCAAAATGAAGAGAAACCTTAAGCTCCGTCCACGAAGATATATCAGACAGATTAGAGGTTTGGGATAAGGGGATTTACATAATCGGTGATGGAGGATGCCCTATTCTTCCCTAGTTCCTCACACCTTACTAGGAAAACGTCCTCTCAGATTCCCCTTGGCACTTTTGCTAACCTTGGCTTCTTGCGCGTTCACCTTCATTAGCGACTTGAAGTTGTGCATCAGTAGCAGGTTTATTGTCATCAACCATCAACTGTATAACCATTCATGTTACAAGCTTAGTCAGAAGAACTAACTAAAACCACCAAGAAAATCAAATGCTATGTAATAAATTTTGCCAACACTAAATCTAAATACTGAACATCTGGAATTTAATAGTACTTTAATTACTTTCAGTGTCTGCTCGTCTTCACCCACATCATCATCGTCAATTCCTCATGTTCACCGACCTCGCCATCGCCCTTCTCTTCCTCGTCCTTAGCCTTGCCTTCCTTGGGGAATGCTCCAATGGCATGAGGCAACTTGAATCGTTTCAGATTCAGAATACATATTTCACCAACTAAAGGGAAACAAGGATTAAGGTAGGACCCTGCAGCAGTTCATATGAACACACCGAACCATCCCGCGCAGCCATCACCTCTCCTACGGCTACGGCTGTCGCATACACACTGATGTTGCAACGACCACTGCCTCCATCTTCCCCGCCAGCCCTTTAAGACTAGAGTTCTGGTGAACACCGAATGGTAACCACTATCCTCGCCACTGATGCATCGACCGAAAGGATCAAATCAGATAAACCAAAGCTTGATATCCGAAAGAAACACAAGCCACACAAGTAAGAGAAGCAATTGGAAGCACCTTGCTAAAGACATCCATCTGTACCTCCAACAAGCAATGAGCAACTTTATCCACCACGGCCATGATGCCCTTGATGTCGTAGTCACTGACCAAGCTAATAGCGCGATCAGACAAGGGCTTGAACTTCCCAGCAACCATAAGGATGGAGCCCATGGCCCCGATGTTGCTTTTACCGGGTTGGCTGCCTGCCATGCTTGCCTCAGATCCGCGATGAGCAGATGTGTGGGTGGCGATGAGGAGGGGATGGGGTTTCGTTACTATCTAGAGTTTGCTAGCGGAGAGGGTTGCACATTTGTTTTTCTTTTTTTTTAAGGGTAGAGTTCCGCGTTTTTTAGCTGAGGGTTGCGCGTGAATGTGTACAATGCTGAAAGACACGTACTACTTTTCCTAAATGACCTTTCTTAGCGTGGAGCTAGTCTCCTGGCCCCTCAAAATAAGAGAAAAGTCCACATTTCAACCTCGAACTAGCCATCCGGTTTAACTTACAATCCTGAAATACGAAACCAGTCGAAATACACCCCGAACTAATCACAAGGTCCGAAACACAACCCTGGTCTCGGTTTTGTGTCGGTCAAGTGGTTTTGACCGAAGTCAACGCTGACTAGCCTGCTGATTAGGCACCCAGAAATAAAAAACAAAAAATAAACTCTATCCCTCCTCCTCCTCCTCCTCCTCCTCTCTCTCTCTCTCTCTCTCTCTGAGAAAAGCAATTCTCCCATGCACGGTGCATGAGAGAGCCCTTGATTTTGCTTAGAGATTAGATGCCAGGCGTGTTGATTGAGCTTGTACTTTCTTAAATATTTTTCTGACCACATGCAAGCACATTGTTCCAGCTATGTTCCACCATCCCATACTTTTTCATTCTATTTCCAAGGTTAGAACTATTTCATTTATAAACCAAAAATATAACTTATGACCTGTTTGCATTTTTGTGTTTATGATGATGAGAACTTCAAAACAAGACCCCGTTTGAATGTACTTCAATAAGGTTTTAAATTGTGATTCCTACTGGAACACAGTGAGCCATAATGAAACAATAAGATATTTTTGCGAAATAGAAAAAACATTATTGAATATTTTGCATGGAATTAATAATTTTGTATGAAACAAGTTTGACGCATGGTGATTTAGTTGTCTAAAAATTTAATTTCTAAAAATATATTCAATATTAGTCTTTTTTAAGATCTTGTCAGTACAAACACAATTGTGCTGACAGTACAAACAGAATGTAAATCAAACTTTTATTTCATTATATATATTAGAACAATTTATTTGAATGTAACTTAGTGAGTATAGAATATTATGTAGATGTATGTAGGTGGTCCCACACAACAAAGAAAAGATCCCGTGCATGCTAGAAAATCCACTCTCCTCTCTCTCTCTCGGGGAGTAAAACGGATGCAGCTCTCTCTCTCTCTCTCTCTCTCTCTCTCTCGGGGAGTAAAACGGATGCAGCAGCCGCCGCCCGTTCTTTGTTTCTCTGTTCATCGCCCCACCCCGACCTCCTCCAGCGACTGCAGCCGCCGCCGCCTTGCCCACCGGCCCAGCCACCCCTGCCTCTGTCCGCCGAGGTGGCAGCCAACACCACCTGCAGCTTGCGACCAGAACAGCCGCTCTGTGCTGCTCGCCAACAACCAGTCTGTGGCGGCTTGGCAGCAGTACCTCCGTCCGTCGCCGACGCTAGCGAACACCACCTTCAGCCTCTAGCTGGAACAGCTTCTCCGGGGCGTCGTCGCCTGTATAGGAAGATGGGGACCGGGACAATAGTATGCTCTGTGTCGCCGCCTCGCTGCATCAACTCCGGCGAGAAATTGCCACCTGAGGAGATGGAAATCGGTGCCTAACACCACCATGTCACGGTTGCCTCGCCGTTGCTAACCTCGCCGGCCATCCCACGGAAGAAGACGTCCAAAGGAACGCCAATCCCGACGAGAACCGCACTGCCCTGTCATCTTCGTCAACTCCGGCGAGCCCTCATGGACGGGATCCCCTTGGGTGTACCTCGAAGAGCCGGACAAGCCGTCCGCTGCTGGATGAAGGGAGCCGACGCGCTCGTCCGGTGCTGGCTGAAGGGCGCCGACGCCGTTGACCTCGCCACCGAGCTACTTCGAATTGGCGGCGCTGGGGCGGCGTTGCTACATGGCAGGGGAAGGGGCACTGGGTGGTGGGCGGCGGGGAGTGGTCGGGGGAGGCGTGCCAGGGGAGCTCCGGACGGCAGCGGCAGCAATAGCAAGGATCCAGTCCAGTAAGGTATGTGCATCGAGTACCCGGCGGTGGAGAAAGAGAAAGAGAAAGAGAAAGATAGAGAGGAGGAAGAGAGAGGTTTATTTTATTTTATTTTATTTTATTTACCGAGTGCCTGGTCAGCAGTCCAGTCAGTGCTGACTTTGGTCAAAACCACTTGACCCACGCAAAACCAAGACCAGGTTGAGTTTTGGACCTCGTGGTTAGTTCGGGGTGTATTTCGACCGGTTTTGTAGTTTAGGGTTGTAAACCAAACCGTGTGGTTAATTCGAGGTTGAAATGTGAACTTCTCTCTCAAAATAATGATCTGCTTTTGATGTACATACATGCCACTTACGTTTAGCATTTCTGAGAGAATGTGGCACCCTATGTATTACCGTTTTTGAGTTGCGCCATCTTTGTTGGCGCTTCAAGTAATGAAGTAGATAAAAAGCACTATGTTTAATATATTAAAATATCTGTTCCAAATTTTGTAGAGGATCATAGGCTGGCTAAGATGGTAGAGCCATTTGCTTTGCAATTTATAGGTCGTGGGTTGACATCTCAGTCTCTCGTTTTTCTTCCCAAATCACGATCTTCAGCAAATTGGATTTGGTTCTCTTGGGAAAGTCGAGCAAGTTCTAAATTATGTCTCCATGGACATAATTTCTGAATAATTATGTTGTTGTGCGAACCAAAAGGAATGGTATTGATCATATTTCTTTTTAGTTATGTGACAAATAAATGTTGTTCATGTATTTGTTCGCACGTGCCTTGTAACGAGTACGTTTCAACTTTTTCTTGGAAACTGTCCATCGCACCCGTTCACGAACGCTGAGGTATGTGATAAAATAAAAACTCCATAAAGAATATTCCAACTGTCCAAAAAAAAGAGTCCATGTTATTCACGAACCAAATCTACGTTCGATAAGCTTTTAATTGTAGCAAGGATAAAGTATGGGTTCCAATAATCATTTTCTCTTTTCTTTTTTGTTCCATCTGATATACTTTTATCGGACCATCTTTAAGAAAAAGTTAAATAAAGAAGGTAAAGAAGAAATCAGAAAAGAAACAAGGCAAAACAATGATTTAAGAATAAAAGATATGAGTATCCAAAAAGTAAAGAAAAACACTAAAAGGAAAGTCGAACCAACTTCTTTTATACTCCTACCTCACACGAAGTGACTGGAATCTAAATAACAAACCCCAATGGTCTAGCATGCTAACTTGTTCTAGCCAGCACTGCTTCTGGCGTTGTAGGTGAAAATGTTGCTACTGAGATGGAAGTCTCGTGGGGAGGTAGCCGCCTATCTGGTACCAACATGCATTGTAGTCATGGAGCGATGTCTTGTTGGGCTGTCATCCAAATGAGGCGTTCCACAATGTTTTGCACACATCCTCTCGTTCCCGACTCCTCTTATTCCCTATTGTTCATCACACACTCTTATTTTGTTCTGCTCTTGTGTCTCCAACGTCCTAGCTTTTACCTATCTTTCTCATATATGGCCTATTCATCAAACTATAGAAGCAGAGATGGGTGTTTCGTCAAGTACATATATGGAGAGACTTTAATGCCAAACGCAAGTTTGTCTGAGTGAAGATGGTGCAGTAGCGTATATGTATGCACAAACACAGTGGAAGGTTGTTGGATGACTACTGAGTAGTAGCACTACAATTCTGCATTTGATTCATGTCCTGATGCATGTGCATGCGCGTGTGATCATTGCACGCAATTAAAAATTGGATCACAAATTGATTGCATGAGGTAGTACGTGGACGCAGAAGTATAACGAGCTAGCCGGCCGTGTGCACGCAATTTTAATGAATATATCATACAAAGATTTAAACTTGCGATTCCAAGCTAAACCGTTGTTTCCACACAATGATATCACACCACATTTCCGACATTATATCCGCAGTTGGTTTATGCGGGAGATATACCTATACTACTTTTTTTACTATATATCACACCCTATATTAACTCTTTGAAATGAGGCTCCACCAGACGAAGTAGTCTGAGCTATATGATATATAATAATAATAATAATAATAATAATAATAATAATAATAATAATAATAATAATAAATATAATAATAATAATAATAATAATAATAATAATAATAATAATAATAATAATAATAATAATAATAATAATAATAATAGGCAAGTTATTCTCTTTTTTGTTTGAGAAAAATAGGTAAGTTTTCCAAAACCTAGGTTTAGGGTTTGTAAGCGAGTAGAGTTTGAGCGAGTTGGATTATGATCAACCCGACTTATACTGATATATCCAAGCGAGCCCAAACAGAGCGAAGCTCATGGTCGAGCTGTAAAAAGTGGCATGTGCTCAGCTTGCAATGTTCTTGAGTCGATCTTGAGCTAGTTTTGAGCTAAATAAGATGATTTATTTTAATAATGTAAGGCAATCTTGCAAACAAGATAGCCCACAACACAACATAAGAAACCACTATAAATATTATTCCAATCAAATCGAAATGATTATAATATAAATTATTTCAAGGTAATTTGACTTATTCTTTGTCAAGTGAAGACAATTGGGTACTTAATACACTGGTACTTAATGGCAAGAAATCATGGATGAACTGGCAAGAGAAGAAACAAGATGCATCTGCTTTCAAACTTTGGCCTAAAACAACCTGATATTTGACACACAGCTTACCATGTAGCAGCCCTAAATGTTCTCCGAGAAAATAATAGACAACATAAATGATCATATTTCCTTTTAATATATATCAGGACTATATTTTATATAATTATATTATATCAAGCTATCAAGCGAGCCGATGTTGGATCAAGATCAGCATGTTTCTTAATCGAGCTACATAAAGTGACTATACTCAACTTATTTTTGTCAAGTCGGTCCCGAGTCGAGCCAAAGACGAGTCGATCTCGAGCGGCTCACGAGGCTCGAGGCCTCGAGCTACATGGGTAAATCAGAAAGTACTTGCTTTGATCAATACCATAAAAAAGAAGATAGCTAGTCATGGCATTACTACCGTCCATTTTTGTCCTCGGAAACATACCTACTCAAGCGAGATGACAAGGTAGAAATATCAAAAACGACCTCTCAAAATTTCCCACCTTAGCAGAAAAACGACCTCTCAAAATTTCCCTTGCCACCCAAAGCCTTCTTCTGCTAATCTTAGCTTCTTGCACTGTCGTTCACCTTCATTATGGACTTGAAGCTGTCCATCAGTAGCAGGTTTACTGCCATCAACCATCAGCTGAACAACCATTGATGTTATAAAGCTCAGTCAAAAGAGGCAACTAAACCAGCGAGCAAATCAAATAATGATCCAATAAATTCTGCAACCAATAAATCGTACTAGTATTTTTAACATAGGGAATGTAGTTAGACTTTTATTACCTCAGGTATCTCCTCATCTTCATCCATACCGTCGCCCGAATCTTCATCCACCTCGTAATCCCCCTCCTCCTCGACGTCGCTCTCCTCGCCCACCTTGTCCATGGCATTGCCTTTGTTGGAGAATGTCCCAATGGCATTAGGCTTCCTGAATTGTTCCACATTCTGAATACATATTACAGGGGTGTATGTTAGTAAAAAAAATTATAGCGGATGTAGTTCGGGGAACAAATGAGTGCAGCCACAGGAATTAAAAGGTAGAACCGGACTGCTGTTCATATGATCCCACCGAACCATCCCAGCGCAGTCATCATCTCCCCCTCTTCTCCTGTGGCTACCGCTGCCTCATACACGCCGACGTTGCCACGGCCCCGCTGCCTCCGTCTTCCCCCACCACCCCTTTAAGATTAGGGAACCCCGAACACTAATCACTACCCTCGCCATGATGCGTCGACCGAAGGATCAAATCGGATAAACCAAAGCTCTAAATCCGAAAGAAACAGAAGCTAGATGGGTAAGAAAATCAATTGAACACACCTTTCTGAAGAGTTCGATCCGTTCCTCCATGGAGCAAGGGGAAGCTTTAGCCAATATGGCCCCGATGCCCTTGATGTCGTAGTCGCGGACGAAGGTAACAGCGTACTCAGGCACCGGATTGAACTTTCCGGCAACAGTAAAGGCGCCCGTGGCACCGCCTCGTCGGCCGCCTGCCATGCTTGCCTCAGATGGGCGGATGAGGATGAGGATGCGGATGAGTCGGCGGCGGTGAGGAGGCGATGGGCGTATGGCTACTGGCTAGGGTTTACTAGCGCTTATTTGAAGGCACGTGAGTGAGTTCCGTGCTAAAAGCCACGTAGAGTACTTTTTTTTCTCTTTCTAAATATAAATGGCCCTTTTCTTCAGGGGAATAAATGACTTTTTTACTGACCTTTGTTAGCGCTTAATTACACCACATCCTAGCCAGCACTGTGCGCCGGTGCGCCGGCCGAAAGTTTCGGCAGGTCTGCCCCCAGCCGCCTGATCTGGCCGCCAGCTCCTCTTCAACCTTTTTTTTACCTTATCCTTGCCTCCAACACATACAGAGAGGAGGGAGCCCGTCGGGGCCGCCATGGATGCGGGACCGCGAAGCATCGCCGGCTCGCACCGTCCACCACGCTGTCGCAACCGCACGCCTCGCCGTCGCCGCTCGCCGTCGTCGCGCACGAGGTTGCTGGCGTCGTGCCCGAGGTGGTCGTCGTGCCCAAGGTCGCCATTGCAGCTCCCCTGACCGCCCCGTGGTTGCAGCACCGCGGCACACCCTCGCATCTGCACCATCAGCCGCTATTGCAGCTCTGCCATCACCGTCGTGCCCCTCGTCCCAGCAAATCGACTCCATGGAGACATGGCTTTCCATCTCGCCATCGCTGCTTGTAGCTCCCGCCATTGATGGTTGTAGCATCCACCGATGAAGGTTGTAGCATCGCCGGCGGCCGCTTCCAGCAAAAGAACGCTAGGGGTTATTGCTTTACGCCTAGACAGTTATAGCATCCCGGTTGCTGCTCGCAGCTTCTCGCACCGCCGGTTCCAGCATCTCCGGCGACCGGTTGTAGCATCCCCATCTACCGCTCGTAGCTCCTCGCACTACCAGTTCCGCATCGCCGATGGACGGTTGTAGCAAAAGGCGACTTGGTTGTAGCAAAATATGCGACGCTGGTGGTCGTGGTTGCATCTTTTCAATCATGGTTGTAGCCGCCGTCAGCCACAAAACGCCGATTGTAGCAAAATTCCTCGCCGGTCGAAGCAAAATCCGATGATGGATGCAGCAAAACTTTGTTAGCAACGTCGCGGTTGTAGCTTCACCATGAAATCATTGTAGCAAAAAATCTTGCCGGTCGTAGCAAAATACGGCAAAGGATGTAGCAAAACTTCGTCACTGCCGTCGCAGTTGCAGCTTCGCCATGAAAAATCCTTGTAGCAAATTTTGAGTCGGTAGTAGCAAAACTGGATGACGATTGTAGCAAAAAAAGCACCACGATACACCCACTCTCCGCCGCCCCGTCGGTTGCGCCGCCCTCGCCGTTTGAAACATCCCCGGCCAGCGTCATGGCCACCATCTAGCACAAAGGGGGCAACTGTGTCGACGTCGATGTTGCTGAAGGAAATATGCCCTAGAGGCAATAATAAAGTTATTATTTATTTCCTTATATCATGATAAATGTTTATTATTCATGCTAGAATTGTATTAACCGGAAACATAATACATGTGTGAATACATAGACAAACAGAATGTCACTAGTATGCCTCTACTTGACTAGCTCGTTAATCAAAGATGGTTATGTTTCCTAACCATGGACAAAGAGTTGTTATTTGATTAACGGGATCACATCATTAGTTGAATGATCTGATTGACATGACCCATTCCATTAGCTTAGCACCCGATCGTTTAGTATGTTGCTATTGCTTTCTTCATGACTTATACATGTTCCTATGACTATGAGATTATGCAACTCCCGTTTGCCGGAGGAACACTTTGTGTGCTACCAAACGTCACAACGTAAATTGGTGATTATAAAGGAGCTCTACAGGTGTCTCCAAAGGTAGATGTTGGGTTGGCGTATTTCGAGATTAGGATTTGTCACTCCGATTGTCGGAGAGGTATCTCTGGGCCCTCTCGGTAATGCACATCACATAAGCCTTGCAAGCATTGCAACTAATGAGTTAGTTGCGAGATGATGTATTACAGAACGAGTAAAGAGACTTGCCGATAACGAGATTGAACTAGGTATTGGATACCGACGATCGAATCTTGGGCAAGTAACATACCGATGACAAAGGGAACAACGTATGTTGTTATGCGGTCTGACCGATAAAGATCTTCGTAGAATATGTAGGAGCCAATATGGGCATCCAGGTCCCGCTATTGGTTCTTGACCGGAGACGTATATCGGTCATGTCTACATCGTTCTCGAACCCGTAGGGTCCGCACGCTTAAGGTTATGATGACAGTGATATTATGAGTTTATGCATTTTGATGTACCGAAGGTTGTTCGGAGTCCCGGATGTGATCACGGACATGACGAGGAGTCTCGAAATGGTCGAGACGTAAAGATTGATATATTGGAAGCCTATATTTGGATATCGGAAGTATTCTGGGTGAAATCGGGATTTTACCGGATTACCGGGAGGTTACCGGAACCCCCCGGGAGCCATATGGGCCTTATTGGGCTTTAGTGGAAAAGTGAAAGGGGCTGCCCATGGTGGGCTGCGCGCCTCCCCCCCCCTCCCCTAGTCCAACTAGGACTAGGAGAGGTGGCCGGCCACCTCTCTCTCTCTTTCCCCCTTGGGAATCCTATTTGGAATAGGATTGGGGGGGAGTCCTACTCCCGGTAGGAGTAGGACTCCTCCTGCGCCTCCATAGGGCTGGCCGCACCCCTCCCCCTTGGCTCCTTTATATACGGAGGCAGGGGGCACCTCTAGACACAAGTTGATCTACGTGATCTATTCCTTAGCCGTGTGCGGTGCCCCCTGCCACCATATTCCTCGATAATACCGTAGCGGAGTTTAGGCGAAGCCCTGCTGCTGTAGTTCATCAAGATTGTCACCACGCCGTCGTGCTGACGGAACTCTTCCCCGACACTTTGCTGGATCGGAGTCCGGGGATCGTCATTGAGCTGAACGTGTGCTCGAACTCGGAGGTGCCGTAGTTTTGGTGCTTGATCGGTTGGATCGTGAAAACGTATGACTACTTCCTCTACGTCGTGTCAGCGCTTCTGCAGTCGGTCTGCGTTGGGTACATAGACAATACTCTCCCCTCTTGTTGCTATGCATCACATGATCTTGCGTGTGCGTAGGAATTTTTTTGAAATTACTACGAAACCCAACAGTGGCATCCGAGCCAGGTTATTTATGTTGATGTAATATGCACGAGTAGAACACAAGTGAGTTGTGGGCGATATAAGTCATACTGCCTACCAGCATGTCATACTTTGGTTCAGCGGCATTGTTGGACGAGACGACCCGGACCAACCTTACGCGTACGCTTATGCGAGACCGGTTTCCCCGATGTGCTTTGCACACAGGTGGCTTGCGGGCGACTGTCTCTCCAACTTTAGTTGAACCAAGTATGGCAACGCCCGGTCCTTGCGAAGGTTAAAACGGAGTCTATTTGACAAACTATCGTTGTGGTTTTGATGCGTAGGTGAGATTGGCTCTTGCTTAAGCCCATAGCAGCCACGTAAAACTTGCAACAACAAAGTAGAGGACGTCTAACTTGTTTTTGCAGGGCATGTTGTGATGTGATATGGTCAAAGCATGATGCTAAATTTTATTGTATGAGATGATCATGTTTTGTAACCGAGTTATCGGCAACTGGCAGGAGCCATATGGTTGTCGCTTTATTGTATGCAATGCAATCGCGATGTAATGCTTTACTTTATTACTAAGCGGTAGTGATAGTCGTGGAAGCATAAGATTGGCGAGACGACAATGATGCTACGATGGAGATCAAGGTGTCGCGCCGGTGACGATGGTGATCACGATGGTGCTTCGGAGATGGAGATCATAAGCACAAGATGATGATGGCCATATCATATCACTTATATTGATTGCATGTGATGTTTATCTTTTTATGCATCTTATCTTGCTTTGATTGACGGTAGCATTATAAGATGATCTCTCACTAAATTATCAAGAAGTGTTCTCCCTGAGTATGCACCGTTGCCAAAGTTCGTCGTGCCCAGACACCACGTGATGATCGGGTGTGATAAGCTCTACGTCCATCTACAACGGGTGCAAGCCAGTTTTGCACACGCGGAATACTCAGGTTAAACTTGACGAGCCTAGCATATGCAGATATGGCCTAAGAACACGGAGACCGAAAGGTCGAGCGTGAATCATATAGTAGATATGATCAACATAATGATGTTCACCATTGAAAACTACTCCATCTCACGTGATGATCGGTTATGGTTTAGTTGATTTGGATCACGTAATCACTTAGAAGATTAGAGGGATGTCTATCTAAGTGGGAGTTCTTAAGTAATATGATTAATTGAACTTTAATTTATCATGAACTTAGTCCTGGTAGTATTAGCATATCTATGTTGTAGATCAATAGCTCGCGTTGTTGCTTTCATATGCTTATTTTGATATGTTCCTAGAGGAAATTGTGTTGAAAGATGTTAGTAGCAATGATGCGGATTGGATCCGTGATCTGAGGTTTATCCTCATTGCTGCACAGAAGAATTATGTCCTTGATGCACCGCTAGGTGACTGACCTATTGCAGGAGCAGATGCAGACGTTATGAACGTTTGGCTATCTCAATATGATGACTACTTGATAGTTTAGTGCACCATGCTTAATGGCTTAGAATCGGGACTTCAAAGACGTTTTGAACGTCATGCAGCATATGAGATGTTCCAGGAGTTGAAGTTAATATTTCAAGCAAATACCCGAGTTGAGAGATATGTAGTCTCCAACAAGTTCTATAGCTAAAAGATGGAGGAGAATCGCTCAACTAGTGAGCATGTGCCCAGATTGTCTGAGTACAACAATCGCTTGAATCAAGTGGGAGTTAATCTTCCAGATAAGATAGTGATTGACAGAATTCTCTAGTCACCATCACCAAGTTAGTAGAACTTCGTGATGAACTATGATATGCAAAGGGATAACGGAAACGATTCCCAAGCTCTTCGTAATGCGGAAATTGATGAAGGTAGAAATCGAGAAAAACATCAAGTGTTGATGGTAGACAAGACCACTAGTTTCAAGAAAAGGGCAGAGGGAAGAAGGGGAACTTCAAGTAGAACGGCAAGAAGTTGCTGCTCAAGTGAAGAAGCCCAAGTCTGGTCCTAAGCCTGAGACTAAGTGTTTCTACTGCAAAGGGACTGATCACTGGAAGTGGAACTACCCCAAGTGATTGGCAGATAAGAAGGATGGCAAAGTGAACATAAGTATATTTGATATACATGTTATTGATGTGTACTTTACTAGTGTTTATAGCAACCCCTCAGTATTTGATACTAGTTCAGTTGCTAAGATTAGTAACTCGAAACGGGAGTTGCAGAATAAACAGAGACTAGTTAAGGGTGAAGTGACAATGTGTGTTGGAAGTGGTTCCAAGATTGATATGATCATCATCGCACACTCCCTATACTTTTGGGATTAGTGTTGAACCTGAATAAGTGTTATTTGGTGTTTGCATTGAGCATGAATATGATTTGATCATGTTTATTGTAATACGGTTATTCATTTAAGTAAGAGAATAAATTGTTGTTCTGTTTACATGAATAAAACCTTATATGGTTACACACCCAATGAAAATAGTTCGTTGGATCTCGATCGTAGTGATACACATAATCATAATATTGAAACCAAAAGATGCAAAGTTAATAATGATAGTGCAACTTATTTGTAGCACTGCCGTTTAGGTCATATTGGTGTAAAGCGCATGAAGAAACTCCATGCTGATGGGATTTTGGAATCAATTGATTATGAATCACTTGATGCTTGCGAATCATGCCTTTTGGGCAAGATGACTAAAACGCCGTTCTCCGGAACAATGAAGCAAGCAACAGATTTGTTGGAGATCATACATACTGATGTATGTGGTCCGGTGAATATTAAGGCTTGCAACAGGTATCATTATTTTCTGACTTTCACAGATGATTTGAGCAGATATGGGGATATCTACTTGATGAAACATAAGTCTGAAACATTTGAACAGTTCAAAGAATTTCAGAGTGAAGTGGAAAATCATCGTGACAAGAAAATAAAAGCTTCTACGATATGATCGCAGAGGTAAAATATTTGAGTTACGAGTTTGGTCTTCAATTAAAACAATGTGGAATAGTTTCACAAACTCATGCCACATGGAACACCACAGCATAATGGTGTGTCCAAACGTCATAATCATACTTTATTGGATATAGTGCAATCTATGATGTCTCTTACCGATCTACCACTATCGTTTTGGGGTTATGCATTAGAGACAGCTGCATTCACGTTAAATAGGGCACCATCTAAATCCGTTGAGACGACACCGTGTGAACTATGGTTTGGCAAGAAACCAAAGTTGTCGTTTCTTAAAGTTTGGGACTGCGATGCTTATGTGAAAAAGTTTCAACATGATAAGCTCGAACCCAAATCGGAGAAATATGTCTTCATAGGATACCCAAAGGAGACTGTTTGGTACACCTTCTGTCACAAATCCGAAGGCAAGACTTTTGTTGCAAAATTCGGAGTTTTTCTAGAGAAGGAGTTTCTCTCGAAAGAAGTGAGTGGGAGGAAAGTAGAACTTGACGAGGTAACTGTACCTGCTCCCTTATTGGAAAGTAGTTCATCACAGAAATCTGTTCCTGTGACTACTACACCAATTAGTGAGGAAGCTAATGATGATGATCATGTAACTTCAGATCAAGTTACTACCAAATCTCATAGGTAAACCAGAGTGAGATCCGCACCAGAGTGGTACGGTAATCCTGTTCTGGAAGTCATGCTACTAGATCATGATGAACCTACGAACTATGAGGAAGCGATGATGAGCCCAGATTCCGCGAAATGGTTTGAGGCCATGAAATCTGAGATATGATCCATGTATGAGAACAAAGTATGGACTTTGATGGATTCGCCCGATGATCGACAAGCCATAGAAAATAAATGGATCTTCAAGAGGAAGACGGACGCTGATAGTAGTGTTACTATCTACAAAGCTAGAATTGTCGCAAAAGGTTTTCGACAAGTTCAAGGTGTTGACTACGATGAGAGTTTCTCACTCGTATCTATGCTTAAGTCTGTCCGAATCATGTTAGCAATTGCCGTGTTTTATGAAATCTGGCAAATGGATAAACAAAACTGCATTCCTTAATGGATTTACTAAAGAAGAGTTGTATACGATGCAACTAGAAGGTTTTGTCGATCCTAAAGGTGTTAACTAAATATGCAAGCTCCAGCGATCCATCTATGGACTGGTGCAAGAATCTCGGAGTTGGAGTATACGCTTTGATAAGTTGATCAAAGCATATAGTTTTATACAGACTTGGTGAAGCCTGTATTTACAAGAAATTGAGTGGGAGCACTACAGCATTTCTGATAAGTATATGTGAATGACATATTGTTGATCGGAAATAATGTAGAATTATTCTACAAAGCATAAAGGAGTGTTTGAAAGGAGTTTTTCAAAGAAAGACTTTGGTGAAGCTGCTTACATATTGAGCTTCAAGATCTATAGAGATAGATCAAGACGCTTGATAAATGAGTACATACCTTGACAAGATTTTGAAGTAGTTCAAAATGGATCAAGCAAAGAAAGGGTTTTTGCCTGTGTTACAAGGTGTGAAGTTGAGTAAGACTCAATGCCCGACCACTGCAGAAGATAGAAAGAGAATGAAAGTCATTCCCTATGCCTCAGTCATAGGTTTTATAAAGTATGCCATGCTGTATACCAGATCTATTGTATGCCCTACCACTGAGTTTGGCAAGGGAGTACGATAGTGATCTAGGAGTAGATCACTGGACAGCGGTCAAAATTATCCTTAGTGGAATAAGGATATGTTTCTCGATTATGGAAGTGAAGAAAAAGGGTTCGTCATAAAGGGTTACGCCGATGCAAGTTTTGACACTAATCTAGATGACTCTAAGTCTTGGTCTAGATACATATTGAAAGTGGGAGCAATTAGCTAGAGTAGCTCCATGCAGAGCATTGTTGACATAGAAATTTGCAAAATACATGCGGATCTGAATGTGGCAGACCTGTTGACTAAGATTCTCTCACAAGCAAAACATGATCACACCTTAGTACTCCTTGGGTGTTAATCACATAGCGATGTGAACTAGATTACTGAATCTAGTAAACCCTTTGGGTGTTGGTCACATGGCGATGTGAACTATGGGTGTTAATCACATGATGATGTGAACTATCGATGTTAATCACATGGTGATGTGATCTAGATTATTGACTCTAGTGCAAGTGGGAGACTGAAGGAAATATGCCCTAGAGGCAATAATAAAGTTATTATTTATTTCCTTATATCATGATAAATGTTTATTATTCATGCTAGAATTGTATTAACCGGAAACATAATACATGTGTGAATACATAGACAAACAGAATGTCACTAGTATGCCTCTACTTGACTAGCTCGTTAATCAGAGATGGTTATGTTTCCTAACCATGGACAAAGAGTTGTTATTTGATTAACGGGATCACATCATTAGTTGAATGATCTGATTGACATGACCCATTCCATTAGCTTAGCACCCGATCGTTTAGTATGTTGCTATTGCTTTCTTCATGACTTATACATGTTCCTATGACTATGAGATTATGCAACTCCCGTTTGCCGGAGGAACACTTTGTGTGCTACCAAACGTCATAACGTAAATGGGTGATTATAAAGGAGCTCTACAGGTGTCTCCAAAGGTAGATGTTGGGTTGGTGTATTTCGAGATTAGGATTTGTCACTCCGATTGTCGGAGAGGTATCTCTGGGCCCTCTCGGTAATGCACATCACATAAGCCTTGCAAGCATTGCAACTAATGAGTTAGTTGCGAGATGATGTATTACAGAACGAGTAAACAGACTTGCCGATAACGAGATTGAACTAGGTATTGGATACCGACGATCGAATCTCGGGCAAGTAACATACCGATGACAAAGGGAACAACGTATGTTGTTATGCGGTCTGACCGATAAAGATCTTCGTAGAATATGTAGGAGCCAATATGGGCATCCAGGTCCCGCTATTGGTTATTGACCGGAGACGTATCTCGGTCATGTCTACATCGTTTTCGAACCCGTAGGGTCCGCACGCTTAAGGTTACGATGACAGTGATATTATGAGTTTATGCATTTTGATGTACCGAAGGTTGTTCGGAGTCCCGGATGTGATCACGGACATGACGAGGAGTCTCGAAATGGTCGAGACGTAAAGATTGATATATTGGAAGCCTATATTTGGATATCGGAAGTGTTCCGGGTGAAATCGGGATTTTACCGGATTACCAGGAGGTTACCGGAACCCTCCGGGAGCCATATGGGCCTTATTGGGCTTTAGTGGAAAAGTGAAAGGGGCTGCCCATGGTGGGCTGCGCGCCTCCCCCCCTCCCCTAGTCCAACTAGGACTAGGAGAGGTGGCCGGCCACCTCTCTCTCTCTTTCCCCCTTGGGAATCCTATTTGGAATAGGATTGGGGGGGAGTCCTACTCCCGGTAGGAGTAGGACTCCTCCTGCGCCTCCATAGGGCTGGCCGCACCCCTCCCCCTTGGCTCCTTTATATACAGAGGCAGGGGGCACCTCTAGACACAAGTTGATCCACGTGATCTATTCCTTAGCCGTGTGCGGTGCCCCCTGCCACCATATTCCTCGATAATACCGTAGCGGAGTTTAGGCGAAGCCCTGCTGCTGTAGTTCATCAAGATCGTCACCACGCCGTCGTGCTGACGGAACTCTTCCCCGACACTTTGCTGGATCGGAGTCCGGGGATCGTCATCGAGTTGAACGTGTGCTCGAACTCGGAGGTGCCGTAGTTTCGGTGCTTGATCGGTTGGATCATGAAAACGTACGACTACTTCCTCTACGTCGTGTTAGCGCTTCCGCAGTCGGTCTGCGTTGGGTACGTAGACAATACTCTCCCCTCTCGTTGCTATGCATCACATGATCTTGCGTGTGCATAGGAAATTTTTTGAAATTACTACGAAACCCAACAGTTGCGTCACAATGCAGCAATGTACAGAAGTCAGAAAAAGTGGGGAGGGGGTGCAGCACCGCAATGGCAGGAGGGGTAAGGTGGGCACCGGCCATGGACACCACATGGCGGAAAGGGGAGGAGATGGGCGTTGTCGGTGTCAAAACCGGCGGATCTCGGGTAGGGGGTCCCGAACTGTGCGTCTAGGCCGGATTGTAACGGGAGGCAAGGAACGCGATGTTTTACCCAGGTTCAGGCCCTCTCGATGGAGGTAAAACCCTATGTCCTGCTTGATTAATATTGATGATATGGGTAGTACAAGAGTAGATCTACCACGAGATCAAGGAGGCTAAACCCTAGAAGCTAGCCTACGGTATGATTGTTGTATGATGAAGTTGTCCTACAGACTAAAACCCTCCGGTTTATATAGACACCGGAGAGGGTTAGGGTTACACAAAGTCGGTTACAATGGTAGGAGATCTTGAATATCCGCATCGCTAAGCTTGCCTTCCACGCCAAGGAAAGTCCCATCTGGACACGGGACGAATTCTTCAATCTTGTATCTTCATAGTCCTGGAGTCCGGCTGAAGGTATAGTCCAGCTACCCGGACACCCCCTAATCCAGGACTCCCTCAGTAGCCCCCGAACCAGGCTTCAATGACGACGAGTCCAGCGCGCAGATTGTCTCCGGCATTGCAAGGCGGGTTCTTCTCCAAATTCCGTATACCTGCTGAATAATGTCCGATTTTCGTAATGTAGCGCACCTTGGCTTCCACGCCCAATAATGACCGTCTTCCACGTGTCAAACGAATGCAAAAAGTCAGGGTGTTTTTACATTCACACCCCTAGCCGCATAAACGAGCCGCCTATTTAATGGGATGGGGATTCAGATCCAAACCGCACCTTCTTCTCCCTGCGAGTAACATTAGAGCGCCTCCAGCAAAGGTCCATTCCAACATGGCCAGCTGTCGCAGCTCCTCCCCTCGCCCTTCCAGTTCTAAACCTGGAGACTGGGAGAGGTGCTCCATCCCGCACATCGAGCTAGTGTCGCTTCAGGTCAAGGGATTCCTCCCTCAGGCCTATATGGTCCCGGTCCGAGCCGGACTCGCCACCTATAATGGTGGAGAGCAAGCGGAGAGCACCCCTAATCCCTCCAAAGGAGAGCGAGTGTGCCTCGTCCCTTATCTAATAAGAGGACTTGGATTTCTAATTCATCCATTTCTCCGTGGGCTTCTGGAGTTCTACGGCCTCCAGTTGCACGATCTCACACATGCCTCTATATTGCATATCGCAGGCTTCGTCGCCCTTTGCGAGCTATTCTTGGGTGTTGAGGCTCATTTCGCACTGTGGAAAAGGTTATTCTGCTTGGTGCCCCGCTCTCAAGAGGGGTCTATATATCAAGTGGGCGGAGCCGAAGTGTGGCGTATCGCCGGGACCGGATATCTATCCGGAACCCCAAAGAAGGCGTCCGAGGACTGGCCTTCGGAATGGTTTTATATAGATGATGTCCCGCTGCCGGATCCTATCCGGGTCGGTCTCCCTGAATTCAATAGTGCTCCCTTAAGGAAACGCCTAAGATGGCGTTCGCGGAGTTCTCAGAGAGAAGGCGACAGGGACGTCCTTCACCTGATGGGTCGGATAAGACTATTGGCTCATTCCGGATTAACCATGATCGGAGTCATGGCCGCATGCATTATGCGGGGGGTGCAGCCGCTTCAATATAGAGGCCACCCCATGTGGGATTTTAACGGGGAGGATGACGCCACCCATTACGGTCGTAAGGGGCCAGCCTCAGCTGCCGCTCTAGTAAAGATCTTATCCTCTTTGTACAAGGGAGAAGAGGAGGAATTCCTCCGCGTCAACCCGCAGGGCGGATTTACTATGTACAACCCTCCGAGTTGGGTAAGTGGACAATTGTGCTTACCCATCCGTTTTATATTCCCATGATTAAATATGTAGTCTAACGACTTCAACGCGGGAACTGCGTCAGGAAGTAAAGGATATAAACAGCCGTCCCCCACAGCCCGAGGATCCAGAACGGTCCCTCGATCCGGACTCCGAAGAGGATCTGGACATATCGGTGGAGCTGATTGACGGGGTGTTTCATCAGCTAAGCAAGGACAATACCTTGGTGGCCATTACGGCTGATTACCCAGGGTTAATCCCGGCCTCCCAGGTAACAGAGAACGGAGTCTCATCCCCTTGAGAAGGAATCCATTCTCACGCATTTCAGTTTTTCTGACAACGACCGTGTTTTGCAGGGGAGGTTTCCGAGGTGGGAGGCCGAACCTGCGGCGGCTAGCCAACAAGGGGCCGCAGGGCCCCGTGGGGTAAAAAAGAATGTAGTTCAGACTGAGACGCCGGCGCAAAGGTATAGCGCACCCTCTTTTTCCCTGGTGTTATTCCTTCAGGGCGTATTTAACGTTCACGCTATCTTCAGGACGAAGAGACCTCGCCGGACTATATCCGGAGAGGTTGCCAATCGTGCCTCCACCAGCCAGGCTCCAACGCCTGGCCCGGAAGCGGAAGCGAACACAAGGCGCGCACCGGACGCCCCTCCGACAGAGGATGTGGACAAGCTATCTGCCATCAATTCCGAGGTGGAGAGTGCCATGAACCACAGGCGTCGCCGGACAGTTCTTCGCGACGCTTGTTTCTCCCAAGAGGCATTAAATGCTTTCAATTTGGGAGATGCGTACCTCCGTGCCGCTCAAAATGGTTTAGCCAGATCCACGGAGCAATATGTAAAAGACATACGGGTAAGAAATTTTTGGTAAATATATATATACCAGTAGCCCCCGAGACTTGAAACAGTTAGAGTAACTGATTTAAGGATCATTTGTTATGCAGGTTCTTACAGAGAAGAATAACGTACTGTCCCAGGAGCTGGAAGAGTGCAAAGCCCAACTGGAGGCCGCACTAGCCGCGGCAGGGGAGCCCAAAGGGACCCCATCTGGTAAAATATACTTCGAAAGATTAGTATTTTGCGAAGTGCTACGTGGGTGTAAATCTGACAAATCATATTGCAGATGGCGCCGGACTGGATCCAGAGAGACAACAACTCATACGCCAGCTAAAGGCCGGTGAGAGTATGCTGACAAGGGTGAGGTGGGAGAAGAATGATCTTCAGGATGCCAACACCAAGCTGGTCATTGAGCTGAAAGATGTTCATGGCCAGCTGTCGGACTCTACTAAGGAGAATCAGCGACTTCGACGCGACATATTTAGTAAGTGCTTAAGCGAATCTTTGAAAGAAAAGAGTTCGGCGAGGAAGTCGACTAACAGAGTAATGTCTGTAGGTATGCTAACGGGTCGTCCTGTAGAGGAGATGCCCGGTTCTACGAGTGACCTTCTTCCTGAGCTCTCGCAACTGTACGAACGAGTTTGGCAGGCGATGCGGGGCGTTGCCCAAGCCTTATGGCCTTCCCACTCCATGCCCGAGGGCCTTGGAGAGCTTTCGGAGAAGCTTAGGGGAGCTCGGCAGCGCTTCCGGGTATGGAAGATATCGGCCTGCCGACAAGGCGCTAGGAAGGCCTGGGCCATGGTGAAGACGCGGTACACGAAGTCTGACCCGAACCACATGGCCGAGGTCGGACCTGTGGGGCCTGAAGGGAAGGAGATCCATGTAAGCTTAGTGTACGGCCAAGTAGCATTGGCCGCGAAGTATTCCCAGCAGGACTGTAAGTTAGACAGCCTGTTAGATGGTATCGAAGAGGAATACAATCAGTCATAGTGACTATGTAATTTTTAATTGACATGTGTAATGCCTTCTAGCCGGATTGTAGATCGTTTGTCGTTGCCGACCTTTTCGCTTCGACCTCAGGACCTGACGGTCCGGAGTGTGTCCGAATACCTGACCGGTTATGTAAGAACCGGGGTATGCATGGAGACCAGGCGTAGGGGTCATTAGTGCTTTATCAGACAAGTGCCCAACTAGTTATGTTATATTACATGGTTAGTAAGAAACATCTTCCAGAGAGAATAGTTCCGTTAGGGGTTCCTTTCTCTGGGAGGCATGCCCTAAAGTGCATGTTCGGACTGCAAACGCAGGAAAATCATCTGGGGGCATATATATAAATAAGTAAAAAAAGGTCATCTTTTGGTTCACCGACCGAATATTCCCTTAAGAACGCTAGCTTTCGGCTTCACCCAGTCTGAGGTACACGTCCAGCTGATCCAGCAATAACAATCGCAGAAGTGCTCCCTTTACCACCTAGCCGAACAATCGGGAACGTAGGGGTAAGCACAGGAGCCAGGCAACTCAGCTTGGCCAAAACTTAAGTCATATCGATGCATATAATGGTGAAGAAAAGGTACATGCGGAAGTTTGACACATGTGGTGGGCGTGAAGCCCGTATAAATAAGCTTCTGTTAAAGAAGCCTCCAGGTTTAATGAGCGCGAGTAGCACGTCACTTGAGAAGCCTTTAAGGGCTATAAAAGAAAAGAGGGGAAGGAGAGAAATGTAAGACAGAAAATATAAAAAATGGACAGAGGAAGGAGACAAACACAGAGTCCGGCGCTAGGCATAGAATCTTCGGAGACGGGCTGCGTTCCATGGGTTCGGCTCGAGTCGATTATCCGACGCATCTCGCAGGCGGTATGCTCCACCAGTCAGGACTTGGTCGATTATGAAGGGACCTTCCCACTTGGGCTTCAGCTTGTCCTTTTTCTTGTCCAGCAGGCGTAGAACTAATTCACCAATGTTGTAGTTTTTGGCCCGCACTTCTCTGCTTTGATATCTTCGAGCCTGCTGTTGATAGAATGCGGAATGGGCTTTTGCCACGTCGCGCTCCTCCTCTAAGGCGTCCAAACTGTCCTGCCGATCGAGCTCGGCTTCCCTTTCTTCGTACATGCGCACTCGAGGTGAGTCATGAATTATGTCGCAGGCCAAGACTGCCTCTGCGCCGTACACCATAAAAAATGGTGTGTATCCGGTGGTGCGATTTGGCGTGGTCCGCAGCCCCCAGAGTACGGAGTCTAGCTCCTCTACCCAGTGCGTGTTAGATTCCTTGAGGGACCGCACTAATCTGGGTTTGATGCCGCTCATAATGAGACCATTTGCACGTTCGACCTGACCGTTAGTTTGTGGGTGATAGACGGAAGCATAATCGAGCTTGATGCCCATGTTTTTGCACCAGAGTTTTACCTCATCGGCCGTAAAGCTCGTGCCGTTATCGGTGATGATATTGTGGGGGATG
The DNA here is from genome assembly GCF_002162155.2 of Triticum dicoccoides. Lineage (NCBI taxonomy): Eukaryota > Viridiplantae > Streptophyta > Magnoliopsida > Poales > Poaceae > Triticum > Triticum dicoccoides. The sequence goes on from NC_041392.1 coordinate 83,684,219, forward strand.
CCATAACGGTGTACGACCCCGGATATAAAGTCTATCACAGGTCCGGATTCGGCCGTCTTAACAGGCTTGGCTTCTATCCATTTGGTGAACTTATCCACCATGACCAGTAAGTGTTTTTTCTCTTGTGGGTTCAGCCTTTAAGGGGTCCCACCATGTCAAGTCCCCAGACCACGAAAGGCCAAGTGATGGGGATAGTTTGGAGGGCGGTGGGTGGCATATGGCTTTGGTTTGCGAAAAGCTGGCAACCGACGCATCGTTGGACCAAGTCCTGAGCGTCCGCCCGGGCCGTCGGCCAATAAAGGCCTCTATGGAAAGCCTTGCTTACAAGGGACCGGGCTGTGGCGTGATGGCCACCGAGTCCGGCATGAATTTCAGCCAGCAGGTTCCGCCCTTCCTCTTCGGAGATGCACCTTTGAAGGACTCCGGTAGTGCTTTTCTTATAAAGTTCTCCCTCATGGACTTTATAGGCTTTAAACCGCCGCACTATGCAGCGTGCCTCGTTTTGGTCCTCTGGGAGTTCCTGCCTAGTAAGGTAGGCTAGGAATGGTTCTGTTCACGAGGCGATAACGGTCATTAGTACGTGGGCTGAGGTTGTGTTTTCATTGGCAGAGCCTCCGGTTATGTCAGATTGTTCGGCGTCGGACAGTGCGGTTGGGTCCAGGCTAATATTGCCATGTTCCCCTTCCCATACTACGGATGGCTTGAACAGCCTTTCCAGGAAGATGTTGAGGGGGACCGCATCGCGTTTTGCGCTGATGCGTGCTAGGACGTCTGCCGCCTGATTGTTTTCTCGGGCTATATGGTGAAATTCGAGCCCCTCAAACCGAGCTAACATTTTGAGGACGGCGTTGCGGTAAGCTCCAATTTTTGGATCCTTGGCATCGAAGTCTCCATTTATTTGGGATATCGCGAGGTTCCAATCCCCGCGCACCTCTAGTCATTGAATGCCCATGGATACTGCTATCCGGAGACCATGTAAAAGGGCCTCATATTCGGCTGCATTGTTGGAGTCCGTGTACATAATCTGGAGTACATATTGAACTGTGTCTCCTGTGGGGGACGTCAAAACGACGCCGGCCCCTAGTCCGGCCAACATTTTGGAACCGTCGAAGTGCATGATCCAGTTTGAATATGTGCCGTACTCTTTAGGGAGTTCGGCCTCCGTCCATTCTGCGACGAAGTCAGCCAAAACTTGCGACTTGATAGCTCGCTGTGGCCTATAGGTTATGTCGAACGGGAGGAGCTCGATGGCCCATTTTGCAATCCGGCCCGTTGCGTCACGGTTGTTTATAATATCGTTGAGTGGTACTTCCGATGCTACTGTGATCGAACACTCTTGGAAGTAGTGTCGTAGCTTCCGAGATGCCATGAATACCGCATATGCAATCTTTTGATAATGTGGGTACCGTGATTTGCATGGGGTGAGGACAGTGGACACATAGTAAACTGGCTTTTGAAGGGGGAATTTGTGTCCGTCCGTTTCCCGCTCGACAATGAGTACCGCGCTAACAACTTGATGGGTTGCTGCAATGTACAATAGCATTGGTTCGCCGATGTTTGGCGCGGCCAGGACAGGGTTTGTTGCCAATATGGCTTTTATTTCGTCGAGTCCGGCCGTGGCGGCATCTGTCCACTCGAAGTGTTTGGTGCGCCGAAGGAGGCGGTAGAGGGGTAGCGCCTTTTCTCCCAAACGGGAGATAAAGCGGCTTAGAGCCGCCACGCATCCGGTTAATTTTTGTATTTGTTTGAGGTCCTTTGGGATATCCAATTGTGACAAAGCTTGGATCTTGGCTGGATTTGCTTCGATTCCTTTACCGGATACGATGAAGCCCGAGAGCTTTCCGGCTGGAACGCCGAAAACGCATTTTTCCGGATTTAGCTTGATGTCATATGCTCGGAGGTTGTCAAATGTAAGCCTCAAGTCGTCTACTAGAGATTCGACATGTCTTGTTTTTACGACCACATCATCCACGTATGCCTCTACTGTTTTGCCGATCTGGGTTGCCAGACATGTCTGAATCATGCGCTGATATGTTGCGCCGGTGTTTTTGAGCCCGAAAGGCATTGTGTTGAAGCAGAATGGGCCGTATGGGGTAATGAATGCCGTTGCGGCTTGGTCTGACTCGGCCATCTTGATTTGATGGTAACCGGAGTATGCGTCGAGGAAGCACAACGAATCGTGTCCTGCAGTGGCGTCGATAATTTGATCGATGCGGGGGAGGGGGAAGGGATCCTTTGGGCAAGCCTTTTTAAGGTCTTTGAAGTCGACGCACAGGCGCCAGGATTTGTCCTTCTTTGGTACCATCACCAAGTTTGCTAGCCAGTCTGGATGTTTTATATCTCTGATGAATCCGGCCTCCAATAGTTTGGCTAGCTCCTCTCCCATTGCCTGTCTCTTGGGCTCAGAGAAACGCCGAAGGGCTTGTTTGACAGGTTTGAATCCTTTTAGGATATTTAAGCTGTGTTCGGCCAGCCTGCGTGGGATTCCTGGCATGTCTGAAGGGTGCCAGGCAAAAATGTCCCAGTTCTCCCGTAGGAATTCTCGCAATGCGGCGTCTACATCGGGGTTTAACTGTGCCCCGATGGAAGCTGTTTTATTGGGGTCCGTTGGATGGACCTGGAATTTGACTATTTCATCTTCTGGTTTAAAGGAGGTGGACTTGGATCTTTTGTCAAGTATCACATCGTCCATGTTTACCGTGGAGCGCAGCGTAGTCAGTTCCTCAGCCACTAGGGCTTCGGACAGTGCCTCAAGGGCCAATGCGGCTGTCTTGTTTTCGGCGCGGAGTGCTATGTCCGGATCACTAGTGAGAGTGATGATTCCGTTCGGCCCGGGCATCTTGAGCTTCATGTACCCGTAATGGGGTATTGCTTGGAAGATTGTAAATGCTTCCCGCCCCAGCAGAGCGTGGTATCCGCTACTGAACGGGGCCACTTGGAATGTGACCTCTTCGGACCTATAATTATCCGGTGTGCCGAACACCATATCTAGTGTGATTTTTCCTGTACAGCGCGCTTCCTGACTGGGGATTATTCCTCTAAAGGTTGTGCTGCTTTGCTCAATGCGGTTCCAGTCTATTTCCATTTTTTGAAGGGTTTCCTCATAAATGAGGTTCAATCCGCTGCCTCCGTCCATGAGTACCTTGGTGAGGCGAAAGCCGTCCACTATAGGACTGAGTACCAATGCGGCTGGTGCTCGAGTTGTTCGGAATTTAGGTTCATCACTGGCATTAAAAGTAATAGCCGTGTCACTCCATGGGTTTATTGTTGCTACTTGATAGGCTTCGGCGAGGCTGCGAAGTGTTCTTTTTCGCATATTATTTGATGCGAAAATCTCAAAGACTGTTAAGACTGTACTGGAGTCCCTGAGGTGGCTTTGTGTGGCCTCCGGAGTCAGGAGATCTTCGCCCCTTTTGGCCACCTGCCGGAGTATCCAACATGCTCTAAGGCTATGAGTTGGTGTGGCGTCCTCTGTACTATGAATTTTACAGGCTCCATTAAGCCATCCCTCCAGTACGATTCCATGCCCTGTAAAGGGTTTTGGTTTTTTGGTTTTTAACCCGGGTGTCTGATGATGATGCACCCTTTTATTTCGGATGGGGTTTCTATTCAGGGCCGGATTGTCCCAAAATTTAGTTTCGGTTTTCCGGGCGCTTTCTATCGCACAGTACTTTTGTACTATGGACGCCAAGTCAGCGAAGCGTGTAAGATCACGACGACCTGTGGCGTTGAGGATTCCTTTGTCCGTGCAATTATTGCAGAAGATTGAGATTGCGTCGTCCTCGCGGCAGTCCTTTATCCTGTTCATAACCAGGAGGAACCTCGCCCAGTAATGATGTACTGTTTCTTTGGGCTTTTGCCTGATTTGGGATAGATCGCTTATGTTCGGGTGGGTGGGTGGAATTAAATCCGGAACTTCACCCACTCTAAGACTCAGAGGCCAAGGAGTTTCCGAACTCTGAAGTTTGGATTCTTGGATGTTGTCCAGTGAATCTAGCATGTTGCCTGATTCTAAGTTCAGGTCTTGAGTTACATCCTCCCCTCCGCGGGTGTCCGGCTTGGAGGGATCGGGAATCCGGACGTAGCTAGTCCTTAAGATAGATGAAGAGTCGCCGCACTGTGCCTCTACCACGGCAACGTGATGGGTGCCTTGGGGAGAATTAATTTCTCTTAGATCGGGTTTAAGCCCAACCTGGTCATAATCCGTAGTGACCCCCAAGGCGGCGATGCGATCCAAGAGCTCGTTTACGGAAAAGAGCTCCATTGGATCTAACTGCTCGGCGAGTTCCAAGCTGATGTGAAGATTGCTTTTGATGACCCGAGAGGTCACCGTCGGTGCAACGACCGAACTGGCGGTCATGAGAAAACCGCCTAGCCGGAGAGTTTGGCCGACAACCAAGGCTTCCTTAGTAACGGCGTCGTCTTTAAAGACGGGAAGAGGCATCCTTCCTGATTGCGACGGCACAGAGGAACTCTCAATGAAAGCACCATTGTCGGTGTCAAAACCGGCGGATCTCGGGTAGGGGGTCCCGAACTGTGCGTCTATGCCGGATGGTAACAGGAGGCAAGGAATACGATGTTTTACCCAGGTTCGGGCCCTCTCAATGGAGGTAAAACCCTATGTCCTGCTTGATTAATATTGATGATATGGGTAGTACAAGAGTAGATCTACCACGAGATCAAGGAGGCTAAACCCTAGAAGCTAGCCTACGATATGGTTGTTGTATGATGAAGTTGTCCTACGGACTAAAACCCTCCGGTTTATATAGACACCGAGAGGGTTAGGGTTACACAAAGTCGGTTACAATGGTAGGAGATCTTGAATATCCGCATCGCTAAGCTTGCCTTCCACGCCAAGGAAAGTCCCATCCGGACACGGGACGAAATCTTCAATCTTGTATCTTCATAGTCCTGGAGTCCGGCTGAAGGTATAGTCCGGCTACCCAGACAGCCCCTAATCCAGGACTCCCTCAGGCGTCGTCGGTGGTGCAGCCATGGCGGAGAAGTAGGTGATGGGGAAAAACAGAGGAAGGAGAGAGGAGATCTGTATGTGGATGGATAAGGGAAAAAGGGTGGGTGGGATGAGCTGTGTGTGGCCCTGTGAGCGTCGCTCGGAAGGCGACCGGCCGAGCGTTCGGCCGGTGCACCGAAGCGAAACGTTTTCCTAATTTTAATGCTTCGGAGAGAATATGGTGTCCCCTCAAATAAAAGGAGAGAATATGGCGCCAGTAGTCCCCTCAAAATATAAAAGGAGAGAATATGGCGCCATACTTACTGGCGTTTTCTAGTCGCGTCATCTTAGTTTGCGGCTCAAGCGAGCAGAGTAAATATATATCAAGCGAGCAGAGTTCTTGTCTTGAACGTCAAAGCTTTCAGAGTCTTCATGTATCTCGTCATTGCTGCCCAACGTGGCTCAGGGTGAAACCGATTAAGGAGTCCTCATCCCAGGCCACCAGGCTTGGAACTGTCATGGTGAGGGGTCCGTAAACCGGGACACCAACAACGGCGTTAGCTGTTTATCCCACAAATACTTGTCTGGGCAGGGATATGGTCGCCATTTGCTTTCGTTTAAGCTTTCTTAAGCCTTAAGGCATTTGTTAAACTTACCAGTCTAAGGTATAATTCTCTTGTGTTGTATGCTTTGTATTTTGGTCAAAAGATCCTTCTATTGTATTTCTTCGTCAAACTTGACTCTTCGAAGGAGTTATGGAAGAACTGCCAGCGAATGAAAGCTTGTGTACGGAAGAACTGCTAGCGAACACAATGTTTTTATAATGCCATATGTTTGATTCCACACACTCGGTTGTGCAGGCGTTTGCTGGGACCTCCCCTAGTGAACATTCGTCAGTTGACATTTCTTTCAAGGAGCATATTGCTATGATCTTGGTAGGGGGGAAAAGATCAGTAGGCCTCCTTTGATTCAAAAGGATTCTTATAGAAATTTTAAAGAAATTTTAGAGGATTAGAACCCTTACAAATTTTTTCTGTTATTTTTGTGGGGGTTAATTTTTTCTATGTTAATTGTTTTGCTTCATAGGATTGAATCATATAGAAATTTTCCTAACGATACCTTTATACTATATTTCAAAAAAAATGCATCTTTTTAAACCTCTTTGAAATAATTCTCTGTTTTATGATGCAACCAGAAGAGTAAAAATCTTATAGTATTGAGCTAAGGAGGATATTTTAATTCTAGGTTTTTCCAATTTCCATATTTTTAGAGTTCTATGAATCAAAGAAGCTCTTAATGTCAGATAGACTTTCTGTCATTTTTCTCCCCTAATCCTAGGCTGCTAGGGTAAACTCTCCCATCCAGATTTTATCAGTGGGACTGTGGATTCATCTCCCCTCTAAATGTCGCTCCGGCAGCCCGTTGCAGGGAAGGGGAATCTCGATGCCTTCGCTCTGGTAAATAGTTTAGATTAGGTCTTTCTAGTCGTCGCGGGTGCTTCGTTGGGGCGGATGGCGGCGCTTCAATTTTTCTTCAGGGCCCCAATCCTCCTTAAGTTCATCCGTCTGGACATAGTCGATGAAGGTCCGGCGCAGATTTCTGTCGTCTCCTTGAAGCGGGTTTCTCGTCATGTGGCGAGATTTGGTGTCATGTATTTCAGATCTATGTAGGGGTTCAAGAACGACGACTGCGGCTACAAGACGTTGGTTAGGACACGTGCACCAAGACTTTATAGTTGGCATTAACAAGGTCAAGCCAGCTCCGGTAGAGAAGCGGCGATTGGTAGCGCGTCGGCGGCTCGTTCTGACTGCAGTAGTGTTCGTTCCGTGGTCTCGGAATTTCAATGTAATTTTATTATGCTCGATATGTTTTTCTAGTGAATTTTAATAGGTCTGATCCTTCAAAAGAAAAGCTCTTAATGTGAGAGGGAAGATGGGACAGGGATAGCGATTTGAGCGATCGTTTTTTTATGTGGCACGCGACACACGCGATAGCGACCAAACTGCATGGAACTTAAAAAAAGGTCAAATTTCTGCATGCAATGCGCGGGGCCAGAGATTCGTCGTCGTTGTCGAGACAGCGAGACGTGAGACGTGGCCACACGCATACGCGGCTGCTTGAAGAAACTACTACTCCTACTAGTAGGGATGGGGCTCGGCTCGGCTGCCACTCCAGTTCCCGGTGCATCAAGCTCCAGTTCCAGCGGCTTCCACACCGACGCCACCGCCCACCGGAGCCCCAATGGCCGCCGCCGGAGACCTCAGGTCGGAGTACCTCCAGGTCCTGCTCAGCCGCCGCCGCGAACCCCAAGGTCA
>NC_041392.1:83691678-83695627 GCF_002162155.2 Triticum dicoccoides
TTTCTCCGTACGAGTCTCCTTCTGTCTCCCGCGCGCGGAGCTTGAGTCGATCAGTGGCTTGTTCTGAATCTGCTCCATCGTCGCGCCAGTGCCTCTGTCCGTGGAGCAAGGGACTCCGGTGACGAAGCCGCTGTTCCAGGGCGACTGGCCTCTGGGGCCCAGAGAGGTCAGGATCCGTTCCGATTTGAAGAGCAATGCGCTTGCTGTGTGTGTGTCAATGTCAGCTCAACCGTGTCTCTCGTGAACTTTTCCCAGGCCATGGAGTCGTGCCCGAGGAAGGAGGTGGAGGACTTCCACGAGAAGCTGGTCGAGGAGAATTTCTTCCTGATTACCGAGGTATACTTACCAACAGATTGATGCTATTACATACATGTGCTTCACTTGGCTCTTCAACGAACAGTCAGGTGAGCAGGGGCGTGTACCTGTACTTCTGCTGAAACTCAACGACAGTACTGCTCCCGAAAGGAAGCCGGTTGTTGTGATACTGCACAGCTCTTACAAATGCAAGGAATGGGTGCGTCCACTGCTAGAGGTAGAATTGCTTCTCATTTCAACCATACGTACATTACATCAGCTTTTAACACTGCTAGTTATTGGCTCCTAAACTTGTTGACATTTGCAGGCATATGCCTCCAGGGGTTATATTGCTGTTTCCATCGATTCTCGCTATCATGGTGAAAGGGCCAGCCACAAGAATACTTACACCGATGTAATCTACTTATTACTTCCTTTCTTGTCCTACCAATTCCATGAAATGTTCGACAATTAATTATGGTATCCATAGATTTCAACTGACCCAACCATCCCTACTGGCTACTTTCATGGTTTAAACACAGGCACTGAAAGCAGCTTGGAGGAATGGGGACACGATGCCTTTTATTTTTGACACGGTACCATATGTTATTTCAACTTGTTACTGTTAATCTTTTGCTCCTTCTTAACAAGTCGATGGTTATTTGTACGAAAAAATGTCAAGCCGAATATATACAGGATGTGGTTCTACTCTTAAACTAATCTGATTGGTAAGCCACTGGTGTTGGTGTTAGACCGGCTGGATTAGCGCCTCAGCTGGATTTTGGGTTTCTGTGTGATTGTCTTCTACCATATGACCTGATTTATAGTACTTCAAAATATGATTGGCCTTTCGATTTTTACCATACTCAGCAAGTAATATGTGCAGGCATGGGACTTGATAAAGCTTGCAGATCATCTTAGTGCAAGGAAGGATGTCGATCCCTCAAGGATTGGGATTACTGGTGAATCACTCGGAGGTATTATTATCATGGTTGCATCATGATACTGGAATTAATGCATAGGTTTCACTTTTAGAAATTTTACATTTTTTATTTGGAGCTGAATACAGGAATGCATTCATGGTTTGGTGCTTTCGTGGATACACGGTACAGTGTTGTTGTTCCGATAGTTGGTTTTCAGGTACACACAGCAGCATGTTATTTATGTTTTGTCGATGATTTTGTGATTTGTTCCATGTAAAGCTAATCTCTTTGTGGTGACTACAGGGATTTCGGTGGGCAATAGACAATAACATGTGGGAAGCCAGAGTTAACAGCATCAGGCCTGTATTTGAAGGTGAGATACCATGCATGATGCATCCTCTTTTAAGTTTATGCTCACACCATTGAAAAAATATATATCACAACTGAAATATAGCATATCAGTTCAGAACATTTACATGTAAATATCCATGTCGTTTTATTCTTTTTTCTTTCCTGTAGAGGCAGCAACTGATTTAGGGAAGAGTGAAATAGATTCGGAGGTTGTGGAGAAGGTGACTATCTGATTTATCTGGCCTTTATTTCTGATTATTCATGTAGAAAAGTTTCATGATCATGTGTTGACATATTTTTACCAGGTTTGGGACAGGATAGCACCTGGGCTTGCTTCACGGTTTGATGCACCTTACTCGGTTCCCCTGATTGCACCACGTCCGCTCCTCCTCCTAAATGGTAAAACCGTGAAGCATATATTCCGTATTGAGTGCTTCTGTTTTGTCCAATACTTGTTCATAACCCCACATATAGAACTGTCTCTCACTCTTCAGTATATATTTTAGTTTTATTGTTGAGCCAGAACTGTTGTTGGCCCTTCGTTAATTTTTATTCATTTATTTTGCTAATTGAACATGTTTCCTGCTTCTGGTGCTTCATTTACCAATTATGATGCAGGCGCTGAAGACCCTTGTTGCCCTATCGCTGGTCTACAAGAGCCTGCTTCCAGAGTTGCTGAAGCTTATGAAAAAGCTGGTTCTGCGGAGAAGTTCAAGGTAACATGCAAACTACTACAACCTCCGTCCGGAATTACTGACAAGTAATTCCAAACGGAGGGAGTATTTTCTTATCGCGATGAAGATGAGACTTTCTTTCAAAATTGTACGGGCTTGGTTAGAGTGTTTTTCAGAGCTCGAGCTCCATGGTACCCCTGTGAACAGTAAAATCGAAAATAATTAGTAAAAAAAATCTGAAACTTTGTGTGATTTATTATGACCAAATGTTGCAGCTGCTTGCAAAGTTTTGTGTCCAAATAACATTCTAGGAGCTCATACAGAAAACAACAATTTGTGCTCAAACTTGTGTGCACTGTTGAGCAGAACTTTTTTTGTTAGCCCGTCGGATGTCATATGGACCCCAAATTTTGCAAGCATCTAAGACATTTGGACATAAATAATGTCACAAAATTTCAGATTTTTTTATTTTTATTTTACTATTCACCGGGTGCCATGGAACCCGTTTATACTTTATACTTGTATTAATCTTTTCGGGTTAAATGGCTAATCCTGCTGATAGTAATAATTATTATTAGTACTATGAACCCCTTTGTTCTAGAATTCTTGTCGAGGTTTTAGTTCAAATTTGAAATAAAACCACGACAAGAATTCGTTCCATAATTCTTGTCCTGGTTTAGCTCAAATTATGGAATTATGGAACGGTGGGAGTATAAATTTGTAAAGTTTTTGTTTAAGGTATTCTCTCCTGTAGAGTTAAAGCTATAGATCAATATGGGCAGTGCTAAGATGGAGTAATCATAGTACAAGCACAGAAAAAATGAGACTCTGTTCCTACAATGTAAAAGAGCCAGATATTTTAGAATACAAACTTTGTCCAGGAAATTTAGATCTTATACTGGGTCAAAGGCTTTTTCCTTTGTGCTTTTTTTCACTTCATTCCATTGATGATTTGTGTCCTCTTCCGTGGCAAATACGTGATTGTGTTGACTGTTGACTATTGACCTAGGATGACAGGGAGCTGTGATCCTGGTAAAACACAGGGTGCCTCTTGGATTGCTAACGCCATTTTTTGATCTGCTGTATGCTGTTCAGTTCATCGTGGAGCCGGGAGTTGAACATATGTTAACGGCGAACATGGTGAAGGAAGCGAGCGAATGGTTCGACCGATTCCTGCAGTAGCTCGGGGTTCGGGATGCTTCATGGAGTGCACGGCCTCAATAAATTGTCCTCACTTTCGGATCACTGTCGTTGTTGAATAAATCCCTTCGCCGTGATGGTGCGTGCGCGGCGAGTTCGCCTAGACCACGGTGACCGCGCTCGGCACTCGTTGGATACTGGGATGGCGCGGTCCGCAAGGAGGCCGGGTACTGCGCGATCTCGTGGCCATTTTTCCGTCGTTGCTACTAATAACAAGAGGAGTGCAGTGAAAAGCCGTGAGGTTTTACGCAGCACAAATTCTGTGTGCTCCACAGACTTGATTTATTCCATCATTATCTAGCTAATCGCTACGCTATATTTCTCCATTTGAAACGACACAGCATATGTGAGCAGTTTTTTTTATCATGCACCATCATGTTTCCTGGGGAGCTCTGCATTTACTGAACTGTATTTACCAGTGTTCAAGAAAATCGTTGACTCGTAACTGCCCAGTTAGTGGCGACACTCCAACCTGACAATGTTACTAGCTAACTCGAGAGGACGGAA
>NC_041392.1:83695926-83698431 GCF_002162155.2 Triticum dicoccoides
CCTCCTGGGCGACTCGGGTGGCGACTAGGGTTCCCCCCGCGCCGCCACCCCCTTTTCCCCGTTCTCCCTCGCCGCCACCTGAGGGTCTCGCCCGGATATTGCCCGCGGACGCCGGGGAAGGTGGCGGTGAGGCCTCTGACGCTTCGTCCATGGCGGAGGTCTTCGGATCTGGGGCGGCGGCCCTGTTTGGCGAGGCAGCGGCGTCCTCTCGGCTGGCGCCGGCTGCGGGTGATTCTGGCCGGATTGCTCGACCACGCGGGTGGTGAGCCGCCGGCGGGGGCTGGCTGCGGCGCGGAGTTTTCCCCTCCTCGAAGGATCTGAGGTTTGGCTCCCTCCTCCTTGACTCCTTCTGGCCGTCCCCTGCTGCTTGCGTCTCGTGCGCTGGATCTGGAGATGATGTGTGCTCGGTGGTGAGGCTTGGGACTACGGGAAACCGTTTGGTTGGCTTGTCCGGCCCGGCGGCAGCGACGCCTTTGGCGCCGTTCTTCCTCCCTGGAGGTGCCGCCGAGGTCCTCCCCTCTCCACCCTCGTTCCCCTCCCGGGTGAAAGCCCAAAATCCGGCTAGGATTGGGCGGCAACGGCGCGTTTCGTGTCGTGCTCCTCCTTGGAGGTGCCGCCTGGGGAGGGCTCGTGTTCGGGTGAGGTGTGTCAAAGGTCCGAGCTTTGGGCGGCTCTGGTTGTCTGGCGGCGGCGGTTTCGTCGGGATTTGCTTGGCCGACATTGTCCTCGTTCCCCTCAAGGGTGGTGCCCACTGGGTGTGGCGTGTTTGGCTCAAGGCTGGCGGTACGGCGCCTTCGATCCGGCGGTAGGGGATAGGGTTCCCCTTCCCAGCATTAGCAACACGGCCCCGGCGGTGGGCTCCCGGTGCTCTTCTTCAACGGCCGACGGGTCTTGCTCCTCGACGTTCTGCGGTCTTCCTTGATGTCCTTGCCGCCCTTCTTCAGCAGCTGCTCCCGGTGGCTTTCCGGCAGTCTACTGGTGTCCTTGGTTGCGGCGGCATAGTGGATGTTGTGTGCTCATTGTCCATGGTGGTGTGCTCTGCGGTTGCTCCTGGCTCCGAGGTTGCCATCGCTTCTGCTCTAGGGTGAGCGCTTCTCAGGTCCGCTGTTTCGATGCCTTTCGATCCAAGGCGAGAGGGAAGGGTCCCTCTGCGGCGCGAGAGGAGGAAGACGCCTGGTTTTCTTCATCCTGCGAATCAGCCTAGTTCATGCCCACACTCTGTTCTAGCAGGTCTTCATCCTGCTCTGCCAGTCGCTACCTTTGTTATCAGTTTTGCTGCTGTCTTCGGCTAGTACATGCTATGGGCTCGGTTGTATTCCTTTCGTGCTTGTGCGCTGCGTTGAGTTGTAAGCTTCCTAGAGTGCTCCCTTGTATCGTTGGGCCGATGTGGTTTGGTGTATGTTTGTAATTCCTGACCGGTTGATGGCTTTGTTAATTCAAAGCCGGGCTCTTCGCGAGCCTTCGTTCTAAAAAAAACTGCCCAGTTAGCTGATAAATAGGGGGTTAATTTAGTTATTCCACCGATAAATCAGTTAGGAGGCTACTCACGACTCCCTACTCATCTCGGTCTGCCCCGCACACTGTCAGTGAGAACCGATAGTTTAAAACGAGGGATGTCGTTGGAGGGCCTCCACCTGGTTGGCTGTCCATCCGCGGACATTTGAGGACGCTCGTTTAAGGGATGGTGTTGGAGATGCCCTAAGCAATACCAAACCAATCAGAGATAAAACAAAAGATAGGAGATATACTTCATTCATTTGAATCATCACTTATTTGAATGTTAGTAACCCAAAAGTATCTTTTGAAGCAAATTATAAATATAGTCGTTTTCCTTGTGATAACGGTCTTGCTGACGCCGATAACAATGGCGTATGTGGACGTCGTTTTCCTCATGGAGGTGCCATCATGGATCTCGTTTCAACTCCACCATCTTGTTTCATGGTTGCCCGGTGGGAACCTATGATCGGCCTTGCCCGGTCAGATGACAGGGTGTGTCCTCACATCACTTCCTTCTTGAAGGTGTCATCTTGGAGACCCATACGATGGCTACCGTTGCTGCATGTGGTTGGACTGGGTGTGCTTGGTGGTGGTGGTGCGACCAGATGGGGGTCGACGGTGGTGTCGTCTTCTCAGGACCTGGCAAAGACACTATTTGGTGTTGTCGAGCGGCCAAATGCTTCTTCGTGTCTCTTCTGCAGTGGTGTTCCTTTGGGGTTTGCCGGCAGTGCCTTTGGTGCCGCAGTGCTGCCATTTGTTCCCCCTCGTGATGTTCCTCGTGATGTTCTTCTATACGGTAACCCAGCGATTCCTCTTCTCACCAAATGAGCTACCAAGAATTATTTGTCTGCCATCTACTTGGGTCCTTTGTTTTTGTCTGTTTGAAGTTGGATGTGACCTCCATTTGCACTCCGCCATGGTCTATGACCGGCCTTGGTAGAGATATGTTCTTCTAAGGCAGTCTTTGTGAGCATGTTACTTTGCTACTTCCCACCAATTGACCCCCCC
>NC_041392.1:83698719-83707118 GCF_002162155.2 Triticum dicoccoides
TTGACATTCTCTCTATGCAGTTGAGCCAGAGTTTTCCGCTTGGTCATTCTCACCTCGCCAGAGAAAGACCACCCTAATGTTTGGTGTTGGATGGCTCGGAGTTGGTTTTGGTGTAGCTCCCGATGACGAACCTGTGTTATCCAATATTTGTGGTTTCGGTGTTGCTGTTGTTGGTGTGCTCACTGGGTGACCGGTGAATTTGCCTCCATTTTTTCCTCTGGCGCATTGTCCTGCCTTCTAGTCTCTCTTCTGCTTGTGTTGGCATGTATATGCTCATGACATAACCATGTGTTATGTTGTAACTTTGTACTTGGTTTTACGATCCTAAATATATGTCTCAGGACAATTCTGAATTCACACACCAAGGCGAGTCCGATCTACAGAAATCAGTCACTCAGATCTGGATTACAACTTGGAAAAGAAGTAAAGTAGTTCGCCCTCCTCATGTTCAACTTTTCAAATAATCCATTTGTGATGCCCTCTGCAACCTAGCACCATCATATTTAACAACACATCCAAGCCTCTCACTTACAGGTAGGCCTAACTTTGGAACTTAACCCATTCGGGCCCCGCATGCTTCTTTGATGGTATGAAGGTTCTCTTACAATTTGGATCAGTCTCTTCGCATATGGCCAACTCTGAGCAATATAGTCAGGTGGCGAAATCCACCCCTCCCACAGTTCCTAAAAAAGTCGCTTTCACATGATATGCCTATAAAATTCCTTTTCTAAAATAATGCCCTGGCAAAATACCGCAGAATAGCATATGCCATGGAGTAGTGACGCGAGATTCCATTCAAATTCATGCAGAGTGGGAGTATCCTCCCCCTAGAGATCACGATGGCGGGGGTTCTCTTGTCATTGTCTTTGGTTTTTCACCCAAATATGAAGGAAGTGGAGTTTCATGCATGCTTACCGGATCTTTATATTGCATCAGCCTATCATTTTAGAGACTCTCTTTGTGAAAACTTAATATCTGATGAGGTGCTATGACAGCCTTCGTGGATTTAAAGAGAGGCTTTTAGGGGCAATCGCAAAGTACTCCCTCTGTTTGTATTTACTCCGCGTATTAGCTTTGGTCAAAGTCAAGCTTTATAAAGTTTAACAAAGTTTAGAGACAAAAAATATTAACATATACAATAACAAATTAATACCATTAGATTCATTATTGAATGTACTTTTACATCATATAGATTTGTTATGATAAATATTTATATTTTTTTCTCTAAACTTGATCAAATTTTGCAAAGTTTGTTTTCAGTCAAATCTATATGCAGACTAAATAAAAATAAAGGGAGTAAATCAATTGTTGTGATGTTTATTTTTCTTTACCCTATAACTATTTCTTTTGTTGTATATATATACTCTGAAGATAAATGGATATCCCACAACCAAACTCTGAGACTTGAACGGTATTACCTCCGTCCTGGTTTATTAGTCTCCTATGTGATTTGTGTTAAATTTTAACCAAAGATTTAACTGACAAAATGTTAATGCATGTCAACAAAAATTATATCATTGAATTTGTATTTGAACTAGTTTTTGATGATATAATTTTTTATGACATGCATGAACATTTTGTTAGTTAAATTTATCATCAAAATTAAACACAGATTACAATGAGGACCAATAAACCAGAAATCTCTACTCCTAATGGACGACTTCGTGAATAGTCTGCGCGGTTTTTTTCGCTGTTTTTTTTCGTCATCCTCCCACCTCCGTTTTATTTTCGTCATCCTCCCACCACTTTCGTCTGGGTTTTTTCGTCCCCCTCCCCCACCCCATCGGTTTATTTTTTCACTATTTCCTTCTAAACAAACACTTTCCTACCATACAAAAAGACATAGATCTAACTTTACTAAATTACCCAAATCAAACGATCCATCTCATCAATGCAATTTGCTTTAAGAAACATATAATGAATGTGAAGGAAACAAATAACAGACTACCCAAATCAACCGATCCATCCCATCAATGCAATTTGATTTAGGAAACATATAATAAATTTTAAGGAAACAAATAACAGACTTTAAAGAAAAATCCAATTAACTAATCTCTACTCTTAAAGGCCCCTCGATTGATTTTTGTCCCTCGCTTCCTTTCCCAGCACCGATACAATGGGAAGAATTATAATCCACCTATTTGTTCTCCTATATATCCGTACAGGCAACACAACATAAGCCGTCGCGGAACCCTAGGGCAGGACATGGTCGCGTTGCGGGCAGCGCGAGCGGCCGTGCGTCTCACCCGTCAGGCTGTCCTCGGCAGGAACTCGAGACCTCCTCCTGACAGGGCCAAGGCCCTCCGAGGTCCAAGTCGCTGTGTGGCGTGCACCGTGAGCCCCGCGTGTGTGGCCACTGCATCAGGTAACAACCTCCACAACTCCACAAGCCCCATCGCAAGTTTGTTTTTTCGTCATGTGCTCACGACAGAAAGAATTCTGCTGTATTTAGGGCATGTACGGTTGTGCGTCCCTTGCTCCACGTCCCGGCTTGCACGTCCCCTGCTCCGGACGGACGCACCAAACTCCACAACTTCCCGGCAATCCGACCACGCCCTGCCGGATTGATATGTATGACAATATTAATATTGAACTCTTAAAATTAATGTGGCCCCGTTGCAACGCACGGACATTCTTCTAGTCAACATTAATCTTCCAATCAATCAAAGCAACTTATGAATGTAAGTCGCTTTCACAATTTGTATGCCCGTCTATCTATCCTGGAAACTTTCCGTCCAATAGTGCCCTGGAATCTTCCCACCCGCGGGTTCGACGGCGACGGGGGGAGGGATTCCATTCCGGCGGAGCATCCTCCCCCCACGTCCCACGATGTGTGCCGCGTGCCGGCGAGCGGCCAGCTGGCGAGCCTTATCCGCCGCCTCTGCCTCGCGCGCCGATGCTGAGGCGGGCCATGGCGCTGGCGCTGACCCTCGCCGCGGCTGCCATGTGGGCCCCGCCGCGCACCGGCCACGCGTGCTCCTCCGCCGCCGGCCGCGTGCCGCACGTGACGAGCGCCCACTCGAAGGGACGCCTCGTGGGGGCGGTGGGGCCCGGCTGCCACTCCGCCAGTTCCACTTCCGCTTCCAAGTCCACCACGCGCAGTTCCAGGCGGGACCGCACCGACGCCACCGGAGCCCCAATGGCCGCCGCCGATGCCGCCGGAGACCTCAGGTCGGAGTTCCTCGAGGTGCTGCTCAGCCGCCGTCGCGACCGCCAAGGTCAGCCGGCCCCACCCCCACTCCCTTTCTCTCTCCCGCGCGCCGTGGGTTTGCAGCATATTCATCAATGGCTTTGCTCCGAATCTGCTCGTGGCAGTGCCTATGACCGTGGAGCAAGGGAGCCCGGTGAAGGAGCCGCTGTACCAAGGCAACGGGCCTCTGGGGCTCAGAGAGGTCAGGATCCTCCATCGATAATTTTTTGGTTTTTGCCGGGAGGATCCTCCATCGATCCGAGCAAACACAGTCCGCCTTCCAGATCGCGGCCACCGTGTTGACTCCACAGTGTCTGAATTTTTTTCCCCAGGCCATGGAGTCGTGCCCGAGGAAGGAGGTGGAGGACTTCCAGGAGAAGCTGATTGAAGAAAATTTCTACCTGATGACCGAGGTACTTTTTTGGCCATGTAGTCAGTTATATGATCAACAGATTGATTCGTCGTAGGTGTTAAGTGGATACATTGCACATTGCTTGTTTCTGAATATTACACTGCAGACTGCCTGCCTACATCTTTGCAGTTTAACTTGAGATCAGTGAAAACCAACTATACATTTGATCTGAGCAGCTCAAAAGGTAGTAGAGGAGCAACAGTAGTGTGCATTTTGTCTAGGCGTGTCCGTTGCATCTCAGTGCTCGCCATAGACAGATTGATATTGCATCTCAGTACAGTACATGTGCTTCACTTATTAGCACATTGCTGCCATGTTTCCACCCAGACCCTCTGTCTGAAGCACCCACTTGTGGAGGCCCTGATAGTTGGTGTATTAAATGTGGGTAAATGTGGTTCCGAGATCCAGCTCCAGTTGAGTCTACAGTTAACGCGCACTGGCTTGGCTTTATTGTGCCTCTTGTCCCCTGAACAGCAGAATTTGTTACACCTTTTTTCTCCCAACAGTCAGGTGAACAGGGACGCCTACCTGTGCTTCTACTGAAACTTAATGACACTGCTCCTGAAAGAAAGCCCGTTGTTGTAATACTGCACAGCTCTTACAAATGCAAGGAATGGTTGCGTCCACTGCTTGAGGTAAAATTACCTCTCATTTCAACCATACCAGCATGCCCGTACGAAGTGCGCATCAATGTTTAACGCTGGTTATTGTTCTTAAAACTTGCTTGCACATTTGCAGGCATATGCCTCCAGGGGTTATATTGCTGTCGCCATCGATTCTCGTTATCACGGTGAAAGGGCCAGCAGCAAGACTACTTACATAGAGGTAATCTACTTACTTCCATTTATGTGCCACCGATTTCATGAAACGTTCGACAACTGTAGTATCCACAGTTGGTCTGATCATCCCTACTTTCATGGTTTAAACACAGGCACTGAATTCAGCTTGGAGGAATGGGGACACTATGCCTTTTATTTTTGACACGGTACCAAATGTTATTTCCACCTGTTACAATTGATGTTTTGATTGTTCTAAGTTCTGTCAACAGTGTTCTTCAATTTGCCCACCAAATACATTTTTTTTAATAAATGGATTGGTTCTGTACCAATAAATGTCAAACCGGACATGTATAGCACATGCCTTTAGTTGGGCTGGCCCAGTGCCATGCCTGGTGGCTGGTGGTCTACTCTTTAACTAACCTGATGGGTAAGCCACTGTTGTTGGTGTTAGTCCAGCTGTACTGGTGCCATAACTGCACTATCTGGGTTGGCACTTCAGTTGAATTCTGGATTTATTCTCCTTGTCTGGTTCTGTCCTTATGATTGTCTTCTACTGTATGCCTTGGTATATCATACTTCAAAACATGTTACGACTGTTTTTTTGCGATACTCAGTGAGGAACATGTGCAGGTGTGGGACTTGATAAAGCTTGGAGATTATCTTAGTGCAAGGGAGGATGTCGATCCCTCTAGGATAGGGATTACTGGTGAATCGCTTGGAGGTATTATAGATCATGATTGCATCATGATACTGAATTAATACGTAGACTTCAGTTTTGGAAAATTTATCTTTTTTATTTGGAGCTGAATACAGGAATGCATGCATGGTTTGCTGCCTTTGTGGATACACGGTACAGTGTTGTTGTTCCAATAATTGGTGTTCAGGTACACACAACAGTAATTTGTCGATATGGGTGCACATAGTTTTGTGATTTGTCCCATCTAAGTAAAGCAATGCTCTTTGGTGGCTACAGGGATTTCAATGGGCAATAGATAATGACAAGTGGCAAGCTAGAGTTGATAGCATTAAGCCTTTATTTGAAGGTTAGATACCATGCATCCTCTTTAAGATTGGGCACACACCATTGAAACATATAGATGACAACTGAAATATACTGTATCAGTTCAGAACATTTACATGTAAGTATCTATGCCGTTTTGTCTTTCCTGTAGAAGCAAGAATTGATTCAGGGAAGAGTGAAATAGATGCAGAGGTTGTGAAAAAGGTGACTATCTGATTTAGTTGACATTTATTTCTGATTGTTCCATTAGAAATGTTTCATGATCGTGTATTGACATATTTTTACCAGGTTTGGGACAAGATAGCACCTGGTATGGCTTCACAGTTTGATGCTCCCTACTCAGTTCCTCTGATTGCACCACGCCCGCTCCTCCTCCTAAATGGTAAAACCAAATCATATTTCTTATTCAGTGCTTCTGCTTCGTCCAATAGTTGTTGCATAACCCAACATATTCAAAAGTCTCACTTCTCTTTTATGAGTTCAATGAGCACTTGTCAGGGCTGGGCTTCCAGTCTTCAGTGTATATTTTTGTTTTATTCTTTTATGGTTGAGGCAGAACTGTTGTTAACCCTTCGTTTGAAAATTAATGTTAATTGAGCATGTTTCTTGCTGCTGGAGCTTCATTTACAAATTACCATGCAGGTGCTGACGACCCTCGTTGCCCAGTCCTTGGTCTACAAGAACCTGCCTCCAAAGCTGCTGAGGCTTACGAAAAAGCTGGTTCTGCGGATAAGTTCAAGGTAACATGCAATCTACTATCTTTTCACCGCTCTTTTGAGGCCACACATGAACTCTCACTAGTTAAAACCTATGAAGACGAGATTTTCTTTAAATATTGTAACGAGCTTGGTTTAATACTCCCTCCATCCAGAATTAACTGTCGCTGAAATGAGTGTATCTACACACTGAAACATGTCTAGAACTCTAGATGCACTCATTTAAGCGACAGTTAATTCCGGACGGAAGTTTTACTTCTCAAACTTGTATTCATTTTTGTCAGGCTATATGGCTAAACCTGCTGGAAAAATAATAATTGTTAGTACTAATAATCTTGCATTATACGTACATCAATATGTTTGTAAATTTGTCATTTAAAGGTATTCTCTCCTGGAGGGAGAAAAATCAAGAAGTTCTTCTAATTTAAAGCTATGGATCAATCTGGGCAGTGCTAACTACTAAGATAGCAAACATTTATACAAACCTAGAAAAAGATGAGACTTCAATCCTACAATGTAAAATAATAAGATAAAACATCGGAATTATGCTTTTCAATGGGTTTGGTACAAGTTTAAATACAAACTTTCTCCGGGAAATTTAGATCTGATTTAGGCTTAGAGCTAGCTAACAATGTACTCCCTCCGTCCGGAAATACTTGTCATCAAAATGAACAAAAGGGGATGTATCTAGGCGTATTTTAGTTCGACATACATCCCTTTTTATCCATTTTGATGACAAGTATTTTTGGACGGACGGAGTAATTATCTAACTTGGGCAAAAAAGGGTACGAGATACAGAAATGGGTGCCATCTGGATTTAAAATGCCATTCAAATAAAAGTTGTCTATTTCTTGACATGCAACATGTTTACTTTGCACCATGAGGTGTGGTTCTATGTTTGCCCGGACTTTTTTTGCACGAATCCCAAAGCAATCACAGTGGTTATTCTAAGGGCATATTAGTAATCCTAATTAGATAGGGGCTTCGTAACTCCAAGTGCAAGTGCCTAAAGCAAAGCCCATGCAAGAACGAGTCCACGGTGCCCTCAGCTTCCAATCTGTTCCCCCGTGCGATCTCCTCTTTGAGCGCTGCCGCGCGAGCTCCATGCCCAAGGCCACCACCTGGACTCACTGCAATCCTGCCGCCAGGTCTCCTACCGCATCTCGCCGCGCCTCCAATACTTGGATAAGAAATATGATTAGTTTCTCCTCTGATTGCACCACGTCTGTGCCTTACGCGTCCAACATTGTCACCCATACCCGTGCTGCAACCGGCCGCCTAGTTTCTTCCTGCAACCATCGCCGCCCGGACTCCTTCGACCCGCACGCATCCAGTGCCACAACTGCTGACTCTATCTCTGATCCTCCCTCCCTCCCATTTTCCAATTCTCATTGCAAGCGCCGACCTGTTTCTAAGCCTGGGTGCCCGAACTCCACTGTTCCATGGCCTCAGAAAGGTGTGTTTCACTTGAATCTATATTTGTTTATATATCAGTAGAAGAAAAAGGAAAATGTTAGTGCACTTAAATTGGAAAATTCTTCTTTGTCATCTGAAGGAGGGCATCGTTTAGTGCCAGTTATTGTTGTTTATTTTTTACTATAATGAATAAGCTTAATCAGTGGGTAGTGGTTTAATATTCTTTACTATAGCTCGAAGAAAAGTGAGACCGAGGATACAGTAGATGCCATTGTTGTTTATTTTATAAATATGCTTCCCCAATTTTGAAAGCCAAAATTCGGAAATTGTTGGATGTACAAAGTGATAATATATTTTAAAAAGGAGTTTTATAACTACCAAACGTTCGTATTTTAGCAATAGGCAAGAACGAATCCTTACTTCATTTTAATTATATACATGCATGCATTAAAATGACTAATTTTCCTTTCATGTGCACTCCTACCTCTAATTACATGCATATATGCACTAAAAGACGAAAAGCTGATGTCATGCTAGATTTCCCCCTATTTCAAACTTTAAAATGTTTTGTAGCTCAAACCGTCGCTCCGATTGAAAAACCATTTTCACATAAAAGATTTGTCGCAATGAGACCTTCAAAAGTAGATCCCATGTTGATATGTTCCGACGACTTTTTTTTGGGTCAAAAGTTATCACGCCCATGCTAAATAAGTTACCACGTCTGTGGTATATAAGTTACCATCTTGTTTATATAGAAATTGCCAGGCCATAAAAATGGGGTATATCAGGACCGAGTTATCAGGATCGAGACACATAAGTTATCAGGTCTTCGATGATGAGTTACTAAGTGATTCACACAAAAAAG
>NC_041392.1:83707382-83802498 GCF_002162155.2 Triticum dicoccoides
GTCAAAGTTATCAAGACCGAGGTACATAAGTTATCAGGTCTCAATGTGTGAGTTACCATGCTATTCACATAAAAGTTACCAGGGGATATTTCATCAATCCCCCTCCCCCCGGCCAAAGTAATTAGGACCAGTGTACAAAAGTTGCCAGGTCTATGACGTGTAAGTTACCATGCTATTCACAAGAAAGTTACTGGGAGTATATTTCATCAACCTCCCCCCACCCCGCCTCCTCCGAGGTAGTGGAGGGAGCGGCCTTGCACCTTCTTGATCGCGGGCGAAAACTCCTCCTTGACGGCGAGACGGTGGCGGTGGCGTGTGCATGCGGCCGTACCGGCTGCGTGGCGGGGACGCCAACTCCTCCTTGACCCGGCATCCAATCTAGATGTCGCGGTGGTGCCGGGGTGAGGCTGGCTCCTCCTTCACGTGGCGTCTGACCTGGACGCCATGATTGTGCCGGGGCGAGGCCGACTCCTCCTTCACAGGTCGGAGCGGGGACGTCGGCTCGTACTTCACGCGGTGGTGTGCGCGGGGACAGCAGCTCCTCCTTCACACGCGCCGGCGATGGCTGCGACGGGCCCATGTAATGGAGCGACTGCTCCGTCATTATCTCAACCGAGAGAGCAGCCAATGGAATTAAATAGCAACTCAAAGCAAGATGTTCAACAGAGCTCCCAAAATCAATATATTCACCAAATAACTTCTAAAATTCAAAGGGGTGAATGGACGAGCGTTGTTGGTTCATCGATTCACTAGGTTCGGGTAAAAAATAGTACGTAAGTGCGAAAAAATGGGAAACTGAAATAAGTTGTTTGTGTGCAAACGTAGAAGAGTAAACGAGTTAAATAGCATATTTGGTTTCATTATTTCAAGAGAAAGAATGTAGGTCAGGTGGCTCACTAGCTGAGTAATCTACCTAAGAGGTACACGATTCCATTCCTGCTCGTCACGATAGTTTTTGCACTTCAATCAAAGTACGCGAGAAAAACAGAGAAAAGAATATCAAATCAGATCAGAGCTAAGCACATAACAGCGTTAGGTCGGGTGGTTAGCTTGAGGTTAGCACGCTCAAGAGGTGGAAGGTTCGAATCCAACGGCAGGATCACTTTTTTGAGAAAAAAATAAAAGCGAGCGACAAGGAGGTGAAGCCCTGGAGCATCATTCGGATCTATTGCCAAGGTCCGAACGTTCGGCTCATTCAGCCGAGCCTTTTCAGACTCTTCCTCCGTTTTGTATTTAAGCCGGCCGGCCAGCATATTCTTGGAAGCAATGCGCAGAAAACCAACCGATTACTGCTGGTAAGCGATGGGGAGATGGCACTGACCGCCAGCTACACATGCGCCTGGTCCACCGTCTGTTTTGGAAACCAAGCCAGACCTGGACTTTCAATCCAATAATCGTTCTCATTCCAAGGAGAGGACCACCTCTCTCCATGTCCTAAACGCTGAAACCATGTGGAGCTGCGGCGCTCAGGCGCCACATACCAGAACGAGTGGGGAATCGAATGCTCAAATTCTTCTTCACCAATGCGGTAACCCGTAATCATTATCCCCCGATGAAGTATCTTGGCCTGGTTGATTGATGCTTTCTCTGTAGCATAGGTTGCATTGCAACTTTTCCTTTTTAAATTTTTCGCTTTTCAGCTTTATTCCGTTGATAAGTGTCCATCTTCTCCGCGACAAGTGCATGATTGTGTAGATCTAGGAGGATAAGGGCAAAGGTATTATCCAGAAAAACAAAGGTTGGCTTTTTTGGGTCGCTAACAGCATCTTTTATCTGCTGCTGCATGTTCAGTTCATCGCGGAGCCGGGTGTTGGGCACAGGATGACCGCGAGCATGGTGAAGGAAGCGAACGACTGGTTCGACCGCTTCCTGTAGAAGGCGGTTCCAAATGAACATGGCACCTTGTACTACCATGCATGCCTAATGAAGTGCATGCCCTCAATAAATTGCCCTCTGATTTGGGTTGCATTCCTGCTGACCGAGACGGGAATCAGTTAGCCCAGCTTGATCATCATTACTTCCACTACCTAATCTCTAATGCTGGTCAGACGTGGAACAGAATTGTGCTCCTGTATTTCTCAAACTGGGAGCGCACAGCTGATCTGTGGGTGGCCGCAGTTTTATCTTGTGCTAGTATCTTGTTTCTGAGACCGTATTTTTTCACGGACTCCGCATTTACCGAACCGTATCTACCGTGTATACGGTCCGTCCGTACGGCGAGTTTCATCAGAAGAAATTAATTTGTCCCCGTGCTCACGTGGTGCCCCGTCGCCCTGCATGAATGAATGAACGAACGAACGAGACGACGAGACTGCTGTGGGCGACATGTCAACGGCTACAGGGGCAGATGGTCCACTGGTATATACGAGTAGTATAATCAGGTGACATGGACCCGGTAGACGTTGGTACAATACTGCTGCTGGTCTGGTCGGTGTGGCCGGGCCAACGTACGCGTGAGCTGCGTGATGCGTCGGAGTCGGCGTTTAGAGCATCTCCAACAGGCGCCCAACGCGCCGCGCGTTAAAAACGGATTTGGCGCGTGCCCATCGCTTGGTTTGGTGTGGCGTGAAGCGTTTGCTTCAGCAGCCGCGCTGAAAAGCCGCGCGCACAGCTTTAGCAGGCGCGGTAAAATGCAGCGCGTGCTCATTCTACAATATTTTTTAAATTAAAATTACATAGATAAAAAAATGATACAAAGATATTTTACATCGGTGGAACTACTACGACATAGATAGATAGATAGTTCGACATACATAGATAGATAGATAGATACTACTAAGGCATAGATAGATAGATAGAAACTACTATGGCATACATAGATAGAAAACTACTTCAAGTCGCTACCATCATCATCATCACTCTCGTCGGTGTTGTCCGAGGTTAAGAGCCTATGTCGTCCCAACGTTCATCGTCCGAGGTGAAGAACGACCTCCCACCTGCGGAGACGATGTCGCACTGCTCGTTCGCCACTGCCTTCCGCTGACGCCGGTCCGCCCGCTCCGAGCGGCGCCTTGCCGTCCTCTCCGCACAGTAGGCACGCTCGGCGTCGACGTCCTCTGGGTGACGACGACGCCACTCCGCCATGGCTCGCTCGTCCTCGGCGACGAGGAGACGGCGCTGCCGCCGAGAGTGGTCGGCACAGTCCATGTCCGTGATGAGACGCGGCGGAGGGGCGAGGCGCTGCGCCTCCTCGCGTGAAGACGTCCCGAAAATTCATCTGCGACCGGGGCCTCTCCAAGCGCCACGCCGCCGCGTCGTACGCGCGGGCCGCCTCGCGCGCGCTCTGGAACGTCCCGAGGCCGAGCCGGACGTCGCCGGACCGTATCTCGGCAGAGTACCAGCCGTTGGGGCGCTCGCGGACACCGCGAAAGCCCAAAGCACCCCGGCGGCGCGGCGGCATGGTGGCGCGGTGGTGACGCAGAAAGCGGCGAAGCGGCGAGGTTGTGAGGAGGAAGGCGCGTGGCTGTTCTGTGCGCATGGCGAAGCGCGGAACTTTATAAACGTGCGTGAAGCGGCGCGCCAAATCTACCGCGCCGCGTGCCGCTTTCTCCTGCGCGCGCACAAACGCTTCCGCGTGCGATAACTTCCCGCCACCGCTGAAGCGCGTGAAACCAACCGACGCGCGTAAAAAACTGCTTTTATCACGCGGGCGCGCGTTTTGCGGCGCCTGTTGGAGATGCTCTTATACCGGTACTCTCTAGCGGAATCGCAAGCCGGCACGCCGTCGCGAGCGTCTCCAGGACTTTCCTACTTGCCGTATTATTTTATTTTATCTTGACGTGAAAGCAGTCACGGGGACGTGGTCGTTTTCTTGCATATTCTATTGTCGAAAAAGAGCGAGCACGTACTGTATAGACGACACTGGCCCTCATGATGCGCAATGCATACGTGTTCACGAGGTGGCGCGTCTCCTAACCACACACACTACTACACTAGAATGGCCAAGGCTGAGGTTTGCGTAAAATTTTCGATCTATTCATTGATAACAGTACAGCGAGCACAAAAGATATTAAATATTATATTCGTAGACATCTAGCGACGACTGTAAATACCAAAGTGAGCGAAAGACGCGCCGCCGTCATCACACCTCCCTCGCTGGAGCCGGGCGAAACTCGTTGTAGTAGACAGTCAAAAAATCATTATGCTAAGGCCCCATAAAACCAGTGCACCAAAAAAAAACAACCGCCGCCGACGAAGAGAAGTTAGATCGAAAAAAATCCAACATAAAGGCACACCAACATTGACGAGCGAAGACCGGATCTGAGCGGATCTTGCAAAGACAACCACTGTCCGAATTATGCGAGATCCATCGGAAAGACACCTTCACACGCCCTCCGACGCACACCGCCGGGATGGGGGCCAAGACTGGGGATAGAAGCAACTTTTTTTTTATAATTATACTCCCTCCATTCTGAAATGCTTGTCGGAGAAATAAATGCATTCAGACCTATTTTAGTTCTAATTACATTTGTTTTTATTATTTTTTCGACAAGTATTTTCGGACGAAGGGAACATGCATTTAACAGGTGAGCACCAGGATTAGAACCTGGGTCAAATCTTTCCCTTTCGCGCACCGTTTTGTTCAAAGTTCTTGGTGCGCGGAAGGCATCAAAGCGCCGAGAACGGACCCACGCTGTCTCGAGCACAGTGGGAACGCTTCTCAACCACGAATTACTGTACATATACCAGATTATAACTATTCAATTTAATTAGAAGAAGATCTAGTCTAGAGTCTAGAATGAAAACAAGAGCAAATCAGGACGGCCGACGAACGAGTAGTGTGTTGGCGGGTCATGCTCCGGCGCATTCGTCGTCCGGGCAGTGGGCGGCGCGTCGCTCTGACGCCGGGAACGTCCACGGCGCAACGGACGGCTTGATATCTACATACATGGTCTGTTGCGAGGTCATTTTCCGGCCACCCTTAATTATTCATTCTCCTCTGCGTGCACACAAGATGCTACTAGTTAGTTAGATATCCTCCGTGCTGTGCTGTCCATGCATAACTCGCCACGCTAATTCCCTTCTTGTCCCGTTCCGCCCCCAGCTAATTCGATCAACCACGCGTGCTTGATAATGGGTTGTACAACATGATACTCCTACATACACAATATACACCGACATTTCCGTTGGTCTCGTTCACCTCACCACTCATATGTACTCTGTCTGTTTCTTAATATAAGTCTTTGTAAAGATTTCAATGTAGACTACTCCCTCTGTAAACTAATATAAGAGCGTTTAGTAATTAATATAGAAGTGTTTAGATCACAAAAGGTAGTAATCTAAATGCTTTTATATTAGTTTACGGAGGGAGTACATACGGAGCAAAATGAGTGAATCTACACTCTAAATTACGTAATATACATCCGTATGTACTTTATATTAAGATCTATAAAAAGACTTACATTTAGGAAAGAGGGGAGTATGTCGCAATCAATTAATTAGTTGATACTATAAAATGTGAATTTCGGCTAAATAACACCGAAAACGTTATATATATCGATGAGCTGTATAGTATAGACGTTAGACGGGATCTATACTACACACGACGTGCCACCGATGAATGGGAGATCTTAATTATTAGAACTAGATCACAAATAAGAGATACACTCGGTCCGGCGCAACAAATCCATCCATGATGGCGATGCTACTAAGACAAGGTGGCAAAGGCAAGTTAAACTAATGCTAGAGTACTTAGCCTGGATAGCCATCACCGACACACGGCACACAATGGCGAAAGCTTTACCCAAAAGTGACATCCAATCCAAGAGCCCGATTTTCTCGCCAGTGCGGAGAAAAGGCGCCCGAGCATCGCTCTCCCACTCACTCGCACGTCCCGGTCGCTTCCACCCAGCGCGCGCGATTGCTCATCCGTACGCAAATCGAAGCAGCGGTTAACGTAGACACTCCACGCAGAGTTCTCAGACACGAAGTGAAATGAATCTCGTGCAGGCAAGGCAACAACCGGACGGTTTATTTCCCGGTTTGTCCAACCAACGTGTCGGCTTCGCGAAAGGGACCGGACGGTTTTTGGGGGGTCTCTGTCAGTCCCGGTCTCCGCATGCATTGGCTGATCGGACTCCTTTCAAAAGTTTCACTTGTCGATCGATGTGTGCACTGCACCTACTTACTTATATTGTTCATATTTTTGTAACGTTATTCTATGAATTAGAAAGCTTTCCTTTTAGACTTATATGTTCCTTCTAGCTCTAGGACATATATATATATAGGACAAATATTTCCTACAAGCAGTGGTAGTTACCACCACTTGCCTCTCGCAAAAAAAAAAGTTACCACCACTTACGTTTTGTATGTTGTATGTAGTATCTATCGAAACCGAGAGTATGTACGTGTAGTATGTAGTATATAACAATGATTAGGTAATATATATACTAAATTTTTGGTAGTATGTACCATGTTTTATGTATGCTCTTTTTTACATGCAAATATATACGTATTTCATAAATATAACAAAAACAATGGGCTCATGTGCAATTTTTTCATATAACTTGCTTTAAAATATCTTAAATATAGTATATGAACATATTTAAAATAATAAAATAGTATATATAGTACCACATGGTAGTATATTAGATATGTGGGGTAACTACCACCGGGTGGTAGGATGGATTTTCCCTATATATATATATATATATACACACACACACACACACACACACACACACACACACACACTATCTTAGGATATCGCCCCACGCTGTTTGGAGATGGGCATTACGCGGATTATATAGCTTCGTTTAGAGTGGGTTTTTTTTTCTGTTGTTACTTCTAGTTCTAGGATATCAACAACATACAGAATATTGGATTGCATGCATCTTTTTTTTCGCGAATACGCTTGGGATTGCATGCATCTACCACGCCACTGTTTTCCAAGGGTATGTTCAGCCTGCGTTTCGACAAACTAACAAAAAACGGAAACTTGTTGTAGATTCACAAGGTAACTTAAGTTTGATACCAACCACGAGAAGATATCTTTTGTTTCTTTAGATTTCGAGGTAAAGTTTTGTCAGATGACTTTGTCTAAGGTTGGAAAAGACTTACCAAGCAAGGGAGGGACATGATATATGCAGAAGGCTGCCCTATTGGTTCAAGATTGTATAGTATAAGTGGACTAGTCTATCGTGCCATATTCGTCAATCTGTTAGGTGATTTGGCCTCACACAATATAATGCTTCCATGTTTCACCAGGCACTTGATCAACCCTAAAAATTCAAGAGAACCCCTCTTTGTACAATAAACTGTGTATCAAGCAAGATTTTGATCGCAAATGGATTGATCGACCATAGCTTGACTAGTAGAATGCTAGCAGGTTTCCCAAACTCCTCTGATATCAATAAACTTCAACTTCCATATTAACCATTCCTGCAAAAAAAAACTTCCATATTAACCAAAAAGAAAAAAAAAACTTCAACTATAGCGATTTAAACGAACAGTGTGAAGATGTTGCGTTCACGTCTTGCACTGTGAATTTAGAAATGACTCAAAACATGACGTGAAGATCATGAGAGATAAAGTCTTTGGAGTAAATCGGTTCAAGATCCCGAAGTTAGAAAATAGTTATCACTCAGGAAAGGCACATGATTCATCAATCCATCAAGAAAATTGACCTCACATTTTTTCACTATTCACCAGAAGCTTAACCAGCCTTGAAAACACAAGAAAATCCTTCTTGTCGAAGAGGATTGGGTGTCAAAGGGAGACTCGAATCATAAAGTAAGTGATCGACTAGCAGAGAGCCAAAAATTACCTGCTTGACTGAGATATGCCCATTTGAATCATACAATGGGGCCGGAAGTGCATATTACTAGAGGAAATGTTTTCTCAAGGCAACCTAAGCTCCACTCATAATGACTGTCATTGCATTCTATAGTAAACCAAGTAAGTTTCCACTACGGTCCAATATAGGGTTTGCACCGATAGTGCAAAACCTTAACGTATACGTATGGCATTGTGAATGTCGAGCCAAGTGCCAACTAAGAGATAAACTCGAGATGTGGAAATGACTCGAAACATGACGCATAGAGCATATGAGAGATAAAGTCTTTGAAGCAAACCGGTTCAAAATCCCGAAGTTAGAAAATAGTTATCACTCAGGAGAGGAACATGAAATGTGGAAGGCTATCCCACTAGTCTACATCAATCCGTCCATCAAAGTGACCTCACATTTTTTCACTATTCACCAAAAGTTTGATTAGCCTTGAAAACACAAGAAAATCCTTCTTATCGAAGAGGATCGTGCATCAAAGGGAGACTTGAATCATAAAGTAAACGATAGACTAGCAGAAAGCCAAAAGGATTCTCTAATTGAATGAGGTATGCCCATTGGAATCGTAATAATGGAGTTGGAAGTGCATATCACTAGAGAAAATGTTTTCTCAATGCAACCCAAACTCCACCCATGATGGCTATCATTGCATTCCATAGTAAACCAAATAAGTTTCCATTACCGTCCAATATAGGCTTTGCACTGACAGTGCAAAACCTTAACGTGTATGCATGGCATTGTGAACGTCGAGCCAAATGCCAACTAAGAGATAACTTGGATGGCATGGAAATGTCTCGAAACATGACGTAGAGAGCACGAGAGATAAAGTTGACTTTGGTGCAAACCGGTTCAAGATCTTGAAGTTAGAAAAATAGTTATAACTCGGGAGAGGAACATGAAACGTGGAAGGCTATCACACCAGTCTACATCGAGCCATATTCATCAACCTGTCTAGCGAATTGACCTCACATAACTGTGTCACCATTCACCAGAAGCTTAATCAAGCTTGAAACACACGAGAAAATCCTTCTTGTCGAAGAGGATTGTGTATCAAAGAGAGACTAGAACCATAAAGTGAAAGATCGACTAGCAGAGAGGCATGAGGATTCCTGAATTGAATGGGATATGCCCATTGAAATTCTTACTCATGGAGTCAGAAGCGCATATGCCACTAAATAAAATGCTTTCTCCGCAAACCAAAACTCCACTTGTAATGATTGGCATTTCACTCCATATAGTAAACCGAGTAAGTTTCAACCATCGCCCAATATATTTTGCTTCCACCAACAGTGTGAACAACATCTACGTGTACGCCTGACATTACGAATGTCGAGCCAAAACACCAGCTAAGGGATAACTTGGACGATGTGGAAATCACTCGAAACATGACGCCGAGAGCACGAGAGAGCTATCCGGGGATAGAGATCCCACCGGACGATACATATAAGACTCATCGACGCAAACGCCACGTACCCTATGCGGTAGGTGTCGCCGAACCCCAACATCTGCATCGATCGATGCATACATGCACGACTTAAGATGGAAAAAAAGAGATGGATGTGTGCATGCTAGCTCTTTTGTGTCTGCGAGCCCCAACCTCTGCACCGATCAACACACACGACTTAAGATGGACGCGTGCAAGCCAGCTCTTTCACGTCGCCAAGCCCCAACCTCTGCATCGATCGACACACACAACTTAAGATGCACGCGTGCAAGCTAGCTCTTTTGCATCGTCGAGCCCCAACCTCTGCACCGATCGACGCACACGATTTAAGATGGACGCGTGCACGGTAACTTTTTTTAGAAGGAGAGTGTGTGGAAAGGGCTTTGGTGTGTGAGCGGAGGCTGGGTGAGACGCACGCGCGGCCTCGGTCCCGGCGCGGGAGGAGACATACATTCTCTGCGCTGCCGACACTCCAATAAACCATTCACCCCACGGCGTCCGCCGTGAAAGCAAATCGCACCACCACCACCTACCTACTGCCCCGATCCATCCATCACCTGCTCCCCGCACGCGCACGCGCCACCGCACACCGCCGCCACGCCGCAGAGGATCCCGCGCGCGGAGGTTGGCCCGGCCCTTTCCGGCGCGTTACCGCTCCGTCCCCCTCTTTCTTTTAGTGCTCCCTCCCCTGCCACTGCTCCACTGCACCCCACCCCCCACCCCCGCTCTGCCTCCACCTCCCCGCCGCCCCACCACCACCACCTTCACTCCCCTGCCGCCGCCTCCCGGAGCTCTCATCTGCTTCCTCCCGCCGCAGGTACGATCCGGCCGGGCCGGAGCCCAAAACCCTCCCGCAGAGCCGCTCCGCTTCCCGTTTCTTTCCATTTTCGCTCTTCCGGTTTTCTTGATCGTGGGCGCTCGCCGGTGGCTCGGGCAGGATTCAAGTCGGTGGAGATGATGCACGGCAAGTCGGACTCGGACATCACGAGCCTGGCGGCGTCGTCGCCGCCGCGGTCGCCGAAGCGAGGTGCCGCCGGCGGCGGCGCCTACTACGTGCAGAGCCCGTCGCGGGACTCGGCGCACGACGGCGGGGGCGCGGGCGGGTACAAGTCGTCGTCGATGCAGGCGACGCCCGTGTACAACAGCCCCAACGAGTCCCCCTCGCACCCGTCCTACGGCCGCCACTCCCGGGCCTCCTCCGTCAGCCGCTTCTCCGGCATCCTCCGCGGCGGCAGCGGGCGCAAGGGCGGCGGCGGGGGCGGGGGCCTCAAGGCCGTGAACGCCAAGGGGTGGCCCGAGTGCAGCGTCATCGAGGAGGAGGGCTCCTACGAGGGCCTCTCCGGCGGCGACAGCGGCCTCTCCGGCCGCTGCAAGCTCGCGCTCGCCTTCGTCAGCTTCCTCCTGCTCTTCACCGTCGTCTGCCTCATCGTCTGGGGCGCCGCCCGCCCCTACGAGCCCGACGTCCTCGTCAAGGTAGCACACCCGTATCCATATCCATTCATCTCGTGCACCCACCCTGCTTGTTTCACTTCCTCAGCACACTCTGAACTGAATTTTTCCTACACGATAATATGACATGAATTCAAACATCAATTGCTCCAGTTTCACTTGTGACTCCGGGTAGATTGAATTTAAACACCAACTACATCACTAATTTAATTCAAATCTCCTGGTAGAATGGTCAGCAAAGACTCCGAATTGTGCAGGCAAAATTTGTGCTGGTAGATCCATTTGAGCTCTGTTTTCTCTAGAATCGGCGCTTATTCACCGTGGCTCCTTGCTCTGAACTCGAAATCAAAGGGTATTTATCTTTTTACCATTAGTAGTGTAAATCATGTTAATCTAAGGCAAAGCGCCGCTGACTGAAGAAGAGCCAAATCAGCTGAAACAGCTTCTTCGCTGGGCATTTTCTGACCCCCTCTTCGAAAAACCAAACTCCGTTGGAATTTAGTGATAGGCCACTAAATAAGTATACTTACTACATAGAGAAAGAAACATAAAACAATGACCACGAGGCAAAATAATTTATTACATTTTTCTTCTGTTTTTTGATAGAGATGTTGTCGGCTGCCACTGCAGTCAGCCCAGCTTGTCGACTGTCTCACTCACATTTCCAAACCTCCCTCTGTTCACAAAAAAGTTTTACAGTAGTTATAAAACACAGTACAATGTACCTTTGTACTATTCTGGTACGGTGAACTTGTGCTGCGGATCTGAATTTCTCAGTATGAAGGTTCTGTAAAAAATGTTCTACTACTAACCAAGAACTTCTTTTTACTCTGTTTTTGCGCAGAGCATAGCCATGGACAACTTCTATGCCGGAGAGGGCACAGACCACAGTGGGGTTCCAACCAAGATGGTCACGCTGAACTGCTCCCTGAACATGATTGTGTACAACCCTGCTTCAATGTTCGGAATTCATGTCTCTTCGGGCCCTGTTCGCCTGCTCTACTCGGAGATCGCCATCGGGGTCGGACAGGTATGCTCTTTTTGGTTTCTGGGTAACAGCCTAGAGAGAGGTGTTGTCGGCGCTTCTTCTTCCTGGCAAGTCATTTGTCCATTTCTGAATAATGGTGCTCCACATCTTACCATGTGGAGTATGTGAACAGCTTGAGTGGTGAATAAGCCATACTCATTTTACCTCTGCATTTCACCACTCAAGTGAAGGGTGAATTTGCAAACTGCATTCAAATACTGAATCCTTGAAGCGTTTTCCAATATGTTGTACTCTTGTTATCCTTCTCGGAGTATCGGATCGAAGGTCCTGCAGATTTAAACTAGAAAAGGCAGTAAGTTTGAGTCAAGAAAGGGGGATGGGCATTTAGTATAAAGAGTAGCAGGATAGTATGTTCATCAAGATATGTGATGTACTGGTTTGACTCACAATCACTGGCAAATTCAAGAATCTGATGTTAACACCTCTCCTATGAATGCAGGTTCACAAGTACTACCAACCGAGCAAGAGCCACCGGCTGGTGTCGGCGGTGATCCACGGCGAGAAGGTGCCCCTCTACGGCGCGGGGGGCGGGCTCTCGCTGTCGGGGAACGACGTGACGGTGCCGCTGACGGTGGACTTCGAGCTCGTCTCCCGGGGGTACGTCATCGGCAAGCTGGTGCGGGTGACGCACAAGGTGCACGTGACGTGCCGCATCACCGTCGACGCCAAGAGGGCGAGGACCAGGATCCCAAAGAAGGCATGCGCCGTGTACAAGGCCTGACTCCGGCGAACCATTTTCCTGCTCCTGCAGCTAAAAAGCCTGTATTTACTGTTCTGCTGAAGAACAATAAACATGTACTAGCAGTATATATAAGGAACCTGTTTCAGCTTCGGTTTTGTTTATATAAGTTACTCTCTTGCGCGGCGGTGGTTTTGTCTATGAGGAACTGGTTGTACCTATGTGTGGTGTTAGGGTTTGGTTGGTTACAAGATGGTAGTGATGGCATCCTGTCTGCAACTTCGCATCTAGGTTGAGAGAGTAGGATTGGTTTTGTTGGATCATGTTTTCAGAGAAACTCCATCATTTTTCAGGAAGTAAAAAGATCCATCCGGGTAGCTAGAGAGCCACATGGATAGTTTAATGTGCTCATCAACGCCTGACCCGAAGATGGATTCTGGGTCTGGTCACCTCACTTGGAGAAGTTGCATCATTCGGCGTTTGTTTTCGAGCCAAAACTGCTCCACACACGAAGAGCTTTGGATTCAATCGTCGGCTGCAAATCGTCCAAATAATGTCGTCTGGATAGAGCCTTGTGGTTTACTCGCTTCCGAGCTTCCTCAACATTATGAGGATGGTCGGATGTCATAGAGATGATAGAACGGCCCGAATGCCCGTCGTGGAGATGATCGAACCAGCAATGTTGCAATTGCTTGCCCTCATCCGATCGAGATGCACCTTGGATTTCTAACGCGTAGAATTCATTCTGAAGTTGCACCTGAACTCGCAATCTGCAAAAGCTGTTATTTAATACCCATTTGGACGCTGCAAAATCTGTTTATTTAATACCCATTTGGACGTGAGGCACCAGCAGGGACAAGGTCAGGGCGCATGGAGGCTAAAAATTCAGAGAGTTCTACTGTAAATAACCCAATAAATAATATGAATATACCGTAGAGGCTCTGAAAAAGATGGCACCTATCCTTCTGTATCAAATTAAACGACAGTTCAAAGCATCTGCTGGCAAAGATCAGACATTGCAACTAAGTACAGCAGGAAGTGAATCAGACAATTTTTCTAGATCAAATCAACACAAGGTTAGTTTCAGTCTTGAGATCCGACAGATTAAACAGAGTGAATCAAGCTGTTATATTGATGGAATGAAGAATTTTTTACCTTTGATGCTGTAAACTCCAGACTAAACAGCATCTCACAGAAAAGAATAGCTTTGCTTCACTAGTGCAGATCATTTCAACATGACAGGAGCAAAGGACCATAAACTGACATGCTCTACTGTTCACTACAATGACAAGAGGAATAAAACATAAATTCCCTCCCATGTTTTACTGCCCATACAATTACATATCTAAAATGCACAATAAACTTCAACATAGGATACACATACACTATTTGTAAAAGAGGGCATCCACTAACAGCCCAACACAACAATCTGGACATCACAAACAGCAATCATGGTACAAATAAATGGTAGCTCCGTAAATTTTAAATAGCAAAGTCTGCTGCCCGTATGCTGCTACCAACCATAAACACATAGTATATGTTTACACAAGACAAGCAGCTAGCACTACTAAGTTAACGGGAACAGTTAGCCCCATAAAGTGAGGTTACAGAGTACACCCGACAACAAAAGAGGAGTAACACAACATCAGAAGGATCAAACCGGATAGCTGCTGATATTACAAAGGGACCTATCATTCAACATTATCTGAAAGGTCGACAATGGAACGGCGATATGCAAGCCAGAGTATCAGTTCCAATCTGCCAATTCCTCCGAGTACAAGGGAACATAAGGAAGGTAGGGTCCCATGGAACCATTTCCAAGAGCGCCGATGAACTGCACTTTTCCACTATCCATTTCATAAGACACGAGTTCTTTGTCATGTCCATAAACAAAGAAAATCATGTTTCGTCGCGGGTGGTGGGCGACAATGTGAAACCTGATTCCCCGATGTACATACTTCTCTCCAAGTAGATCAAAAGGACTAATGCTGTGCTTCAAGACCCACACTTCACTGCCGTAGTCCTCAAGAACCCAGATCAATAGTCTGTGACCATCATGATGATCAATATTTGCTAAATACAAACGCCCTTGAGACGGATCAGTGAACCCGACAGCAAGATCTATTTCAGGGCCAAACGGATTGCATGGCATAGGAATAACCCTCCAAGCAGTTCCCTCCACATCCACTGCCACCACCGCAGACCAGATGGCAACAAAATAAAGAAAACCATTGCCAAAGGCACTTAAACTCGTTAATCTAGCCGGGAAGCCCCAACCGCTGTCCTTGTGACTCCAGACGCCGGTTTTGGACGAGTAGATCTCAACCCCTTTGACGTGGCCATCCCCGTCCTTCAGGAACTGGAACACATGGAAGTGCGAGGAGACGGCCGGGTCGAACCCCAGGCGAGCTGTCTGTATCTTGCTGAAGAAGCCCGGCAATGGCAAGGCAACCCATTTCTCCGTGGCAGGATTGCACACGACGTAATCAAATGCCTGCGAATCAGCGGTCTCGAAGCGGCTGCAGAGGAGTAGGCCGTTGCAGCTGTCCAGAAGGTGGAACCTGTCACAGTCGGGCAGGAAGGCGAGCGAAGGGTCGATAGCGATAGGAGGGCGGCCTCCCGTGGAGACATGGGTGAAATTGCGAATCAATAAATAGTCAGGGCTGCGACTCGAGTAGAGGAATCCGGCGAGGTCATGGAGATGGTGCTGCGGCAGCGCCTTGCGGTGGTCGGGGTGGGAGATGATGCCGCGCCACCGCTTGGAGACGCACTTGAACCGGCACAGCGACTTGTACGGCACGCGCGACAGGATCTCGATGAGGAGGTCTTCGGTGAGCTTGTCCGCTGGATTCAGAAGCCTGCTGATGTCCTTGGAGTCGTCCGCCCATTGCCGTGGGGAGAGAAGGCGGTCAACCTGCGAAGGGGGGCGGAGGAGTAGGGATTTGAGATCCATCGACATCGGCGAGGAGAGCAGCAAGGAAGGAAGAGAGATTTACGGCGAATGGGGCGCACGTACCGGGCGAGAAGCGAGTGACGGCGAGGGAGCCCGTTTGAGGTGCTCCCGTCCCCGCCGGCGAGGGTTTGGGTACGCGGCGGCGAGGTGAGGTGAGGTGTGGCGTGGAACTTTTTTTTTTGAGACAACTGGCGTGGAACTGGAAGACGGGGGAAGTGAATGAGGAGTATGCTGTGGCGTGCTGGGCTTTTTTTTGAGGGGTATGCTGGGCTGGGCTTTTATCTGGGCTGTACAGGCAGAGGATAGCGGAGGAGGATAGCGGTGTGTCCAGATTCCAGCCTGCACTTCAGCTGTTCTATAAGAGCATTGCCTAAGGATCCTCAAAAAGAAAAAGGGAAAAAGAGCATTGTCTAAAAATAAAGGTGCTTATTTTTGCTGAAATCACTGGTTAGAGCACGGGTATACCCCGCCCTGCAAAAGTCGGCCGCAAAACGTTTTTTTCGCATTTTTACAGCATGACTTTTGTTCCGGCAAAACAGATCCCGTAAAATATTCCATTATCCTGGCAAAATTGCATACAGTATGACTTTTGTTTCGGCGAGGTCGCACTTAGGAAAGACTGTGGCTGGAGCTGAAAGTTCCCTCCCGCCAATCGGTTTTTATTTTCCAGATCGCTGCAAGAAATGCCCTCAATCCCGTAGATATGGAGGAAATGACCACGCGGATTCGGGATCCCACAAAAAAAAATCCAGGACGGCTTAATTTGGAGGTCTATTCGAGCCGGGTTTACGGGCTCCATCCTGCAAACCGGCAGTTATTTTGCCGGATGATCCAGTTTGCGGGATCTGCTAGAGATTTCTTAAGAGTTGTCCTTGTAAAGGTCACTCCTCATCTTCTCAAATGCTCACATAATGTGTGTGCACCACTTGTCGTAAGTTTTTTTTTCTATCAATTTTTTATTCAAAATATTGTATCCCTTAAATCGTGGGTGTATATACTGAACCATTCTAGCCGTTGAATTTCTTGTCAAGTTCTTCAAAACTAGATCTCATATTAATAGTTTTGGACAATTTTTTTTCACAAAAAAACAAAAAACAAAAATAAAAAATAAAAATGAATTAAAAAAAGTAAGGAAAAAACCCGAAGCCCAGAAGCGTGGTTGGGGTTTTCATCATTTTTTTGGCATAGACTATGCTTTTCTCTTTTTACGATGAAGCACATACTATATTTTTTCCCTTTTAAAGTTGAAGCACAACTGTATTTATCGTAGAAGCACGGATTTGCTATTTGTAGAAGCACATATTGAGCTCTGGCAAAAACAAATGTTGTGTTTCTCGCAGAAGCAAATATGTGTTTCCACAAGAAACACAACTGTGCTTCTCATGGGTGCATAATTATTTTTCGAGAAGCACAACTATGCTTCTCGTGGGTTTTGTTTATATAAGTTACTCCTGTGCGGCGGTGGTTTTGTCTATGAGGCAGTGGTTGTACCTATGTGTGGTGATAGGGTTTGGTTGGGTGCAAGATAGTAGTAATGTCATCCTATCTACAACTTCGCATCTAGGTTGAGAGAGTAGGATTGGTTTTGTTGCATCATATTTCCAGAGAAACTCCCATCATTTTTCAAGAAGTAAAGAGATCCATCCGGGTAGCTAGAGAGCAATGTCATCACCATATGGATAGTTCAATGCGCTCATCAGCACCTGACCTGAAGATGGATTCTGGGTCTGGTCACCCCACTTGGAGCTTCATCAACACTACGAGGAATCGAGGACGGTCCAAACGCCTGTCATAGAGATGATAGGAACAGCCCATGTTGTGATTCATTGCCGTCGTATCAACACGCGCCTCGGATTTCTGACACATAAAATTCATTGTACTGTAATTTAGTACCCATTTGCACCTGAACTCACAATCTGCAAAGTCTGTTGTTTAGGCATTGCAACTAAATACAGCCCGAAGTGAATCAGGCGTTGCAACTAAATACATCCTGAAGTGAATCAAGCAATTTTCTAGACCAAATTGACAAAGGGTTAGTTTCAGACTTAGGATCTGAACCGACACTGGAACTGAATATGACACAGAGTGAATCAAGCAGTTTTATTGATGGAATCAAGAAAGTTTTACTTATGATCATTTAAACTCTAGACAACATCTAACAGAAAAAGAATAGCTTTGCTTCACTAGTGCTGATAATTTCAACATTGACAGGAGCAAAGGAACATAAACTCACATGCTTTATTGTTCATTACAATGGCAAGAGGAATAGAACATATATTCCCTCCCATATTTCACTTCACATATGCCAACGGCCCAACCCAACGATCTGGACAATCACAACCATCAACAATGATACAAATTAATGATAGCTCCATGAAGTTAAATAGTAAATGCTGTCGCACGTACGCTGCTATCAACCATAAACACATATGTCACATATATGTTTACATAAGAGAAGCAGCTAGCATTACTAAGTTAACTGGACAGATAGCCCCATAAAGTAGGTTACAGAGTACACTCGAGAACAAAAGGGAATAGCTGCCGATATTACCTGGGAGTAAGACCTATGATTCACCATTATCTAAAAAGCCAACAATGGAACAGCAAAATGCGAGCCAGATTATCAGTGCCAATCTGCCAATGCCTCTGAGTACAAGGGAACATAAGGAAGATAAGGCTCCATGGAACCCTGTCCAAGATCGTGGATGAACTGCACTTTCCCAGTATCCATTTCATAAGACATCAGTACCTTCTCATGCCCATAAACTAGGAAAATTGTGTTTCGTTGTGGGTGGAGGGCGACAATATGGTACTCGTGTCCCAGCCGGACATTCTTCACTCCAAATAGATTCACATACCTGACACTGTGCTCCAAGACCCACGCTTCACTGCCGTAGTCCTCGAGAACCCAGATCGACAGTTTATCAAAATCATGCTGATCACTATTTGCCAGATACAAACGCCCTCGAGACAGGTCAATGAACCCGACATCAACATCTAT
The DNA here is from genome assembly GCF_002162155.2 of Triticum dicoccoides. Classification (NCBI taxonomy): domain Eukaryota; kingdom Viridiplantae; phylum Streptophyta; class Magnoliopsida; order Poales; family Poaceae; genus Triticum; species Triticum dicoccoides. The sequence continues at coordinate 83,725,740 of NC_041392.1, forward strand.
TATGGGGGCATCTGTTGGGTTTCGTAGTAATTTCAAAATATTTCCTACGCACACGCAAGATCATGTGATGCATAGCAACGAGGGGAGAGTATTGTCTACGTACCCAACGCAGACCGACTGCGGAAGCGATGACACGACGTAGAGGAAGTAGTCGTACGTCTTCTCGATCCAACCGATCAAGCACCGAAACTACGACACCTCCGAGTTCGAGCACACGTTCAGCTCGATGACGATCCCCGGACTCCGATCCAGCAAAGTGTCGGGGAAGAGTTTCGTCAGCACGACGGCGTGGTGACGATCTTGATGAACTACAGCAGCAGGGCTTCGCCTAAACTCCGCTACAGTATTATCGAGGAATATGGTGGCAGGGGGCACCGCACACGGCTAAGGAATCGATCACGTGGATCAACTTGTGTCAACTTGTGTGTTTAGAGGTGCCCCCTGCCTCCGTATATAAAGGAGCCAAGGGGGGAGGAGGCGCCGGCCATGGAGAGGTGGCGCAGGAGGAGTCCTACTCCTACCGGGAGTAGGACTCCCCTCCAATCCTATTCCAACTAGGAATCCCCAAAGGGGGAAAGAGGAGAAGGGTGGCCGGCCACCTCTCCTAGTCCTAATAGGACTAGGGGAAGGGGGGAGGCGCGCAGCCCTGATGGGCAGCCCTTTCACCTTTCCACTAAGGCCCATGAAGGCCCATATGGCTCCCGGGGGGTTCCGGTAACCCTCCCGGTAACCCGGTAAAATCCCGATTTCACCCGGAACACTTCCGATGTCCAAACATAGGCTTCCAATATATCAATCTTTACGTCTCGACCATTTCGAGACTCCTCGTCATGTCCGTGATCACATCCGGGACTCCGAACAACCTTCGGTACATCAAAATGCATAAACTCATAATATAACTGTCATCGTAACCTTAAGCGTGCGGACCCTACGGGTTCGAGAACAATGTAGACATGACCGAGACACGTCTCCGGTCAATAACCAATAGCGGGACCTGGATGCCCATATTGGTTCCTACATATTCTACGAAGATCTTTATCGGTCAGACCGCATAACAACATACGTTGTTCCCTTTGTCATCGGTATGTTACTTGCCCGAGATTCGATCGTCGGTATCCAATACCTAGTTCAATCTCGTTACTGGCAAGTCTCTTTACTCGTTCCGTAATACATCATCTCACAACTAACATATTAGTTGTAATGCTTGCAAGGCTTATGTGATGTGTATTACCGAGAGGGCCCAGAGATACCTCTCCGACAATCGGAGTGACAAATCCTAATCTCGAAATACGCCAACCCAACATCGACCATTGGAGACACCTGTAGTACTCCTTTATAATCACCCAGTTACGTTGTGACGTTTGGTAGTACCCAAAGTGTTCCTCCGGTAAACGGGAGTTGCATAATCTCATAGTCATAGGAACATGCATAAGTCATGAAGAAAGCAATAGCAACATACTAAACGATCGGGTGCTAAGCTAATGGAATGGGTCATGTCAATCAGATCATTCTACTAATGATGTGACCTCGTTAATCAAATAACAACTCATTGTTCATGGTTAGGAAACATAACCATCTTTGATTAACGAGCTAGTCTAGTAGAGGCATACTAGTGACACTTTATTTGTCTATGTATTCACACATGTATTATGTTTCCGGTAAATACAATTCTAGCATGAATAATAAACATTTATCATGATTATAAGGAAATAAATAATAACTTTATTATTGCCTCTAGGGCATATTTCCTTCAGTCTCCCACTTGCACTAGAGTCAATAATCTAGATTACACTGTAATGATTCTAACACCCATGGAGCTTTGGTGCTGATCATGTTTTGCTCGTGGAAGAGGCTTAGTCAACGGGTCTGCAACATTCAGATCCGTATGTATCTTGCAAATCTCTATGTCTCCCACCTGGACTAGATCCCGGATGGAGTTGAAGCGTCTCTTGATGTGTTTGGTCCTTTTGTGAAATCTGGATTCCTTTGCCAAGGCAATTGCACCAGTATTGTCACAAAAGATTTTCATTGGACCCGATGCACTAGGTATGACACCTAGATCGGATATGAACTCCTTCATCCAGACTCCTTCATTTGCTGCTTCCGAAGCAGCTATGTATTCCGCTTCACATGTAGATCCCGCTACGACGCTTTGTTTAGAACTGCACCAACTGATAGCTCCACCGTTTAATGTAAACACGTATCCGGTTTGCGATTTAGAATCGTCCGGATCAGTGTCAAAGCTTGCATCAACGTAACCTTTTACGATGAGCTCTTTGTCACCTCCATATACGAGAAACATATCCTTAGTCCTTTTCAGGTATTTCAGGATGTTCTTGACCGCTGTCCAGTGATCCACTCCTGGATTACTTTGGTACCTCCCTGCTAAACTTATAGCAAGGCACACATCAGGTCTGGTACACAGCATTGCATACATGATAGAGCCTATGGCTGATGCATAGGGAACATCTTTCATATTCTCTCTATCTTCTGCATTGGTCGGACATTGAGTCTTACTCAATTTCACACCTTGTAACACAGGCAAGAACCCTTTCTTTGCTTGATCCATTTTGAACTTCTTCAAAATTTTGTCAAGGTATGTGCTTTGTGAAAGTCCAATTAAGCGTCTTGATCTATCTCTATAGATCTTAATGCCTAATATGTAAGCAGCTTCACCGAGGTCTTTCATTGAAAAACTTTTATTCAAGTATCCCTTTATGCTATCCAGAAATTCTATATCATTTCCAATTAGTAATATGTCATCCACATATAATATCAGAAATGCTACAGAGCTCCCACTCACTTTCTTGTAAATACAGGCTTCTCCGAAAGTCTGTATAAAACCAAATGCTTTGATCACACCATCAAAATGTTTATTCCAACTTCGAGAGGCTTGCACCAGTCCATAAATGGATCGCTGGAGCTTGCACACTTTGTTAGCTCCCTTTGGATCGACAAAACCTTCTGGTTGCATCATATACAACTCTTCTTCCAGAAATCCATTCAGGAATGCAGTTTTGACATCCATTTGCCAAATTTCATAATCATAAAATGCGGCAATTGCTAACATGATTCGGACGGACTTAAGCATCGCTACGGGTGAGAAGGTCTCATCGTAGTCAATTCCTTGAACTTGCCGAAAACCTTTTGCGACAAGTCGAGCTTTGTAGACAGTAACATTACCATCAGCGTCAGTCTTCTTCTTAAAGATCCATTTATTCTCAATTGCTTGCCGATCATCGGGCAAGTCAACCAAAGTCCATACTTTGTTCTCATACATGGATCCCATCTCAGATTTCATGGCTTCAAACCACTTTGCGGAATCTGGGCTCACCATCGCTTCTTCATAGTTCGTAGGTTCATCATGATCTAGTAGCATGACCTCCAGAACAGGATTACCGTACCACTCTGGTGCGGATCTTACTCTGGTTGATCTACGAGGTTCAGCAGTATCTTGATTTGAAGTTTCATGATCATTATCACTGGCTTCCTCACTAACTGGTGTAGGTGTCACTGAAACAGTTTTCTGTGATGAACTACTTTCCAGTAAGGGAGCGGGTACAGTTACCTCGTCAAGTTCTACTTTCCTCCCACTCACTTCTTTCGAGAGAAACTCCTTCTCTACAAATGATCCATTCTTAGCAACGAATGTCTTGCCTTCGGATCTGTGATAGAAGGTGTACCCAACAGTTTCCTTTGGGTATCCTATGAAGACACATTTCTCCGATTTGGGTTCGAGCTTATCAGGTTGAAGCTTTTTCACATAAGCATCGCAGCCCCAAACTTTAAGAAACGACAACTTTGGTTTCTTGCCAAACCACAGTTCATAAGGCGTCGTCTCAACGGATTTTGATGGTGCCCTATTTAACGTGAATGCGGCCGTCTCTAAAGCATATCCCCAAAAAAGATAGCGGTAAATCAGTAAGAGACATCATAGATCGCACCATATCTAGTAAAGTACGATTACGACGTTCGGACACACCATTACGCTGTGGTGTTCCGGGTGGCGTGAGTTGCGAAACTATTCCACAGTTTTTCAAATGTACACCAAACTCGTAACTCAAATATTCTCCTCCACGATCAGATCGTAGAAACTTTATTTTCTTGTTACGATGATTTTCAACTTCACTCTGAAATTCTTTGAACTTTTCAAATGTTTCAGACTTATGTTTCATTAAGTAGATATACCCATATCTGCTTAAATCATCTGTGAAGGTGAGAAAATAACGATATCCGCCACGAGCCTCAATATTTATCGGGCCACATACATCGGTATGTATAATTTCCAACAAATCTGTTGCTCTCTCCATAGTATCGGAGAACGGTGTTTTAGTCATCTTGCCCATGAGGCACGGTTCGCAAGTACCAAGTGATTCATAATCAAGTGGTTCCAAAAGTCCATCAGCATGGAGTTTCTTCATGCGCTTTATACCGATATGACCTAAACGACAGTGCCACAAATAAGTTGCACTTTCGTTATCAACTCTGCATCTTTTGGCTTCAACATTATGAATATGTGTATTACTACTATCGAGATTCAATAAGAATAGACCACTCTTCAAGGGTGCATGACCATAAAAGATATTACTCATATAAATAGAACAACCATTATTCTCTGATTTAAATGAATAACCGTCTCGCATTAAACAAGATCCAGATATAATGTTCATGCTCAACGCTGGCACCAAATAACAATTATTTAGGTCTAATATTAATCCCGAAGGTAGATGTAGAGGTAGCGTGCCGACTGCGATCACATCGACTTTGGAACCATTTCCCACGCGCATCGTTACCTCGTCCTTTGCCAGTGCCCGCTTATTCTGTAGTCCCTGTTTCGAGTTGCAAATATTAGCAACAGAACCAGTATCAAATACCCAGGTGCTACTGCGAGCTCTAGTAAGGTACACATCAATAACATGTATATCACATATACCTTTGTTCACCTTGCCATCCTTCTTATCCACCAAATACTTGGGGCAGTTCCGCTTCCAGTGACCAGTCTGCTTGCAGTAGAAGCACTCAGTTTCAGGCTTAGGTCCAGACTTGGGTTTCTTCTCTTGAGCAGCAACTTGCTTGCCGTTCTTCTTGAAGTTCCCCTTTTTCTTCCCTTTGCCCTTTTTCTTGAAACCAGTGGTCTTGTTAACCATCAACACTTGATGCTCCTTCTTGATTTCTACCTCCGCAGCTTTCAGCATTGCGAAGAGCTCGGGAATAGTCTTGTTCATCCCTTGCATATTATAGTTCATCACGAAGCTCTTGTAGCTTGGTGGCAGTGATTGGAGAATTCTGTCAATGACGCAATCATCCGGAAGATTAACTCCCAATTGAATCAAGTGATTATTATACCCAGACATTTTGAGTATATGCTCACTGACAGAACTGTTCTCCTCCATCTTGCAGCTATAGAACTTATTGGAGACTTCATATCTCTCAATTCGGGCATTTGCTTGAAATATTAATTTCAACTCCTGGAACATCTCATATGCTCCATGACGTTCAAAACGTCGTTGAAGTCCCGATTCTAAGCCGTAAAGCATGGCACACTGAACTATCGAGTAGTCATCAGCTTTGCTCTGCCAGACGTTCATAACATCTGGTGTTGCTCCAGCAGCAGACCTGGCACCCAGCGGTGCTTCCAGGACGTAATTTTTCTGTGCAGCAATGAGGATAATCCTCAAGTTACGGACCCAGTCCGTGTAATTGCTACCATCATCTTTCAACTTTGCTTTCTCAAGGAACGCATTAAAATTTAACGGAACAACAACACGAGCCATCTATCTACAATCAACATAAACAAGCAAGATACTATCAGGTACTAAGTTCATGATAAATTTAAGTTCAATTAATCATATTATTTAAGAACTCCCACTTAGATAGACATCCCTCTAATCCTCTAAGTGATTACGTGATCCAAATCACCTAAACCATGACCGATCATCACGTGAGATGGAGTAGTTTTCAATGGTGAACATCGTTATGTTGATCATATCTACTATATGATTCACGCTCGACCTTTCGGTCTCCGTGTTCCGAGGCCATATCTGCATATGCTAGGCTCGTCAAGTTTAACCTGAGTATTCTGCGTGTGCAAAACTGGCTTGCACCCGTTGTAGATGGACGTAGAGCTTATCACACCCGATCATCACGTGGTGTCTGGGCACGACGAACTTTGGCAACGGTGCATACTCAGGGAGAACACTTCTTGATAATTTAGTGAGAGATCATCTTATAATGCTACCGTCAATCAAAGTAAGATAAGATGCATAAAAAGATAAACATCACATGCAATCAATATAAGTGATATGATATGGTCATCATCATCTTGTGCTTGTGATCTCCATCTCCGAAGCACCGTCATGATCACCATCGTCACCGGCGCGACACCTTGATCTCCATCGTAGCATCGTTGTCGTCTCGCCAATCTTATGCTTCCACGACTATCACTACCGTTTAGTAATAAAGTAAAGCATTACATCGCGATTGCATTGCATACAATAAAGCGACAACCATATGGCTCCTGCCAGTTGCCGATAACTCGGTTACAAAACATGATCATCTCATACAATAAAATTCAGCATCATGCTTTGACCATATCACATCACAACATGCCCTGCAAAAACAAGTTAGACGTCCTCTACTTTGTTGTTGCTAGTTTTACGTGGCTGCTACGGGCTTAAGTAAGAACCAATCTCACCTACGCATCAAAACCACAACGATAGTTTGTCAAATAGACTCCGTTTTAACCTTCGCAAGGACCGGGCGTAGCCATACTTGGTTCAACTAAAGTTGGAGAGACAGTCGCCCGCAAGCCATCTCTGTGCAAAGCACGTCGAGGGAACCGGTCTCGCGTAAGCGTACGCGTAAGGTTGGTCTGGGTCGTCTCGTCCAACAATACCGCCGAACCAAAATATGACATGCTGGTAGGCAGTATGACTTGTATCGTCCACAACTCACTTGTGTTCTACTCGTGCATATAACATCAACATCAATAACCTGGCTCTGATACCACTGTTGGGTTTCGTAGTAATTTCAAAAAATTTCCTACGCACACGCAAGATCATGTGATGCATAGCAACGAGGGGAGAGTATTGTCTACGTACCCAACGCAGACCGACTGCGGAAGCGATGACACGACGTAGAGGAAGTAGTCGTACGTCTTCTCGATCCAACCGATCAAGCACCGAAACTACGACACCTCCGAGTTCGAGCACACGTTCAGCTCGATGACGATCCCCGGACTCCGATCCAGCAAAGTGTCGGGGAAGAGTTTCGTCAGCACGACGGCGTGGTGACGATCTTGATGAACTACAGCAGCAGGGCTTCGCCTAAACTCCGCTACAGTATTATCGAGGAATATGGTGGCAGGGGGCACCGCACACGGCTAAGGAATCGATCACGTGGATCAACTTGTGTCAACTTGTGTGTTTAGAGGTGCCCCCTGCCTCCGTATATAAAGGAGCCAAGGGGGGAGGAGGCGCCGGCCATGGAGAGGTGGCACAGGAGGAGTCCTACTCCTACCGGGAGTAGGACTCCCCTCCAATCCTATTCCAACTAGGAATCCCCAAAGGGGGAAAGAGGAGAAGGGTGGCCGACCACCTCTCCTAGTCCTAATAGGACTAGGGGAAGGGGGGAGGCGCGCAGCCCTGATGGGCAGCCCTTTCACCTTTCCACTAAGGCCCATGAAGGCCCATATGGCTCCCGGGGGGTTCCGGTAACCCTCCCGGTAACCCGGTAAAATCCCGATTTCACCCGGAACACTTCCGATGTCCAAACATAGGCTTCCAATATATCAATCTTTACGTCTCGACCATTTCGAGACTCCTCGTCATGTCCGTGATCACATCCGGGACTCCGAACAACCTTCGGTACATCAAAATGCATAAACTCATAATATAACTGTCATCGTAACCTTAAGCGTGCGGACCCTACGGGTTCGAGAACAATGTAGACATGACCGAGACACGTCTCCGGTCAATAACCAATAGCGGGACCTGGATGCCCATATTGGTTCCTACATATTCTACGAAGATCTTTATCGGTCAGACCGCATAACAACATGCGTTGTTCCCTTTGTCATCGGTATGTTACTTGCCCGAGATTCGATCGTCGGTATTCAATACCTAGTTCAATCTCGTTACTGGCAAGTCTCTTTACTCGTTCCGTAATACATCATCTCACAACTAACATATTAGTTGTAATGCTTGCAAGGCTTATGTGATGTGTATTACCGAGAGGGCCCAGAGATACCTCTCCGACAATCGGAGTGACAAATCCTAATCTCGAAATACGCCAACCCAACATCGACCATTGGAGACACCTGTAGTACTCCTTTATAATCACCCAGTTACGTTGTGACGTTTGGTAGTACCCAAAGTGTTCCTCCGGTAAACGGGAGTTGCATAATCTCATAGTCATAGGAACATGTATAAGTCATGAAGAAAGCAATAGCAACATACTAAACGATCGGGTGCTAAGCTAATGGAATGGGTCATGTCAATCAGATCATTCTACTAATGATGTGACCTCGTTAATCAAATAACAACTCATTGTTCATGGTTAGGAAACATAACCATCTTTGATTAACGAGCTAGTCTAGTAGAGGCATACTAGTGACACTTTGTTTGTCTATGTATTCACACATGTATTATGTTTCCGGTAAATACAATTCTAGCATGAATAATAAACATTTATCATGATTATAAGGAAATAAATAATAACTTTATTATTGCCTCTAGGGCATATTTCCTTCAGCATCCTCATCGTCCGACATAGGAATAGCCCTCCAAGTAGTTCCCTCCACATCCATTGCCACCACCGCAGACTCGATGGCGAGCAAATGCAGAAAACCATTGACAAAGACACTTCTAGAATCACTCACTATCCTAGGTAGGAAGTCCCAACCGCTGTCCTTGTGAGTCCAGGCCCCGGTTTTGAACGAGTAGATGTCAACCGCTCTAATGTGCCCAAAACTATCGCCATCATCGTCGTCGTCTGTATCGGCATTTGCATCTGCAGCCCCATCCTCCACGAACTGGAACACATGGAACTGCGAGGACACGGCCGGGTCGAACCCCAAGCGAGCTGCCTACATCTTGCTGAAGAAGCCGGGCAAAGCAACCCATTTCTCCGTGGCAGGATTGCACACCACGTAGTCGAATGCCCGCGAATAAGCGGTCTCGAAGCGGCGGCAGAGGAGCAGGCCGTTGCAGCTATCCAGAAGGTCGAATAGCTCGCAGTCAGACAGGAAGGGGAGTGTAGGGCGGATAGGAGGGCGGCCTCCCGGCGAGACATGGTTCAAATTGTGAATTGATAAATAGTCAGGGCCGGGGCCGCGGCTCGAGTAGAGGAATCCGGCGAGGTCATGGAGATGGTGCTGCGGCAGCGCCTTGCGGTGGTCGGGGTGGGAGATGATGCCGCGCCACCGCTTGGAGACGCACTTGAACCGGCACAACGACTTGTACGGCACGCGCGACAGGATCTCGATGAGGAGGTCTTCGGTAAGCTTGTCCGCTGGATTCAGAAGCCTGCTAATGTCCTTGGAGTCGTCCGCCATTGCCGTGGGGAGAGAAGGCGGTCAACCTGCGAAGGGGGGCGGCGGAGGAGGGATTTGAGATCCATCGACATCGGCGAGGAGACCAGCAAGGAAGGAAGAGAGATTTACGGCGAATGGGGCGCACGTACCGGGCGAGAAGCGAGTGACGGCGAGGGAGCCCGTTTGAGGTGCTCCCGTCCCCGCCGGCGAGGGTTTGGGTACGCGGCGGCGAGGTGAGGTGAGGTGTGGCGTGGAACTTTTTTTTTGAGACAACTGGCGTGGAACTGGAAGACGGGGGAAGTGAATGAGGAGTATGCTGTGCCGTGCTGGGCTTTTTTTTTAGGGGTATGCTGGGCTGGGCTTTTATCTGGGATGTACAGGCAGAGGATAGCGGAGGAGGATAGCGATGTGTCTAGATTTCAGCCTGCACTTCAGCTGTTCTATAAGAGCATTGCCTAAGGATCCTCAAAAAGAAAAAGGGCAAAAAAGAGCATTGCCTAAAAATAAAGGTGCTTATTTTTGCTGAAATCACTGGTTAGAGCACGGGTATACCCCGCCCTGCAAAAGCCGGCCGCAAAACATTTTTTTCGCATTTTTACAGCATGACTTTTGTTCTGGCAGAACAGATCCCGTAAAATATTCCATTATCCTGGCAAAATTGCATACAGTACGACTTTTGTTTCGGCGAGGTCGCATTTAGGAAAGACTGTGGCTGGAGCTGAAAGTTCCCTCCCGCCAATCGGTTTTTATTTTCCAGATCGCTGCAAGAAATGCCCTCAGTCCCATAGATATGGAGGAAATGACCACGCGGATTCGGGATCCCACAAAAAAAATCCAGGACGGCTTAATTTGGGGGTCTATTCGAGCCGGGTTTACGGGCTCCGTCCTGCAAACCGGCCGTTATTTTGCCGGATGATCCAGTTTGCGGGATCTGCTAGAGATTTCCTAAGAGTTGTCCTTGTAAAGGTCACTCCTCATCTTGTCAAATGCTCACATAATGTGTGTGCACCACTTGTCGTAAGTTTTCTTTTTTCTATCAATTTTTTATTCAAAATATTGTATCTCTTAAATCGTGGGTGTATATACTGAACCATTCTAGCCGTTGAATTTCTTCTCAAGTTCTTCAAAACTAGATCTCATATTAATAGTTTTGGACAATTTTTTTCACAAAAAAACAAAAAGCAAAAATAAAAAATAAAAATGAATTATAAAAAGTAAGGAAAAAACCCGAAGCCCAGAAGCATGGTTGGGGTTTTCATCATTTTTTTGGCATAGACTATGCTTTTCTCTTTTTACGATGAAGCACATACTATATTTTTTCCCTTTTAAAGTTGAAGCACAACTGTATTTATCGTAGAAGCACGGATTTGCTATTTGTAGAAGCACATATTGAGCTCTGGCAAAAACAAAGGTTGTGTTTCTCGCAGAAGCAAATATGTGTTTCCACAAGAAACACAACTGTGCTTCTCATGGGTGCATAATTATTTTTCGAGAAGCACAACTATGCTTCTCGTGGGTTTTGTTTATATAAGTTACTCCTGTGCGGCGGTGGTTTTGTCTATGAGGCAGTGGTTGTACCTATGTGTGGTGATAGGGTTTGGTTGGGTGCAAGATAGTAGTAATGTCATCCTGTCTGCAACTTCGCATCTAGGTTGAGAGAGTAGGATTGGTTTTGTTGCATCATATTTCCAGAGAAACTCCCATCATTTTTCAAGAAGTAAAGAGATCCATCCGGGTAGCTAGAGAGCAATGTCATCACCATATGGATAGTTCAATGCGCTCATCAGCACCTGACCTGAAGATGGATTCTGGGTCTGGTCACCCCACTTGGAGCTTCATCAACACTACGAGGAATCGAGGACGGTCCAAACGCCTGTCATAGAGATGATAGGAACAGCCCATGTTGTGATTCATTGCCGTCGTATCAACACGCGCCTCGGATTTCTGACACATAAAATTCATTGTACTGTAATTTAGTACCCATTTGCACCTGAACTCACAATCTGCAAAGTCTGTTGTTTAGGCATTGCAACTAAATACAGCCCGAAGTGAATCAGGCGTTGCAACTAAATACATCCTGAAGTGAATCAAGCAATTTTCTAGACCAAATTGACAAAGGGTTAGTTTCAGACTTAGGATCTGAACCGACACTGGAACTGAATATGACACAGAGTGAATCAAGCAGTTTTATTGATGGAATCAAGAAAGTTTTACTTATGATCATTTAAACTCTAGACAACATCTAACAGAAAAAGAATAGCTTTGCTTCACTAGTGCTGATAATTTCAACATTGACAGGAGCAAAGGAACATAAACTCACATGCTTTATTGTTCATTACAATGGCAAGAGGAATAGAACATATATTCCCTCCCATATTTCACTTCACATATGCCAACGGCCCAACCCAACGATCTGGACAATCACAACCATCAACAATGATACAAATTAATGATAGCTCCATGAAGTTAAATAGTAAATGCTGTCGCACGTACGCTGCTATCAACCATAAACACATATGTCACATATATGTTTACATAAGAGAAGCAGCTAGCATTACTAAGTTAACTGGACAGATAGCCCCATAAAGTAGGTTACAGAGTACACTCGAGAACAAAAGGGAATAGCTGCCGATATTACCTGGGAGTAAGACCTATGATTCACCATTATCTAAAAAGCCAACAATGGAACAGCAAAATGCGAGCCAGATTATCAGTGCCAATCTGCCAATGCCTCTGAGTACAAGGGAACATAAGGAAGATAAGGCTCCATGGAACCCTGTCCAAGATCGTGGATGAACTGCACTTTCCCAGTATCCATTTCATAAGACATCAGTACCTTCTCATGCCCATAAACTAGGAAAATTGTGTTTCGTTGTGGGTGGAGGGCGACAATATGGTACTCGTGTCCCAGCCGGACATTCTTCACTCCAAATAGATTCACATACCTGACACTGTGCTCCAAGACCCACGCTTCACTGCCGTAGTCCTCGAGAACCCAGATCGACAGTTTATCAAAATCATGCTGATCACTATTTGCCAGATACAAACGCCCTCGAGACAGGTCAATGAACCCGACATCAACATCTATTATGGGGGCATCCTCATCGTCCGGCATAGGAATAGCCCTCCAAGTAGTTCCCTCCACATCCATTGCCACCACCGCAGACTCGATGGCGAGCAAATGCAGAAAACCATTGACAAAGACACTTCTAGAATCACTCACTATCCTAGGTAGGAAGTCCCAACCGCTGTCCTTGTGAGTCCAGGCCCCGGTTTTGGACGAGTAGATGTCAACCGCTCTGACGTGCCCAAAACTATCGCCATCATCGTCGTCGTTTGTATCGGCATTTGCATCTGCAGCCCCATCCTCCACGAACTGGAACACATGGAAGTGCGAGGACACGGCCGGGTCGAACCCCAAGCGAGCTGCCTGCATCTTGCTGAAGAAGCCGGGCAAAGCAACCCATTTCTCCGTGGCAGGATTGCACACCACGTAGTCGAATGCCCGCGAATAAGCGGTCTCGAAGCGGCGGCAGAGGAGCAGGCCGTTGCAGCTATCCAGAAGGTCGAATAGCTCGCAGTCAGGCAGGAAGGGGAGTGTAGGGCGGATAGGAGGGCGGCCTCCCGGCGAGACATGGTTGAAATTGTGAATTGATAAATAGTCAGGGCCGGGGCCGCGGCTCGAGTAGAGGAATCCGGCGAGGTCATGGAGATGGTGCTGCGGCAGCGCCTTGCGGTGGTCGGGGTGGGAGATGATGCCGCGCCACCGCTTGGAGACGCACTTGAACCGGCACAGCGACTTGTACGGCACGTGCGACAGGATCTCGACGACGAGGTCTTCGGTGAGCTTGTCCGCTGGATTCCGCCGCCTGCTAATGTCCCTGGAGCCGTCCGCCATCGCCGCGGAGAGAGGAGGCGGTCAATCTGCAAACGGGGGCGGAGGAGGATGAGGGAGAGATTGGAGATCCATCGCCATCGGTGAAGGGAGCAGGAAGGAAACAAGAGGGGATTTACGACGTATGTGGCGTACGTACCGGAGGAGAAGCGAGTGACAGCCAGGGAGCCCGTTTGAGGTGCTCCCATCCCCGCCGGCGAGGCTTTGGGTGTGCCGCAGCGGCGGCGAGAAGAGGCGATGTGCGGCGTGGAACTGGAAGACAGGCGAAGTGAACGAGGAGTGTTGCTGTGTTGGGCTTTTGTTGGGCTTTTATCTAGTTTGCAGCTGCTCTACAGCTTCTTACAGCGGGGCTCCTCTTCTAGAAAAAACAAAAAAAAAACGGGGCTCCTATTTGACGTGTAGGTTGTCAACAAGAAAAATTTCACGTGCAGGTAGCTGAAATCACTTAAATCACTCCTCGTCTTCTCAGATGCTGACAAATGGCACATTGTATGTACGTTATTTAAAATGGTTTATCTCTTAACTGTTGGATTTCTCGCGTCGAGTTCTTTAAAACTAGCCCAGTGTTAATAGGTTTCAACAAACTTTTTAAGAAAAAAAACATAAACCGGAAATAAAACCCGGAAACAAAAATACCAGTAAAAAAACCAAAATCCAGGAAAACAAAAACAAAAAAGGGCAAAACGGAAGAAAAAACATGTAGCCCAAAAGCACGGTTGCGGTTTTCGCTTTTTAAGCCACATATTGTGTTTTTTTCCTTGGGGGGGGGGGGGTGCATAGGTTGTGCTTCTAGCACAAACTATGCTTCTGATGAAAAAACAAATAATGCTTCTCACGGAAGCAAATATGTGCTTCCATGACCACGAGAAACACAATCATGCTTCTCATGGAAACACAGTTTTTTTCCATGAAACACAGATGTGCTCTACGAGAAGGAATTTCTAAAACCTAGAAAAAACAGTCAGAAGCCAAAAAACATCTAAAATCCGAAAACGCATGTTAAAAACATTCCACATGAAGCGTCTAACACGTGACATGTGGTGACAGCTGGACTCACCACTTGACACGTTTGATCGTCCTCGAGCAACATAGAGAGAAATCTGAATCATAAGAAAATCAGTTGTTTAAACCAAAATAACGAGAAGGTTATGGTCCATTTATGATCGGTACGACTAGATAGACCTCCGCTTCTTGACCTGAAAGCGTAGCTTAGTTGTAGTGGTGGCATGGTTATTGTGCGATCGTTGGTGAAGCAAAGATAATCAATACAAAGTTCACGATCTACTAGATAAAATAACTTTGCAACACTTCATTCTATTTATTCTAGACAACACTTGCTTGCCGAGAATGCACGAAAGAGTTTTCTTTGACGGAGCCATGAAACCATATATTAGGGAGTGAAAAGCATGTAGAAGCATATGATCGATGCTCTAATGCTCATAAACACACCCACAATTATTTCATCCTCAAGGCTCTTAAGCACTTTATTTCAATCATTGTTTGCTAGAACTTTTGTTGTCACGTAAAGGGATTATGCCAAATAAGTGATCATGCATAGAGTTGGGCTGTGACTTAATGTTTGGGAACTATGGACCTTATTTGTATCTTTCGAGGTCATTTGATCAGCCCCCTTTATTTACCACATACACACCCATTCAAAAGAAAGCCAAATAATATGCGTTTGTAGTGTTGCCACTACATACGGTAACAAACTCATAGCCAAAATTCGAGCTTTCTCTCTTGGTGGATCGTTCATTGGCTAGCAGAGTCCTCAGCATAATATCAAGAAAGGTGACAAATCCACATTTACACATGTACACATGCATATAGTAGCAGGGCCATGGAACCAACAAGGAGCCGAAGCACCATGTAACACATACAACACATATTTCTGGCACAATCTCGTTTACTTTCAACTAAGTTCCTCTAGACAAGTTAATCCACAAGTGCTATCAATTATATTAAAATTAACAACACGGGGTTGAGCATTTCAAACATCATTTCTTCTACATTTTTTATCAACTCCCAAGTCTTTCAAGACTTTCTCTTGTGCATGGTTATTCTTAGTTAAGATCATTTCAATGAAAAGCAGTCCCACAGCAAGTCTTGGTTGTCTAAACTAAAAAGTACAAAGGCTACCAAATTACTGCAACTACTAGAACAAAACATTTGTCTTAATTATCAAGACTTACTACCATTTGCACATATCACATATAGTACTACATCTACTCTAAGTATTTCAAGTGCAAAAGACGGGAGTCGTAGGACATACGTTCACGGTTGCGAATTTACACACTTCTTTTCCTTACTCTTGCATTCCTCGTTGTCCGACGTAGATCAACTTCTTTGAAAACAAAAATGCAAAATGAGCTCCAAGGAGCCTAATAAAGAGTAAGAGCAAAAATCATTCTATTTTTTATTTTTGAGTTTTTGAAAACTAACTTCCAAACAAAAAATTGCAAATACAAACAGAAAAACGAAAGAAAATAAAAAGTAAAGTGTTGGGAAAAACCAACACGAGTGTTTTGAAGCTTCATGAGCTTAAGTACAACATCATTATAATTTATTCAAGTAATACTGCCACATCTTGATGTAGAAGTGGTTATGACCCCGCCCCCCAAGCTTAGCTCAAACCAATGGCATCATTGTGGTAGTTGGGCAGGAGACCATCCTTCGCTCCAGTTGGAGAAGTTCATGTTCATGCAGGCGGATGTGACTCGAAGGGACACAACGAGGTTGCTCATATCATTAATAGAGTTGTGGAGGCTGCTGAGGTCCGCATAGGTGGTGTAGTCTCCTGGTTGTGGCTGCCCTTGAGGCTGCTCCTCTTCTTGTGGCGAGATATTCTTCGTCAACTTGTTTTGCTTCTGGCCCTTCTTGGTCAAAAATTGCATCTCCTTCCCGTGCGACATAATGCAGTTGTCCATATTCTATGGAAAAAATGGTTAGGCATAGGAGTGGGCAACAAGTATGCCACTCTAGGAATTCTGATATAATGACGACCATTACAAACTATTACCATTCCAGATCTAGAAAGAACAAGAATATTAACAAGGGTGTTACCGAAAATGGGGTGAAGGTGATTGTAGTTGAGGCCATGGGAGTTGGACAACATGGTGATCGCTCCTCCACACACGGTAACTCCTTGTGCATTGTTTACTTGATGCGTGAGGTGTAGCAAAAGCATTGCCCCTAGGTTGGGCGAATGACCGACGTCATTGTTTGCTCCTTTCCCGAGAACTACCATGTTCTCATCATTCACCTTTGAAACTTCTCCTTGTGCTTGCAACGAGTTTGTGATAACATAATAGAAATAACCTATACTTTCAATGCAACTGGCTCTTTGCCTTGAGCCATGACGACCCATAAGGTAGATGCCTTGGGTGCGGGTCAGTGAAAACATAAACATGTCGAAGATCATCATCGTTGTTGGGGAAGACAAAGTAATTACACCACTCATTGAGAGTAATGTTGAAATCTTGATTCAGGAGACAGAAAGTGATCCTCTCTTCCTCATATGCATTTAGCACCAAAGCAACATTGTGCGAGAGAGTGCTGAGAAACTCAAACGTCGTGCATTCATATGTCTCACATCCCTGATAAACAAAATGATGCAACCTGACATTATGACAAAGCAAATTGTAAGCATTAGTAATACCTAGCTTGGCGAGTGTTGTCACATAAGCCCAGTTGGATGCTTTGATATTCCTTTTATTGAGTTTTTGGAATTTCTTCCTTCTTCATGGTCGGTGAAAACGACCCCTTGAGTGAGAACTTCTTGTGGCGATGCGGTGTGAAGCACCTCGTACGTGAGTAGATATCCTTGTAAACATCTACAAAACAGTTTTTCAGTCCAATACAATTAAACACTATTGATCCTACGGTAGTCACAACATCATACTCCTCTAAAAGCATCAACGAATCCAAGCCAAAATCAATTTTGGATCAATATCCTAGTCATGGCAATGCTAGGCATGAAGAACGTGGATTCGTGAAAAATAAATTGGGGATCATAGGAGAAACATGTTATAGATCGATCACACGGAATGATTTGAACCGAAATCGGACGAGCAAAGATCGGGTGAAGTTTTACTAGGGTTTGGAGGAAGAAGAAGAAGAAGAAGAAGAAGAATAAGAATAAGAATAAGAAGAAGAAGAAGAAGAAGAAGAAGAAGAAGAAGAAGAAGAAGAAGAAGAAGAAGAAGAAGAAGAAGAAGAAGAAGAAGAAGAAGAAGAAGAAGAAGAGGAAGAGATGGGGTGATTTACCTTCTTTCTCGGGCTTATTGGAGCCGCCAGGGGTCAAAACGGCCGCCCATATGAGAGCAAGTGCTCGTATGAAATGACACCATCTACCCTGATAACTGACCTGTGCCCTGCTACCTCTTGAGCACTGCGTTGGTTTTCCCTTGAAGAGGAAAGGGTGATGCAGTAAAGTAGCATAAGTATTTCCCTCAGTTTTTGAGAACCAAGGTATCAATCCAGTAGGAGATCATGCTCGAGTCCCACACACCTACGCAAACAAATAAGAACCTCGCAACCAACACGATAAAGGGGTTGTCAATCCCTTCATGGTCATTTACGAGAGTGAGATCTGATAGATATGCTAAGATGATATTTTTGGTATTTTTATGATAAAGAGAAATAAAGCTGCAAAGTAAAATAAACGACAAAGGAAATAACTAATTATTGGAAGATTAATATGATGGAAGATAGACCTGGGGGCCATAGGTTTCACTAGTGGCTTCTCTCAAGAGCATAAGTATTACGGTGGGTAAACGAATTACTGTCGAGCAATTGATAGAATTGAGCATAGTTATGAGAATATCTAGGTATGATCATGTATATAGGCATCACGTCCAAGACAAGTAGACCAAAACGATTCTGCATCTACTACTATTACTCCACACATCGACCGCTATCCAACATGCATCTAGAGTATTAAGTTCATAATAACAGAGTAATGCTTTAAGGAAGATGACATGATGTAGAGGGATAGACTCATGCAATATGATATAAACCCCATCTTTTTATCCTCAATGGCAATAATACAATATGTGTCGGTTCCCTTTCTGTCACTGGGATCGAACACCGCAAGATTGAACCCAAAGCTAAGCACTTCTCCCATTGCAAGAAAGATCAATCTAGTAGGCCAAACCAAACTGATAATTCGAAGAGACTTGCAAAGATAAACCAATCATACATAAACGAATTCAGAGGAGAAACAAATATTGTTCATAGATAATCTGGATCATAAACCCACAATTCATCGGATCTCGACAAACACACCGCAAAAGAAGATTACATCGAATAGATCTCCAAGATGATCGAGGAGAACTTTGTATTGAGATCCAAAGAGAGAGAAGAAGCCATCTAGCTAATAACTATGGATCCGAAGGTCTGAAGTAAACTACTCACACATCACCGGAGAGTCCATGCAGTTGATGTAGAGGCCCTCCATGAACAATACCCCTTCCGCTGGAGCTCCAGAAAAGGCCCCAAGATGGGATCTCTCGGGTACAGAAGGTTGCGGCAGTGGAATTAGGTTATCGTGGTGCTCCTGGATGTTTGGGGGTACGTGGATATATATAGGAGGAAGAAGTACGTCGGTGGAGCAATGGGGGGCCCACGAGGGTGGAGGGCGCGCCCAGGGGGGTAGGCGCGCCCCCTGCCTCGTGGCCTCCTCCGTTGTTTCTTGACGCCCACTCCAAGTCTCCTGGATCACGTTTGTTGAGAAAATCACGTTCCCGTAGGTTTCACTCCATTTGGACTCCGTTTGATATTCCTTTTCTTCGAAACCCTAAAATAGGCAAAAATAGGAATTTGGGCTGGGCCTCTGATTAGTAGGTTAGTCCCAAAAATGATATAAAAGTGTAAAATAAAGCCCATTAACATCCAAAATAGATAATATAATAGCATGGAGCAATCAAAAATTATAGATACCTTGGAGACGTACCAAGCATCCCCAAGCTTAATTCCTGCTCGTCCTTGAGTAGGTAAATGATAAAAGAAGAATTTTTGATGTGGAATGCTTTCTAACATATTTCTCAATGTAATTTTTATTTATTGTGGCATGAATATTCAGATCCATAAGATTCAAGACAAAAGTTTAATATTGACATAAAAATAATAATACTTCAAGCATACTAACTAAGCAATCATGTCTTCTCAAAATAACATGGCCAAAGAAAGTTATCCCTACAAAATCATATAGTCTGGCTATGCTCTATCTTCACCACACAAAATATTTAAATCATGCACAACCCCGATGACAAGCCAAGCAATTGTTTCATACTTTTGATGTTCACAAACTTTTTCAATCTTCACGCAATACATGAGCATGAGCCATGGATATAACACTATATGGTGGAATAGAATGGTGGTTGTGGAGAAGACAAAAAGGAGAAGATAGTCTCACATCAACTAGGCGTATCAACGAGCTATGGAGATGCTCATTAATAGATATCAATATGAGTGAGTAGGGATTGCCATGCAACGGATGCACTAGAGCTATAAGTATATGAAAGCTCAACAAAAGAAACTAAGTGGGTGTGCATCTAACTTGCTTGCTCATGAAGACCTAGGGCAATTTGAGGAAGCCCGTCATTGGAATATACAAGCCAAGTTCTATAATGAAAAATTCCCACTAGTATAAGAAAGTGATATCATAGGAGACTCTTTATCATGAAGATCATGGTGCTACTTTGAAGCACAAGTGTGGAAAAAGGATAGTAACATTGTCCCTTCTCTCTTTTTCTCTCATTTTCTTTTTTTCTTTGGGCCTTCTTTTTTTGGCCTCTTTTCTTTTCTTTTTCCTTTTTTCTCGTTCGGAGTCTCATCCCAACTTGTGGGGGAATCATAGTCTCCAGCATCCTTTCCTCACTAGGACAGTGCTCTAATAATGATGATCACCACACTTTATTTACTTACAACTCAAAAATTACAACTCGATACTTAGAACAAGATATGACTCTATGTGAATGCCTCCGGTGGTGTACCGGGATGTGCAATGATGCATGAGTGACATGTACGAAAATTATGAACGTTGGCTTTGCCACAAATACGATGTCAACTACATGATCATGCAAGCAATATGACAATTATGAAGCATGTCATAATAACGGAACGGTGGAAAGTTGCATGGCAATATATATCGGAATGGCTATGGAAATGCCATAATAGGTAGGTATGGTGGCTGTTTTGAGGAAGGTATATGGTGGGTTTATGGTACCGGCGAAAGTTGCGCGATACTAGAGAGGCTAGCTGAGGGAGTCCTGGATTAGGGGGTGTCCGGATGGCCGGACTATACCTTCAGCCGGACTCCTGGACTATGAAGATACAAGATTGAAGACTCCGTCCCGTATCCGGAAGGGACTTTCCTTGGCGTGGAAGGCAAGCTTGGCGATACGGATATTCAGATCTCCTACCATTGTAACCGACTCTATGTAACCCTAACCCTATCCGATGCCTATATAAACTGGAGGGTTTTAGTCCGTAGGACAACATACACATCAACAATCATACCATAGGCTAGCTTGTAGGGTTTAGCCTCTCTGATCTCGTGGTAGATCAACTCTTGTAATACCCATACCATCAATATTAGTCAAGCAGGACATAGGGTTTTACCTCCATCGAGAGGGCCCGAACCTGGGTAAAACTTCATGTCCCCTGCCTCCTGTTACCATCCGGCCTAGATGCACAGTTTGGGACCCCCTACCCGAGATCCGCCGGTTTTGACATCGACATTGGTGCTTTCATTGAGAGTTCCTCTGTGTCGTCGCCATCAGGAAGGATGCCTCGCCCCGTCTTTAAAGACGGCACCGTTGCTAAGGGAGCTTTGATTGTCGGCCAAACCCTCTGGCTAGGTGGTTTTCTTATGACCGCCTGTTCGGCTTCTACGCCGACGATGACCTCTCGAGCCATCGAAAACAATCTTCATGTCAGTTCGGAACTCGCCGAGCAGTTAGATCCAATGGAGCTTTCCTCCGTAAATAAGCTCTTGGATCGCTTCGCCGCCCTGGGAGTCGCTACGGATTACGACCAGATTGGGCCTAAAACCGATCTGAGAGAGATTAACTCTCCCCAAGTCACCCATCAAGTTGCCGTGGTAGAGGGATGGTGCGGCGGCCCCTCGTCTATCTTAAGGGCTCGCTACTTCTGGATTCCCGATCCCTCCAAGCCGGATACCCGCGGAGGGGAGGATATCACTCAAGACCTGAACTTAGAGTCAGGCGACGGGCTGGATTCATTGGACAACACCTAGGGATCCAAATTTTCGAGTTCAGAAATTCCTCGGCCTCTGAGCCGCAGACGGGGTGAGGCTTCGGATTTAACTCCACCCACCCACCCCAACATATGCGATCTATCCAAAATCAGGCAAGAGCCCGACGAAACAGTACATCATTACTGGGCTAGATTCCTCCTGGTTAAGAACATGCTAAGGGACTGCCACGAGGAAGACGCAATCTTAATCTTCTGCAATAATTGCACGGACAAGCGAATACTCAACGCCATAAGTCGCCGTGATATCACACACTTCGCTGACTTGGCGTCCATTATACGAAAGTATTGTGCGATGGAAAGCGCCTGGAAAACCAAAATAAAATTTTGGGACAATCCGGCCCTAAATACAAACCCAGTCCGAAATAAAAGGGTGCAGCATAACCAGACACCCAGGTCAGATAACAAAAAGCAAAAACCCTCTATAGGGCATGGAACCGTACTGGAAGGATGGCTTAACGGACCCTGTAAAATTCACAATACAGAGGACGCCACACCAACTCACTGCCTTAGAGCATGTTGGATACTCCGGCAGGTGGCCAAGATTGGCGAAAACCTCCTAATTCCGGAGGCCACAGAAAGCCACCCCAGAGACACCCATATGGTATTAACAGTCTTCGAGACTTTCACATCAAATAATATGCGAAAAAGTACACTCCGCAGCCTTGCCAAAGTCTATCAAGTAGCAACAATAAACCCATGGAGTGACACGGCTATTACCTTTAACGCCGGAGATGAACCTAGATTCCGAACAGCCCGAGCACCAGCCGCATTGGTCCTCAGCCCAATAGTGGACGGCTTTCGTCTTACCAAGGTACTCATGGACGGCGGCAGCGGATTGAACCTCATTTATGAGGAAACTCTTCAAAAAATGGAAATAGACTGGAATCGCATTGAGCGAAGCAGCAGAACCTTTAGAGGAATAATCCCCAGTCGGGAAGCGCACTGTACAGGAAAAATCACACTAGATGTGGTGTTCGGCACGCCGGATAATTACAGGTCCGAAGAGATCACGTTCCATGTGGCTCCGTTCAGCAGCGGTTATCACGCTCTGCTAGGGCGGGAAGCGTTTACAATCTTCCAAGCAATACCCCATTATGGGTACATGAAGCTCAAAATGCCCGGGCCTAACGAGATCATCACTCTCGCTAGTGATCCGAACATAGCACTCTGCGCCGAAAACAAGACAGTCGCACTGGCCCTCGAGGCACTATCCGAAGCCCTAGCGGCTGAGGAACTGACTGTGCTACGCTCTACGATGAATAGGGACGATGTGGTACTCGACAAAAGATCAAAGTCCACCTCCTTTAAACCGGCGAACGAAATAGTCAAATTCCAAGTCCATCCAACGGACCCAAATAAAACAGCTTCCATCGGGGCACCGTTAAACCCTGATGTAGACGCCGCACTGCGAGAGTTCCTATGAGAAAACTGGGACATTTTCGCCTGGCACCCTTCAGACATGCCAGGAATCCCACGCAGGCTGGCCGAGCACAGCTTAAATATCCTAACAGGATTCAAACCTGTTAAACAGGCTCTTCAGCATTTTTCCGAACCTAAGAGACAGGCTATGGGAGAGGAGCTAGCAGCAAATCCAGCCAAGATCCGAGCTCTGTCGCAACTGGATATCCCAAAGGACCTCAAACAAATACAAAAGTTAACCGGATGCGTGACGGCTCTAAGTCGCTTTATCTCCCGCTTGGGAGAAAAGGCCCTACCCCTTTACCACCTCCTTCGGCGCACCGAACACTTCGAATGGACGGATGCAGCCACGGTCGGACTCGAGGAGATAAAAGCCATACTCGCAACAAACCCAGTCCTGGCTGCGCCAAATATTGGCGAACCAATGCTATTATACATTGCAGCAACACATCAGGTTGCGAGCGCAGTGCTCGTCGTTGAACGAGAAGCGGACGGACACAGATTCCCCCTTCAAAAGCCGGTCTGTTATGTGTCCACTGTCCTCACTCCTTGCAAATCACGGTACCCGCATTATCAAAAGATCGCGTACGCGGTATTCATGGCATCCCGGAAGCTATGACACTACTTTCAAGAGTGTTCAATAACAGTAGCCTCGGAAGTACCACTTAACGATATTATAAATAACCGTGACACAACGGGCCGGATTGCAAAATGGGCCATTGAGCTCCTCCCATTCAACATAACTTATAAGCCACGGTGAGCCATCAAGTCGCAAGTCTTGGCCGACTTCGTTGCAGAATGGACGGAGGCCGAACTCCCTAAAGAGTACGGCACATATTCAAATTGGATCATGCACTTCGACGGCTCCAAGATGTTGGCCGGACTGGGGGCTGGCGTCGTTTTGACGTCCCCCACAGGAGACACAGTTCAATACGTACTCCAGATTATGTACACAGACTCCAACAACGCAGCCGAATATGAGGCCCTTTTACATGGTCTCCGGATGGCAGTATCCATGGGTATTCAACGCCTAGAGGTGCGCGGGGAATCGAACCTCGCAATATCCCAAATAAATGGAGACTTCGATGCCAAGGATCCAAAAATGGCAGCCTACTGCAACGCCGTCCTAAAAATGTCAGCTCGGTTCGAGGGGCTTGAATTTCACCATATAGCTCGGGAAAACAATCAGGCGGCAGATGTCCTGGCATGCATCGGCGCAAAACGGGATGTAGTCCCCCCCAACATCTTCTTGGAAAGGCTGTTCAAGCATCCGTAGTATGCGAAGGGGAGCCGAACAATAACACCCCGGACCCAACCACACTGCCCGACACCGAAAATTCTGACACAATCAGAGGCTCCGCTAATGAAACAACACCTTCAGCCCACGTAATAATGGCCGTCATCGCCCCGTGGACAGAACCATTCCTCGCCTACCTCACTAGGCAGGAACTCCCCGAGGACCAAAATGAGGCACGCTGCATAGTGCAGCGATCCAAAGCCTACAGAGTCCACGAGGGAGAGCTTTATAAGAAAAGCACTACCGGAGTCCTTCAAAGGTGCATCTCCGAAGAGGAGGGGCGGAACCTCCTGGCTGAAATTCATGCCGGACTGGGCGGTCATCACGCTGCAGCTCGGTCCCTTGTAAGCAAGGCCTTCCGTACAGGCTTTTATTGGCCGACGGCCCGGGCAGACGCTCAGGACTTAGTCCAACGATGCACCGGTTGCCAGCTCTTTGCAAACCAAAGCCATATGCCACCCACCGCCCTCTGAACTATCCCCATTACTTGGCCCTTCGCGGTCTGGGGGCTTGACATGGTTGGACCCCTTAGAGGCGGAACCCACAAGCAAAAATACTTACTGGTCATGGTGGATAAATTCACCAAATGGATAGAAGCCATGCCTGTTAAGACGGCCGAATCCGGACCGGTGATAGACTTTATATCCGGGGTCATACACCGTTACGGCGTTCCCCATAGCATCATCACTGATAACGACACGAACTTCACGGCCGACGACGTAAAACTCTGGTGCGAAAACATGGGCATCAAGCTCGACTATGCTTCTGTCTATCACCCACAAACTAACGGCCAGGTCGAACGTGCAAATGGCCTCATCATGAGCGGCATTAAACCCAGATTAGTGCGGTCCCTCAAGGAATCTAACACATAATGGGTAGCGGAGCTCGACTCCGTACTCTGGGGGCTGCGGACCACGCCGAATCGCACCACCGGATACACACCATTCTTTATGGTGTACGGCGCAGAGGCAGTTTTGCCCTGAGACATAATCCATGACTCACCTCGAGTGTGCATGTACGAAGAAAGAGAAGCCGAGCTCAATCGGCAGGACAGCTTAGATGCATTGGAGGAGGAGCGTGACGTGGCAAAAGCCCGTTCCGCACTCTATCAACAGCAGACTCAAAGATACCAAAGCAGAGAAGTACGGGCCAAAACTTACAACATTGGCGAACTAGTTCTACGGCTACCGGACAAGAAAAAGGACAAACTCAAGCCCAAGTGGGAAGGTCCCTTCATAATTGACCAAGTCCTGACTGGTGGAGCGTACCGCCCGCGAGATGCATCGGATAACCGACTCGAGCTGAACCCATGGAATGCAGCCCGTCTCCGAAGATTCTATGCCTAGCGCCGGACTCTATGTTCGTCTCCTTCCTCTGTCCATTTTTTATATATTTTCTGTCTTGCATTTTTCTTCTTCTTCTTCTCCCTCTCTTATAGCCCTTAAAGGCTCATAAAGTGACGCGCTCTCCGCGCTCATTAAACCTGGGGGCTTCTTTAAACAGAAGCTTATGTATACGGGCTTCATGCCCAACACATGTGTCACACTTCCGCATGTACCTTTTCTTCACCATTATATGCATCGATATGACTTGGCCAAGCTGGGTTGCCTGGCTCCTGTGCTTACCCCTACGTCTCCGATTGTTTGGCTAGGTGGTAAAGGGAGCACCTCTGCGATTGTTACTGCCGGGTCAGCCGGATGTGTACCTCGGACTGGGTGAAGCCGAAAGCTAGCGTTCTTAAGGGAATATTCGGTCGGTGAACTAAAGATGATCTTTTTTATTTTTATGCCCCCAGATTTTTTTCCTGCGTTTCTTTTCGCAGCATGGACATGCACTTTAGGGCATGCCTCCCAGGGAAAGGAACCCCTAACGGGACTATTCTCCCTAGAAGATGTTTCTTACTAACCATGTAATATAACATAACTAGTCGGGCACTTGTCTGTTCACGCACTAATGACCCCTACGCCTGGTCTCCATGCATTCCCCGGTTCTTATATAACCGCATGGGAATTCGGACACACTCCGGACTGTCAGGTCCCGAGGCTGAAGCAAAAAGGTCGGCCATGACAAACGATCTACAATCCGGCTAGAAGGCATCATAAATGTCAATTACATTACATAGTCATTTTGACTGATCGTATTCCTCTTCAATACCATCTAACAGGCTATCTAATTTACAGTCCTACTGGGAATACTTTGCGGCCAACTCTACTTGGCCGTATACCAAGCTTACAGGGATCTCCTTCCCATCGGGCCCTATAGGACCGACCTCGGCCATGTGGTTGGGGTCAGCCTTTGCGTACCGCGTCTTCACCATGGCCCAGGCCTCCCAAGCGCCTTGACGGCAGGCTGATATCTTCCACAATCGGAAGCGCCGCCGTGCTCCTTTTAGCTTCTCCGCAAGCTCTCCAAGACCTTCGGGCATGGAGACGGATGGCCACAGGGCCTGGGCGATGCCTCGCATCGCCTGCCGAACTCGATCGAGCAGTTGCGAGAGCTCGGGAAGAAGGTCACCCGTAGAACCGAGCATCTCCTCTGTAGGACGACCTGTCAGCACACCTACGGACATTGCTCTGTTAGTCGACTTCCCCGCCGAACTTTCTTTCAAAAGGTTCGTTCAAGCACTTACTAAATATGCCGCGTCGAAGCCGCTGATTCTTCTTCACGGAGTCTGACAGCTGGGCACGAACATCCTTCAGCTCGACGCCCAGCTTGGTGTTGGCATCTCGGAGATCGTTCTTCTCCCCCATCACCTTTAACAGCACCCTCTCACCAGCCTTTAGCTGGCGTAGGAGGTGTTGCCTTTCCGGATCTAAGCCGGCGCCATCTGCAATTTCATTTGTCAGATTCACACCAAAGCCGTGCTTCGCAAAATACTTTCGAAGTGTATATTACCAGAGGGGGCCTCCTTAGACTCCCCTGCCGCGGCTAGTGCGGCCTCAAGTTGGGCTTTGCACTCTTCCAGCTCCTTGGACAGTAGGGAATTCTTTTCTGTAAGAACCTTCATAACAAATGATCCTTAAATCAGCCATCTTAACTGTTTCAAGTCTTGGGGGCTACTGGTATATATAATTACCAAAATTTTCTTACCCGTATGTCTTTTACATATTGCTCCGTGGCTCTGGTTAGACCATTTTGAGCGGCACGGAGGTGTGCATCTCCTGACTTAAAGGGATCTGACACCTCTTGGGAGAAACACGTGTCGCGAAGAACTGTCTGGCGACGCCTGTGCTTCATGGCACTCTCCACCTCAGAGTTGGTGGCAGACAACCTGTCCACATCCTCCGTCGGAGGAGCGTCCGGTGCGCACCTTGTGTTCGGCCCTGCTTCCGGGCCAGGCTTTGGAGCCTGGCTGGTGGAGGCGCGATTGGCGGTCTCCCCGAATATAGTTCGGCGAGGTCTCTTTATCCTGAAAAGAGCACAAGTGGTAATATGCCCTGAAGGTACGACACCTGGGATAAGGGGGTGCGCCATACCTTTGCGCCGACGCCCCGGTTCGGACTGCACCTCTTTTCTGCCCATGGGACCCTGCGGCCCCTCATTGGCTTGTCGCCGCAGGTTCGGCCTCCCGTTTCTGGGAGGCCGGAATTAGCCCTGGATAATCGGCCATAATGGCCACCAGGACGTTGTCCTTGCTCAATTGATGGAACACTCCATCAATCAGATCCACCGAAAGCTCCGGATCCTCTTGCAAGCCCGGGTCAAGGGACCGTCCTGGGTCCTCGGGTTGTGGAGGAGGGCTGTTTATTTCTTTAACAGCCTGGCACAGTTCCTGCGTAGAAGTCGCTAAGATTAAATATTTAAACAATGGGGATATAAAACGGATGGGCAAGATGTGATCACTCACCCAGCTTGGAGGATTGTACATGGAAAATCCACCCTTTGGGTCAACGCGGAGAAAATCCTCCTCTTCTCCCTTGTACAAAGCGGACAAGGTCTTTGTTAGAGCCGCAGCCGCATCCGGCCCCTTTCGGCCGTAACGGGTGGTGTCATCCTCCCCGTTGAAATCCCACATGGGGTGGCCTCTATACTGTAGCAGCTGCACCCCTCGCATGATGCATGCGGCCATGACCCGGATCATGGTTAACCTAGAATGAGCTAACAATCTTATTCGGCCCATCAGGTAAACAACGTCCCTGTCACTTTCCCTCTAAGGGCTCCGTGGGCGCCAGCTTAGGCGCTTCTTTAGGGGAGGATTGTTGAATTCAGGGAGGCCTATCCGGACAGGATCCAGCAGCAGGACGTCTTCTATATAAAACCATTCCGAGGGCCAGTCTTCGGACGCCTTCTTTGGGGTTCCGGACAGATAGCCGGTCCCGGCGATGCACCATACTTCGGCTCCGCCCACTTGATACATAGACCCCTTCTTGGAACGGGGCACGAGGCAAAATAGCTCCCTCCACAGTCCGAAATGAGCTTCAACAGCCAAGAACAACTCGTAGAGGGCTACAAAGCCCGCGATATGCAATACTGAGGCAGGCGTGAGATGATGTAGCTGGAGGCCGTAGAACTCCAGCAGCCCCCGGAGAAATGGATGGATTGGAAATCCAAGCCCCCTTATTAAATAAGGGACGAGGCACACCCGCTCTCCCTTAGAGGGATTAGGGGCGCTCTCCGCTTGCTCTCCGCCGTTATAGACGGCAAGACCGGCTCGAACCGGGATCATATAGGCCGGGGGGAGAAATCCCTTGGTCTGGAGCGTCACCAACTCGCTATGAGGGATGGAGCATCTTCCCCAATATCCAGGCTTGGGGCTGGAAGGGCGGGAGGAGGAGTCGCGATGGTTGGCCATGGTGGAATGGATCTTTGTCGAAGGCGCTCTGATGAACACTCGCGAAGGGGGAAGGTGTGGTTTGGATCTAAATCCTCGTCTCCTTAAATAGGTCAGCTTGTTTACGCGGCTAGGGGTGTGAATGTAAAAACACTCGGACCTTTCATATTCGTTTGACACGTGGGGAGCGGCCATTATTGGGCGTAGAAGCCAAGGAGCACAACATCTACAAGAAACCGGACTTTATTCAACAGGTACATGGAATTTGGAGGAGAACCCGCCTTGCAATGCCGAAGACAATCTGCGCGCCGGACTCATCGTCATTGAAGCCTGGTTTGGGGGCTACTGAGGGAGTCCTGGATTAGGGGGTGTCCGGATGGCCGGACTATACCTTCAGCCGGACTCCTGGACTATGAAGATACAAGATTCAAGACTCCGTCCCGTATCCGGAAGGGACTTTCCTTGGCGTGGAAGGAAAGCTTGGCGATACGGATATTCAGATCTCCTACCATTGTAACCGACTCTATGTAACCCTAACCCTATCCGGTGCCTATATAAACCAGAGGGTTTTAGTCCGTAGGACAACATACACATCAACAATCATACCATAGGCTAGCTTCTAGGGTTTAGCCTCTCTGATCTCGTGGTAGATCAACTCTTGTAATACCCATACCATCAATATTAATCAAGCAGGACGTAGGGTTTTACCTCCATCGAGAGGGCCCGAACCTGGGTAAAACTTCGTGTCCCCTGCCTCCTGTTACCATCCGGCCTAGACGCACAGTTCGGGACCCCCTACCCGAGATCCGTCGGTTTTGACACCGACACTAGCAATGGTGGAAGGGTGATAGTGCGTATAATCCAGGGACTCAACATTAGTCATAAAGAACTCACATACTTATTGCAAAAATCTACAAGTTATCAAAGCAAAGTATTACGCGCATGCTCCTAGGGGGATAGATTGGTAGGAAAAGACCATCGCTCGTCCCCGACCGCCACTCATAAGGAAGACAATCAATAAATAAATCATGCTCCGACTTCATCACATAATGGTTCACCATACGTGCATGCTACGGGAATCACAAACCTTAACACAAGTATTTCTCAAATTCACAATTACTCAACTAGCATGACTCTAATATCACCATCTCCATATCTCAAAACAATTATCAAGTATCAAACTTCTCATAGTATCCAATGCACTTGTATGAAAGTTTTTATTATTGCCATGTTGTTCTAAAGGACTCTCAAAATAATATAAGTGAAGCATGAGAGAGCAATTATTTCTATAAAACAAAACCACCACCATGCTCTAAAAGATATAATTGAAGACTAGAGCAAAAACTATATAGCTCAAAAGATATAAGTGAAGCACATAGAGTATTCTAATAAATTCCCAATCATATGAGTCTCTCTCAAAAGGTGTGTACAGCAAGGATGATTGTGGTAAACTAAAAATCAAATACTAAAATCATATAAGACGCACCAAACATAACACATATCATGTTGTGAATAAATATATAGCTCCAAGTAAAGTTACCGATAGACGAAGACGAAAGAGGGGATGCCTTCCGGGGCATCCCCAAGCTTAGGCTTTTTGGTGTCCTTGAATTTTACCTTGGGGTACCATGGGCATCCCTAAGCTTAGGCTCTTGCCACCACTTGTTCCATAATCCATCAAATCTTTACCCAAAACTTGAAAACTTCACAACACAAAACTCAAAATAGAAAATCTCGTGAGCTCCGTTAGCGAAAGAAAACAAAAAACCACTTCAAGGTACTGTAATGAACTCATTCTTGATTTATATTGGTGTTAAACCTACTATATTCCAACTTCTCTATGGTTTATAAACTCTTTTAATAGCCATAAATTCATCAAAATAAGCAAACAACACACAAAAATAGAATCTGTCAAAAACAGAATAGTCTGTAGTAATCTGTAGCTAACGCAAACTTCTGGAACCCCAAAAATTCTAAAATAAATTTCAGGACGTGAGGAATTTATCTATTAATCATCTGCAAAAAGAATTAACTAAATATCACTATCTAAATAAAAATGGCAGCAATTCTCATGAGTGCTAAAGTTTCTGCTTTTTGCAGCAAGATAAAAAAGACTTTCCCCAAGTCTTCCCAACGGTTCTACTTGGCACAAACACTAACTAACACACAAAAAACACAACCAAAAAAAGAGGCTAGATAAATTATTTATTACTAAACAAGAGCAAAAAGCAAGGAATAAAAATAAAATTGGGTTGCCTCCCAACAAGCGCTATCGTTTAACGCCCCTAGCTAGGCATAAAAGCAAGGATAGATCTAGGTATTGCCATCTTTGGTAGGTAATTCTTCAATAAGACACCTATAACCCTTAGGAGTTTCTTTCTTTTTATTAATTATCAAACTCCTAGGTACAAAATCAAGAAAATCATTTGTAGCAAAAGGTTCCTTAAGGATAGTGAGAAAGTTGGGGTGAACACTTATGGATTTGAGGTCCGCATTTTCCTTACTAGAAGTTTCACCCTTATTTTTAGGAACATACATCCATTTGGCAATCTTAGCATTAGGAGGAGTGTTTTTCACGGAAGAAAAGGCAGACCCAAGGTTGGTAATAATATCCTCAATTTTATCAATTCTAGTGGAATCTTGATCTATCTTTTCATTAACCATAGGTCCCTTTTCTTTAAAACTTTTAAGAGCAACTCCTACCTTAGATCCGTATTGGGTAATTTGGTTATGGATCTTTCTATCCAAATTTTCAATTAACTCTACAGTGGCAACTTTATTTTCAATAATTTCAAGTCGTTGCATCACATGTTCCAAAGTTAAAATAGTTCCATTAACCAAAAGAGGTGGTGGTCCAAACAGATCTATCATAGCATTATAAGAATCAAAAGTATGACTAGCTGATACGTCTCCATCATATCTACTTTTCCAAACACTTTTGCCCTTATTTTGGACTCTAACTTTCATGATTTGAATGGAACTAACCCGGACTGACGCTGTTTTCAGCAGAATTGCCATGGTGTTATTTATGTGCAGAAACAAAAGTTCTCGGAATGACCTGAAACTTCACGGAGACTATTTTTGGAAATAATAAAAATACTGGCAAAAGATCAAGACCAGGGGGCCCACACCCTAGCCACGAGGTTGGGGGCGCGCCCCCTACCTCATGGCCCCCCTGGAGCTCCTCCGACCTCAACTCCAACTCTATATATTCGTGTTCAAAGAGAAAAAAAGTCAAGGAGAAGGATTCATCACGTTTTACAATACGGAGCTGCCGCCAAGCCCTAAACTCTCTCGGGAGGGTTGATCTGGAGTCCGTTCGGGGCTCCGGAGAGGGGAATCCATCGCCATCGTCATCATCAACCATCCTCCACCACCAATTTCATGATGCTCACCGCCGTGCGTGAGTAATTCCATCATAGGCTTGCTGGACGGTGATGGGTTGGATGAGATTTATTATGTAATCGAGTTAGTTTTGTTATGGTTTGATCCATAGTATCCACTATGTTCTGAGATTGATGTTGCTATGACTTTGCTATGCTTAATGCTTGTCACTAGGGCTCGAGTGCCATGATTTCACATCTGAACCTATTATGTTTTCATGAATATATGTGAGTTCTTGATCCTATCTTGCAAGTCTATAGTCACATACTATGTGTTATGATCTGGCAACCCCGAAGTGACAATAATCGGGACCACTTCCAGTGATGACCGTAGTTTGAGGACTTCATGTATTCACTATGTGTTAATGCTTTGGTCCGGTACTCTATTAAAAGGAGGCCTTAATATCCCTAAGTTTCCGCTAGGACCCCGCTGCCATGGGAGGGTAGGACAAAAGATGTCATGTGATAACCCACAAGTATAGGGGATCGCAACAGTTTTCGATGGTAGAGTATTCAACCCAAATTTATTGATTCGACACAAGGGGAGCCAAAGAATATTCTCAAGTATTAGCAGCTGAGTTGTCAATTCAACCACACCTGGAAACTTAATATCTGCAGCAAAGTATTTAGTTACAAAGTAATATGATAGTAGTGGTAACGGTAGCAAAAGTAATATTTTTGGTATTTTGTAGTGATGATAGCAATAGCAACAGAAAAAGTAAATAAGCGAAGAACAATATATGGAAAGCTCGTAGGCAATGGATCGGTGATGGAGAATTATGCCGGATGCGGTTCATCATGTAACAATCATAACATAGGGTGGCACAGAACTAGCTCCAGTTCATCAATGTAATGTAGGCATGTATTCCGTATATAGTCATACATGCTTATGGAAAATAACTTGCATGGCATCTTTTGTCCTACCCTCCCGTGGCAGCGGGGTCCTAATGGAAACTAAGGGATATTAAGGCCTCCTTTTAATAGAGTACCGGAACAAAGCATTAGCACATAGTGAATACATGAACTCCTCAAACTATGGTCATCACCGGTAAGTATCACGATTATTGTCACTTCAGGGTTAACGGATCATAACACATAATACGTGACTATAGACTTGCAAGATAGGATCAAGAACTCTCATATATTGATGAAAACATAATAGGTTCAGATCTGAAATCATGGCACTCGGGCCCTAGTGACAAGCATTAAGCATAGCAAAGTCATATCAACATCAATCTCAGAACATAGTGGATACTAGGGATCAAACCCTAACAAAACTAACTCGATTACATGATAAATCTCATCCAACCCATCACCGTCCAGCAAGCCTACGATGGAATTACTCACGCACGGCGGTGAGCATCATGAAATTGGTGATGGAGGATGGTTGATGATGATGATGGCGACAAATTCCTCTCTCCGGAGCCCCGAACGGACTCCAGATCAACACTCCCGAGAGGTTTTACGGCTTGGCAATGGCTCCGTATCATAAAATGCGATGAATTCTTCTCTCTGATTTTTTTCTCCCCGAAAGCAAATATATAGAGTTGGAGTTGAGGCCGGAGGAGCTCCAGGGGGCCCAGGAGGTAGGGGGCGCGCCCCCACCCTCGTGGACAGGTGGTGGCCCCCCTGGTCTTCATATTTTGCAAGGATTCTTTATTATTTCCGAATAGATGTTCCGTGAAGTTTCAGGTCATTCCGAGAACTTTTGTTTCTGCACATAAATAACACCATAGCAATTCTGCTGAAAACAGCGTCAGTCCGGGTTAGTTCCATTCAAATCATGCAAGTTAGAGTCCAAAACAAGGGCAAAAGTGTTTGGAAAAGTAGATACGACGGAGACGTATCAACTCCCCCAAGCTTAAACCTTTGCTTGTCCTCAAGGAATTCAGTTGACAAACTGAAAGTGATAAAGAAAAACTTTTACAAACTCTGTTTTCTCTTGTTGTTGTATATATGTAAAGCCAGAATTCAAGTTTTCAGCAAAGATTATGAACTAACCACATTCACAATAACACATAGGTCTCATGTTTACTCATATCAATGGCATAATCAACTAGCGAGCAATAATAATAAATCTCGGATGACAACACTTTCTCAAAACAATCATAGTATGATATAACAAGATGGTATCTCGCTAGCCCTTTCTGAGACCGCAAAACATAAATGCAGAGCACCTTTAAAGATCCAGGACTGACTAGACATTGTAATTCATGGTAAAAGAGATCCAGTCAAGTCATACTCAATGTAAACTAATAGTAATGAATGCAAATGAGAGCGGTGCTCTCCAACTGGTGCTTTTTAATAAGAAGATGATGACTCAACATGAAAGTAAATAGATAGGCCCTTCACAGAGGGAAGCAGGGATTTGTAGAGGTGCCAGAGCTTGGTTTTGAAATAGAGGTGAATAATATTTTGAGCGGTATACTTTCATTGTCAACATAACAACCAAGAGATGGCGATATCTTCCATGCTACACACATTATAGGCGGTTCCCAAACAGAATGGTAAAGTTTATACTCCCCCTCCACCAACAAGCATCAATCCATGACTTGCTCAAAACAACGAGTGTCTCCAACTAGCAACAGTCCCAGGGGGAGTTTTGTTTGCAATTATTTTGATTTAGTTTGCATAAAGCATGGGACTGGGCATCCCGGTGACCAGCCATTTTCTCGTGAGTGAGGAGCGGAGTCCACTCCTCTTGAGAATAACCCACCTAACATGGAAGAGAAGGGCAGCCCTAGTTGATACATGAGCTATTCGAGCATACAAAACGGAATGTTTATTTGAAGGTTTAGAGTTTGGCACATACAAATTTACTTGGAACGGCAGGTAGATACCGCATATAGGTAGGTATGGTGGACTCATATGGAATAACTTTGCGGTTTATGGAGTTGGATGCACAAGCAGTATTCCCGCTTAGTATAGGTGAAGGCTAGCAAAAGACTGGGAAGCGACCAGCTAGAGAGCGATAATAGTCATGAACATGCATTAAAATTAATCAACACCGAATGCAAGCATGAGTAGGATATAATCCACCATGAACATAAATATCGTGAAGGCTATGTTGATTTTGTTTCAACTACATGCGTGAACATGCGCCAAGTCAAGTCACTTAAATCATTCAGAGGAGGATACCACCCTATCATACCACATCACAACCATTTTAATAGCATGTTGGCATGCAAGGTAAACCATTATAAGCTCCTAGCTAATCAAGCATGGCACAAGAAACTATGATCTCCAGTTGTCATTGCAAACATGTTTATTCATAATAGGCTGAATCAGGAACGATGAACTAATCATATTTACAAAAACAAGAGAGGTCGAGTTCATACTAGCTTTTCTCATCTTAGTCAGTCCATCATATATCATCATAATTGCCTTTCACTTGCACGACCGAATAGTGTGAATAATAATAATAGTGCACATGCATTGAACTAAGCTGGAATCTGCAAGCATTCAATAAATAGGAGAAGACAAGGTAATATGGGCTCTTTTGTCAGATCAACAATAATGCATATAAGAGCTACTTCAACAATTTAATTATGGTCTTTTCCTATCGACCCCCAAAGAAAAGAAAAGAAATAAAACTATTTACACGGGAAAGCTCCCAACAAGCAAAAGAAGAACACGACATCTTTTTTGGTTTTCTTTTTTGATTACTATTACAAGCATGGAAAGTAAACTAATTAAAAGCTACAACTATTTTTTTGGTTTTTCTTAAGGTTTATTAAACACACAATAAGAAAGCATAAAAAGGAAATAAACTATAGCATGGATGATACAATGAAAAAGTATGAGCACCGACATCTAGCAATGAGTGTGTGAACATGAATATAATGTCGGTGAGAAATACGTATTCCCACAAGCTTAGGCTTTTGGTCTAAGTTGGTATATGGCCACGGTTGGCCTGGCGGATATCCATAATAATAGTTCGGGTCATACTACGATCAAGAAGACTCTGATTGCCACTGGTTGGCAATCATCTCCGGATCCCAATGGTAATTAGACTGTCGTGGAGGATCAACTTGTGGTTCCGACTCTGGCTTTGTTGCTGATGTAGGGTTCCGGTAGGCGTGAATAGCCTCTAA
Source organism: Triticum dicoccoides (assembly GCF_002162155.2). Lineage (NCBI taxonomy): Eukaryota > Viridiplantae > Streptophyta > Magnoliopsida > Poales > Poaceae > Triticum > Triticum dicoccoides. The sequence goes on from NC_041392.1 coordinate 83,762,411, forward strand.
CGGAACAAGGTACTAGCCTGAAGATAAATCAAACAAGGAAGGAGAAGGCAGAGTAATAGTCTCAGGATGATGTTTATGAAAGAACAATTTGTATTTAAGCTCCCCTTCCCTATTCTTAACAATAAAATTGTGTGCCACCATACTCTTATAATCTAAATAAACATGAGGCAACAATTTTTCTTCCTTCTCATAATGCCTAATAGGTATGTTAAAATGTGCAGCTAGGCGTGAAGCATAGATGCCTCCAAAGATGGGGCCCTTTGTACGGTTCAGACTTAACCGTTTAGCAATAATACCGCCCATACTAATAGAGTTATTGATGACCCACAAGTATAGGGGATCTATCGTAGTCCTTTCGATAAGTAAGAGTGTCGAACCCAACGAGGAGCAGAAGGAAATGATAAGCGGTTTCCAGCAAGGTATTCTCTACAAGTACTGAAATAAGTGGTAACAGATAGTTTTGTGATAGGATAATTTGTAACAAGCAACAAGTAACAAAAGTAAATAAAGTGCAACAAGGTGGCCCAATCCTTTTTGTAGCAAAGGACAAGCCTGGACAAACTCTTATATAGAGAAAAGCGCTCCCGAGGACACATGGGAATATCGTCAAGCTAGTTTTCATCAGGCTCATATGATTCGTGTTCGGTACTTTGATAATTTGGTATGTGGGTGGACCGGTGCTTGGGTACTGCCCTTACTTGGACAAGCATCCCACTTATGATTAACCTCTATTACAAGCATCCGCAACTACAACAAAAGTATTCAGGTAAACCTAACCATAGCATGAAACATATGGATCCAAATCAGCCCCTTACGAAGCAACGCATAAAATAGGGTTTAAGCTTCTATCACTCTAGCAACCCATCATCTACTTATTACTCCCCAATGCCTTCCTCTAGGCCCAAACAATGGTGAAGTGTCATGTAGTCGATGTTCACATAACACCACTAGAGGAGAGACAACATACATCCCATCAAAATATCGAACGAATACCAAATTCACATGACTACTAATAGCAAGACTTCTCCCATGTCCTCAGGAACAAAAGTAACTAGTCACAAAGCATAAACATGTTCATAATCAGAGGGGGATTAATATGCATATAGGATCTGAACATATGATCTTCCACCAATTAAACCAACTAGCATCAACTACAAGGAGTAATTAACACTACTAGCAACCTACTAGCACCAATCCCGGACTTGGAGACAAGAATTGGATACAAGAGATGAACTAGGGTTTTGAGAGGAGATGGTGCTGATGAAGATGTTGATGGAGATTGCCCTCTCCCGTTGAGAGGAGCGTTGGTGATGACGATGGCGATGGTTTCCCCCTCCGGGAGGGAAGTTTCCCCGGCAGAACAGCTCCGCCAGAGCCCTAGATTGGTTCCGCCAAGGTTCCGCCTCGTGGCGGCGGAGTTTCGTCCAAGAAGATGGCTTCTTATTTTTTTCCCATCGAAAGACTTCATATAGCAGAAGATGGTCACCGGAGGGCCACCAGGGGGCCCACGAGGTAGGGGGGGCGCCCAGGGGGTAGGGCGCGCCCCCACCCTCATGGGCAGGGTGTGCCCCCCTGGTGAAGTTCTTGCTCTCAATATTTTTTATATATTTGGAAAACGTCTTTCGTGGAGTTTCAGGACTTTTGGAGCTGTGCAGAATAGGCCTCTAATATTTTCTCCTTTTCTAGCCCAGAATCCCAGCTGCCGGCATTCTCCCTCTTTATGTAAACCTTGTAAAATAAGAGAGAATAGGCATAAGTATTGTGACATAATGTGCGATAACAGCCCATAATGCAATAAATATCAATATAAAAGCATCATGCAAAATGGACGTATCAACTCCCCCAAGGTTAGACCTCGTTTGTCCTCAAGCGAAAAGCCGAAATCGAAAAATATGTCCACATGTTTAGAGATAGAGGTGTCGATAAAAATAAAATATGGACATGAGGGCATCATGATCATTCTTAGAACATCAACTTATATAATTCTTGTCATATGATTTCTTATGCTAGAGTAATAATTCAATCACAATTTCAAGTATGAATCGTAAACTTCATTGAAAAGTAACAAATTATAACCTCAGTCATTGGAGCAATTGCAATTTATCATAACATAGGAAAGAGTCAACATATAAGAGCTTTGCAACAAGTCCACATACTCAACTATCATATAGTCTTTCACAATTGCTAACACTCACGCAATACTAATGGGTATGGAGTTTTTTAATTGGACACAGAGAAATATAGGGGCGTATAATCTTGCCTCCCAACGTTTTACCTCAAGGGTAGTGTCAACAATAATAGTTCATGAAAACTCACATCCAATTAGCCATATATACCAGGATCTTTCCAACATACCGTGCTTGCCAAAGGATAAAAGGTAAAAAAGGAAGGGTGAAGATCACCATGACTCTTATGCAAAGTGGGAGATAAAAGTAAAAGATAGGCCCTTCGTAGAGGGAAGCAGAGGTTGTCATGCACTTTTATGGTTGGATGCACAAAATCTTAATGCGAAAGAACGTCACTTTATATTGCCACTTGTGATATGGACCTTTATTATGCAGTCTGTCGCCTTTATTTCTTCTATATCACACGATCGTATAAAGCTTATTTTCTCCCACACTAATAAGTCATACATATTTAGAGAGCAATTTTTATTGCTTGCAGCGATGACAACTTACTTGGAGGATCTTACTCAATCCATAGGTAGGTATGGTGGACTCTCATGGCAAAACTGGCTTAAGGGTATTTGGAAGCACAAGTAGTATCTCTACTTGGTGTGATGAATTTGGCTAGAATGAGGGGGAGAGGCAAGCTCAACCATGTTGGATGATCCATGACAATATAATTTATCTCAGATGTAAGAAAACATAACCCATTACGTTGTCTTCCTTGTCCAACGTCAACTCTTTAACATGTCATATTTTAATGAGTGCTCACAATCATAAAAGATGTCCAAGATAGTATATCTATATGTGAAGACCTCTCTTTATTTATTACTTCCTATTAATTGCAACGATGACCAAAACTATGTTTGTCAACTCTCAACAACTTTTATCCATCATACTTTTCTATGTGAGCTCATTACTCTCCATAAGGCTCACATGATCTCTTTGTTTCTTTTTATTTCTTTCTCTTTTCTTTTATTCACTTAGGATCATGGAAAAATAATCAAGCCCTTTACTCAACACTAATCTTTATTATAAATAGCTCACGGACTCGATTACATAGAAGGATAATAAAGAAAAACTCACAACTAGATCATACTAAGAACTTTTATTCTACTAGATCAAGATATTACCAAAAGGATCGAACTAAGGAAAATGGTAAAGATAAAAGTGATGGTGATACGATACCGGGGCACTCCCCCAAGCTTGGCAGATGCCAAGGGGAGTGCCCATACTCGATGCTTAGTTCTTCTTTGTTGGTGAAAAGGTGGAGTTGATGATGATGGATAGTCACACATCGAGCGTAGGAGGTCTTCTAACTTGCGTATAATGCCTTTGAGTGCAATGATATGCTCCTTCAACAAAATATTTTCACGCGTGAGATACTTATTTTGTATACGAGCTAACTCAATCATCTTGAAAGCTTCGATCTCAATTGGGGTAAGAATATTGTGATCAAGTTGAAGGATGTCTGCTGTTGCCGGAACCTGGTCCTCCATTGCCTTCTTGATCCCTTCATCCTTGCTGATCTCCATGGGTTCTTCTCTCTTCAGCTCTATCTTCATTAGCCAAGCTTCGTTGCCCTCATGGTTGGAGGAGGAGGGAGACGACATAGTGCCTGGCCTTGACAACCCAGACAGAAAACAGCTCGAAACAAAGATAGGAGATTTTTGCGTGATATGGGAGTCAAAACCCCCGGGAGATTATATAATGAATTTTTATCGACCAAAATACATGTCGTGTACGAAAACGGAGTCCGGAGAGCACACAAGGTGCCCACGAGGTAGGGGGCGTGCCCAGGGGGGTAGAGCGCGCCCTCCACCCTCGTGGGGCCCTCATGCCCTTCCCGGACTGCTTCTTATTTTTCTATTTTTCTAAATATTCCAAAACGGAGAAATATTGCCTTAAAAACTGTTTTGGAGTCGGTTTACTTATTGTACCACATACCTATTCCTTTTCGGAGTCTGAAACGTTCCGGAAAGTGTCCCTTATGTATTCCTCCCGGGTTATGGTTTCAATAACATTGGTTTCAATGTTTATGGGATTACCTGAGATATAATGTTTGATTCTTTGACCGTTCACCACCTTCGGATTTGTGCCTTCGGAGTTGTTGATTTTTATGGCACCGAAACGATAGACCTCCTTGATAACGTAAGGACCTTCCCATTTAGAGAGAAGTTTTCCTGCAAAAAATCTTAAACGAGAGTTGTATAGCAATACATAATCACCAACATTAAACTCACGCTTTTGTATTCTTTTGTCATGCCATCTTCTAACTTTTTCTTTAAACAACTTGGCATTTTCATAGGCTTGGGTTCTCCATTCATCAAGTGAGCTAATATCAAATAGCCTCTTCTCACCGGCAAGTTTGAAATCATAATTGAGCTCTTTAATAGCCCAATATGCCTTGTGTTCTAGTTCGAGAGGTAAGTGACATGCTTTTCCATAAACCATTTTATACGGAGACATACCCATAGGATTTTTATATGCGGTTCTATAGGCCCATAATGCATCATCAAGTTTCTTGGACCAATTCTTTCTAGATCTATTAGCAGTCTTTTGCAAAATTAATTTGAGCTCTCTATTACTCAATTCTACTTGACCACTAGACTGTGGGTGATAAGGAGATGCAATTCTATGATTAACATCATATTTAGCAAGCATTTTAGGGAAAGCACCATGAATAAAATGTGAACCACCATCAGTCATTAAATATCTAGGGACTTTGAATCTTGGAAAAATAACTTCTTTAAGCATTTTAATAGAAGTGTTATGATCAGCACTACTAGTTGGAATAGCTTCTACCCACTTACTAACGTAATCAACAGCAACTAAAATATGTGTATATCCATTAGAGGAAGGAAAGGGTCCCATATAGTCAAAGCCCCAAACATCAAATGGTTCAATAACGAGTGAATAGTTCATAGGCATTTCTTGACATCTACTAATATTACCAATTCTTTGACATTCATCACAAGATAAGACAAACTTACGGGCATCCTTGAAGAGAGTAGGCCAATAAAAACCAGATTGCAATACCTTATGTGTAGTTCTATCTCCAGCATGGTGTCCTCCATAAGCTTCGGAGTGACACTTGCGTAGGATCTGTTCCTGTTCATGCTCAGGTACACAACGTCTAATAACACCATCTACTCCTTCTTTATAAAGATGTGGGTCATCCCAAAAGTAATGCCTCAAATCATAGAAGAACTTTTTCTTTTGCTCGTATGTGAAACTAGGTGGTATAAACTTAACAAAAATGTAATTAGCATAATCAGCATACCAAGGAGCAGTATGAGAAGCATTTATGACATTTAATTGCTCATCCGGAAAGCTATCGTCAATAGGAAGTGGGTCATCAAGCACATTTTATAACCTAGACAAGTTGTCTGCAACGGGGTTCTCAGCTCCTTTTCTATCAACAATATGTAAATCAAATTCTTGTAGCAAGAGAACCCATCTAATAAGTCTAGGTTTAGCATCTTTATTTTCCATAAGATACTTAATAGCAGCATGATCAGTGTGAATAGTTACTTTAGAATCAACAATATAAGGTCTAAACTTATCACAAGCAAATACAACTGCTAATAATTCTTTTTCAGTAGTAGCATAATTTCTTTGAGCATTCTCTAGGGTTTTACTAGCATATTGAATAACATTTAATTTCTTATCAACTCTTTGTCCTAGAACAACACCTACAGCATAATCACTAGCATCACACATAATTTCAAACAGTAAATTCCAATCAGGCGGCTGAACAATAGGTGCAGAGATCAATGCTTTCTTAAGTATTTCAAATGATTCTACACAATCATCATAAAAAACAAATGGTATATCTTTTTGTAATAAATTACTCAGAGGCCGAGAAATTTTTGAGAAGTTCTTAATGAACCTCCTATAAAATCCGGCATGACCAAGGAAACTTCTTATACCTTTGATGTCCTTGGGACATGGCATCTTTTCAATAGCATCAACCTTGGCTTTACCAACTTCAATACCTCTTTTAGAAACTTTATGCCCCAAGACAATACCTTCATTGGCCATAAAGTGGCACTTTTCCCAATTCAAGACAAGATTAGTTTCTTCACATCTCTGCAAAACTCGATCAAGGTTGCTTAAGCAATCATCAAAAGAAGATCCATAGACAGAAAAGTCGTCCATGAAAACCTCACAAATCTTTTCACAAAAGTCAGAGAATATAGCCATCATGCATCTTTGGAAGGTAGAAGGTGCATTACATAAACCAAAAGGCATACATCTATAAGAAAAAGTACCAAAAGGGCATGTAAAAGTAGTCTTTGATTGATCTTTGGCTGACACAAGTATTTTAGAGAAACCAGAATAACCATCTAGAAAGCAAAAATGTGTATGTTTGGATAATCTTTCTAGCATTTGATCGATAAAAGGTAATGGGTAATGATCCTTTTTAGTTGCCTTATTTAATTTGCGGAAATCAATACCATCCTATAACCTGTAATAATTCTTTGAGGAATCAATTCATCTTTATCATTAGGAATGACAGTAATACCTCCCTTCTTAGGGACACAATGGACAGGACTTACCCACTGACTATCGGCAACGGGGTAGATCATACCTGCCTCAAGGAGCTTTAGTATTTCCTTTCTTACCACTTCTTTCATTTTAGGATTCAGCCGTCGTTGATGATCATGAACTGGTTTAGCATCTTCTTCCAAATTAATTTTATGTTGACATAGAGTGGGACTAATGCCCTTAAGATCATCAAGAGTATACCCAATAGCAGCATGGTGCTTCTACAGAGTTTTCAATAATCTCTCTTCCTCATGCTCTGAAAGGTTAGGACTAATAATAACATGATATATCTTTTTCTCATCGAGATAAGCATATTTAAGAGTATCAGGTAACGGTTTAAGCTCAAACACGAGATCACCCTTGGGTGGAGGAGGATCCCCTAGGATTTCAACAGGTAAATTATTTTTCAGAATAGGTTCTTCTTTAAAGAATACCTCATCTAATTCCCTTCTTTCATTCATAAACATACAATTTTCATGGTCTAGCAAATAATGTTCTAAAGGATCACTAGGAGGTACGACAATAGAAGCAAGACCAATAATTTCATCCTTACTAGGTAATTATTCTTCACGGTGTTGTCTACTAAATTTAGAGAAATTAAATTCATGAGTCATATCATCTAAACCGATAGTAACAACATCTCTTTTGCAATCTATGGTAGCATTAACAGTGTTCAAGAAGGGTCTACCAAATATAATGGGGCAAAAGCTATCTTGTGGGGAGCCAAGAACAAGAAAATCAGCAGGATATAGTTTTCCCACACAAGACTTCAACATCTCTAACAATTCCCATTGGTGAAATAGTATCTCTATTGGCAAGTTTAATTATGACATCAATATCTTCCATTTCAGCAGGTGCAATATCATGCATAACTTCTTTGTATAAGGAATAAGGTATTGCACTAGCACTAGCACCCATATCACATAAGCGATGATAACAATGATCTCCTATTTTAACAGAAATAACAGACATGCCTACCACAGGTCTAGGTTTATCTTTAGCACAGGGTTTAGCAATTCTAGCAGTTTCACCACAGAAATAAATAACATTCCCATCAATATTATCGGACAAGATATCTTTAACAATAGCAATATTAGGTTCAACTTTAACTTGCTCAAGAGGTGTATATGTTTTAATATTGCTTTTACGAACTACAGTTGAAGCTTTAGCATGATCCTTTATCCTAACAGGGAAAGGTGGTTTCTCAACATAAGAAGTAGGAACAATAGGATCATTATAAGTGACAATCTTTTCTTCAACTTTAGTAGGTGCAGCTACTTTTACTTCTATGGGAGGATGATATTTAAACCACTTCTCCTTGGGGAGATCAACATAAGTAGCAAAAGATTCACAGAAAGAAGCTACCATAAAAGATTTAACACAATCAAAACTAGGTGTTATACCTGACTCCTTACCTTTGTCGAGGTCCCAATCTTCAGAGTTGCATTTAATTCTTTCCAATAAATCCCATTTGAATTCAATAGTATTCATCATAAAAGAGCCAGCACAAGAAGTATCAAGCATGGTGCGATTGTTATCAGAAAGCCGAGCATAGAAATTTTGAATAATCATTTTTATCGAGAGCTCATGATTGGGGCATGAATATAACATTGATTTAAGCCTCCCCCAAGCTTTAGCGATGCTTTCTCCTTTGCGAGGCCAAAAATTATATATGTAATTGCGATCACGATGAACAAGATGCATAGGATAAAACTTCTGATGAAATTCCAATTTCAACCGTCTGTAATTCCAAGACCCCATATCACATAGCCTATACCATGTCGATGCATCTCCCTTCAAAGATAAAGGGAAGACCTTCTTCTTAACAACATCTCCGGGTACACCTGCAAGCTTAAATAGTTCACAAACTTCATCCACATATATTAGATGCTCACCAGGATGTTTTGTTCCATCTCCTAAAAAGGGATTAGCTAGCAGTTTTTCTATCATACCCGAAGGAATTTCAAAGCAGACATTTTCATTTTCATTTTCAGTAGGTTGAGGAGCAACTCTTTGTTCTACTGGTCGAGGTGAAGATACCCCGAACAAGCCCCTCAGAGGATTACTTTCCATAATAACAAGTGACAATAAATTTCAGCACACTATATAAATTTTTCCTTACCAAATTCCACCTACCAAAGGCGCTTCACTCCCCGGCAGCGGCGCCACAAAAGAGTCTTGATGACCCACAAGTATAGGGGATCTATCGTAGTCCTTTCGATAAGTAAGAGTGTCGAACCCAACGAGGAGCAGAAGGAAATGATAAGCGGTTTCCAGCAAGGTATTCTCTGCAAGTACTGAAATAAGTGGTAACAGATAGTTTTGTGATAGGATAATTTGTAACAAGCAGCAAGTAACAAAAGTAAATAAAGTGCAGCAAGGTGGCCCAATCCTTTTTGTAGCAAAGGACAAGCCTGGACAAACTCTTATATAGAGAAAAGCGCTCCCGAGGACACATGGGAATATCGTCAAGCTAGTTTTCATCACGCTCATATGATTCACGTTCAGTACTTTGATAATCTAGTATGTGGGTGGACCGATGCTTGGGTACTGCCCTTACTTGGACAAGCATCCCACTTATGATTAACCTCTATTGCAAGAATCCGCAAGTACAACAAAAGTATTAAGGTAAACCTAACCATAGCATGAAACATATGGATCCAAATCAGCCCCTTATGAAGCAACGCATAAGCTAGGGTTTAAGCTTCTGTCACTCTAGCAACCCATCATCTAATTATTACTCCCCAATGCCTTCTGTCGGTGTCAAAACTGGCGGATCTCGGGTAGGGGGTCCCGAACTGTGCGTCTAAGGCGGATGGTAACATGAGGCAGGGAACACGATGTTTACCCAGGTTCGGGCCCTCTTGGTGAAGGTAAAACCCTATGTCCTGCTTGATTGTTCTTGATGATATGAGTATTACAAGAGTTGATCTACCACGAGATCAGAGAGGCTAAACCCTAGAAGCTAGCCTATGGTATGATTGTATCTTGTCCTACGGACTAAAGCCCTCCGGTTTATATAGACACCAGAGGGGGCTAGGGTTACAAAAGGTCAGTTACAAAGGAGGAGATATACATATCCGTATTGCCTAGCTTGCCTTCCACGCCAAGTAAAGTCCCATCCGGACACGGGATGAAGTCCTCGATCTTGTATCTTCATAGTCCAACAGTCTGTCCAAAGGATATAGTACGGCTGTCCAGAGACCCCCTAATCCAGGACTCCCTCAGTAGCCCCTGAAACAGGCTTCAATGACGATGAGTCCGGCGCATAGTGTTGTCTTCGGCATTGCAAGGCGGGTTCCTCCTCCGAATACACCATGGAAGAGTTTGAATACAAGGATAGTATCCGACCCTGCAAAATAAGTTCCACATACCACCGTAGAGAGAATAATACTTCCACAAATCTAATTCTGCTGACACGTTTCGATAGTATGACATCACTTCATTGCCCGATTATTAGTCGAACCGCTTCTCTCAACCAGCTCCGCACATATCGCGAGGTGGTTTTCTTTATACGTCTTGTCAAAGCAGAGACCGTGTTCCCCTTATCACGGGATTCTCATCAATACGGACGTGGGTAACCCAACCGTGCCATCAATTACGACGCCTGGGGAATAAGCGGTTTTGCCAGGCAAGTGGGGAGACTCATCACCTCCTCCGCCCTTATAAAGGGACAAAGATCTACTTTTTTCACCCACGCCTTCTTCCTTCTCGCTTGCCCATTCCCGCACACTCGAGCTCTGTTAGAATAAATCCGAGGCACTCCGTCGATCATCCGAGGACCAAGCAATCACACGAGCACGGCACCGAGATTTGTTAATGAGGTTCAACGATATGGCTACATCCCTGGGGCCTGACTATGGGCGCTCCTCCCCATGACACCGCTACAATACCGCACCCGGTCGCCCTGGACACCGGCACATGCCGCCGACTTCCCTTGCGTTCCGGTGCTATTATGTTGGCATAGGTTACATCGTGTGTCTACCCCCGATATATATGAGAGGCCTAGGATACAAGTGTCCTATTAGGACACAACTCCATATCCTATCTAAACACAATACAACTACAGAGTCCAACTGTAACCTAACTTGTACACAATATTCGACACAACTCTAACAAACTCCACCTTGGCGAATATTCTACACCACCCTAGATTTGTCCATGCGTCAAACTTCCATGTACATTGGACTTGAGCTTATCCCATGAGTATCGCTGCTACTCCAAAGACTCCATGTGACTCCACCTGCAACTTGTAGTCCCTTCTTTTCTTGACCACTGTCAACACTCGAGCAAAATTAAGTTCCTCTTTACTCTAGTGTATGCTCCCAACTTCCAGAGCTCCGTTCAACGCATCACACACTGATCACTGACCTGCGTGAAAATGAACAACTCACATATTGGGTATCACACATAAGAGTTACCTGAACTCAACATCACTGCTCCTTTCTTGACCGCTTGTCTGAAACTTGAAAGAATTTCACCGTTGCTTGTAGTCATCCCGAGTCAAATTCGCAGTTGTCTCACCACATGTATGACCACCAGAGCCCTGGCCCGTCTCCATGCCTCGTGCATACCGCACGCCTCGCCGCTATTACCGCGTCGAGCCTCCGCTGTCCTGGTTGAGTCTCAAAGGGTCGCGACCCACACCACTCAACCCCCACTGCAGAGTACCATCGATTATCACCGACCGATGACGAGTTTCACGCTTCCATCAGACCACTAGGCTCCAGTGCGAACTGCGTGCCACTCGCTTTTCCCCCTTGCTGAATAGGCTTTGATTCCCTGGATCATTATATCACAGCCCCTCAATCCAGCTCCACCTTCAACATGACTCCATGGTAGATGATCAGTCCTCCCCGCGCCCCGTCGACTTCAAGCTCTCATGTGCACTGTCTTGAATCGATCCTGCGCCATAGTCTTGTCGAAGCCACACAAGCCTCGGGCCTGTGCCACGTGTTTCCACGCCCCAAAAGTCGGTCACCATCAGCATTACGCTCCTATGTCGTCGTCACCGATCCCACCACCGTTTTCTGTATCAACCAACATCCAAGTCGATCCATCAGACTGTCTAGTCCGACCCAGCCGAATTTGTTTGACTGTAACGACACGCTTCAAGGCTCCCAAATCGTCTTCCGCAAATTTCCATCCATCACATCACAACTCCATCCTAGCTGAATTGACTTCCCGCAACTCCTTCAAGCATCCCTGTCGTGCCAACAAATTTTCACACTTGCCTGCCATAACCTAAGGTTTCCAGTTCCATTGAACATCTCCACCTCAAACCTAGTATCCTGTTGACGCCATGGTTCTTTGTATGATTGACGCTGTGAAAAAATAACTATGATTCTTACCACGATGCACAAGTACACAGAGCGTGCATAGTAGCTAATCCAACCAAAAATTGGCCTTCACGTGGTGTCTCTTGGCTCAATCTCCAATGCTGGCTAGTTCTTCCAAAGCTTCCTGATGGACGCGTAAGTATCAACGGAATTACTGCTTGCCGATTCGATCTGGCTGCCTTGCGTGGCACGTGAGGACTCGGTCCTTTTTTTCTTCTCAAAACAAATCTTCGGTCTCTGCTCTTGCCGTTGTACGCGACCGTATCCAGCACGATCCACCACTTCCGTGTCTCGTCGCCCGTAGCCTTGCGGCTTCCGCCAGCTAGGCCGGTGCCCAGCACGCGCCTTTGGGCCTCCGCAGATAGCGCCCGTCAATCGATCGATCGACCTGCTGCCTCCCTGCCCTGCGCGATGCGTCGCTGCTGCCTGTACGCTCACCCGATCAATCTAAGATCGCCGCACGTCAAGTCGTCTGCTGCTGACACATAAGCACACGTGCTTCCCGCTGATCTGCTTTTTCCGATTACTTTCAACACGAACAGAACTCGGTCGCTTCATCGATCTTTTCTAGTCATGGGCCTCGACCGCCGACCGATTCGACGAATTCTGCCCCACCTCTAATCAACGATCCGCGGCCTTCAAAACAACCTAGCTCATGATACCACTTGTTAGAATAAATCCGAGGCACTCCTCGATCATCCGAGGACCAAGCAATCACATGAGCATAGCACCGAGATTTGTTAACGAGGTTTACCGATATGGCTACATCCCCGGGGCTTGACTATGGGCGCTCCTCCCCATGACACCGCTACAATACCACACCCGGTCGCCCTGGACACCGGCACATGCCGCCGGCTTCCCCTGCGTTCCGGTGCTATTATGTTGGCATAGGTTATATCGTGTGTCTACCCTCGATATATATGAGAGGCCTAGGATACAAGTGTCCTATTAGGACACAACTCCATATCCTATCTAAACACAATACAACTACAGAGTCCAACTGTAACCTAACTTGTACACAATATTCGACACAACTCTAACAAGCTCTAGCGCCCAAGCTCGCGTTCTTCTTCTTAAACCACTCCAAGCATGTCTGGAGCAGGAGGCAAGTGGATGGTCTCCTCCGTCACGAAGGAGAACATCAAAAAGTTACGGGAAGCCGGATACCTAGCTGCGAATATCGCGCACCGGCTGCCGAATGCGGGGCAGATCATCCCAACGCCCGAACCCCATGAGAGGGTAGTTTCTCTTACCTATTTCGTCCGCGGACTGGGATTTCCTCTTACCCGTTTGTCCGCAGGCTCATGTTCTACTATGGGCTGGATTTCCATGATCTGGCCCCCAACTTCATCCTCAACATCTCGGCGTTTATCGTCGTGTGCGAGGCCTTCCTCCGCATCAGGCCCCACTTTGGCCTATGGCTGAAAACCTTCAATGTCAAACCGAAGGTGGTGGGTGGCTAGCAAGCAGAATGCGGAGGCGCCATGGTGGGCAAGATGCCTAATGTAACCTGGCTCGAGGGTACCTACGTGGATACCATAAAGGGGTGGCAATCTGGGTGGTTCTACACCACCGAGCTGCGCGACTCCAACTGGGTGGCGGCCCCCAAATTTTGATCCGGAATCCCCATGTGGCTCACCTCCTAGAAAAAGAAGGGCCCGTCCTGGGGTTCTTCAGTAGAGCTGACCGGACTCCAAACCTGCATCCAGAACATGACGAACAAGAAAATCAAGCTCGTCAACGTGGTCCAGGTTATGCTCTTCCGCCGGATCCTTCCGTGCCAACAACGGGCATTTGTTTTGTGGGAGTTTGACTCGGCCCAGCACCAGACGCTGCGAGAGCTCTACGACACGACGCACGAGGACGTCTGGAGGGTTCTGTTCAAGGGCGCCGAGATGCCTCCCTCCCTCACCAAGGACCGCGGACTCAGCGCAAAGCGTCGCACCCATCCGGTAGACTTTTATATCACTCAGGGTATTTATGTGCCCTTGCTTAGTTATGTGCTGGATCTAAGCTTTCATATCATTAACAGGACTAGATAAAGACAGCGGAGCAGCTTCATTGCCCAGCCCCCCTGCCCGAAGATCCTACAAACGCTCTTCTAACGAAGATGCTGACTCCGGCACCTTACGAGGTGCCGGAAAAGATGGCCAAGAAGAAGGCCGCAGGGACCTGAAAGGGTTTCCGGCGCAAGGTGGTTATGTCGGACTCATCATCCGATGAGTCCGACGCGCAGTCCTCCCATGGAAATGGGGAGGAGGAGAAAAGTTCTCCCCCCCAGCCGGGGGAGACAAGAAAAGGAAGGCCGACCCATCCGGGGAGGCCAAAGGATCCAAGAAGGGAAAGACCCCCCCTCCGGACTATGCCACGACGGCCGCCGACAGCGGCGACGAGTGGCTACCCAGGGACAAGCCCCTGGCGAAATCGTAAGTGTCCGGACACCATAGTACTTCATGGTATGTTTTATTTACTGCCTTTGCTCATGCCGAACCTAATTATGCAGTCCGGCCCGAGCTCGTCTCGACGTACCCTCGTCGAGCGGCTCTTTTGGCTCGTCGGATATGAACAACGGTTCTCCTCCGACGGCTTCCACCCCTCACCCTACGGACAACACCGAGGTGGTGTCTCAAAAGGCACCGACCCAAGGGAAGGCGGTCCTGGGGGCGCCTCACGGCGACCTCCTGGACCCTGGGTACCAAGGGAGCAAGGCTCCTATGGGCTTCGAGTTCGGGACCCAGCCGGACACTGCGCCGGAACCTTCAATGGTTCCGGACTCCGGTAGGCGGTCCCCCATTAAGGGGGCCAACCATCCATGCCTGTGTCCTCTGTCCAACCAGAGGCACCGGACAACTTGCTGGAAGCACTTCATAACATTTCCATCAATGAAGAACACCGCACTATCATGAGTGCGGTGGTCAAGAAGGTTCGGTCCGCCAAAAACGGACTGACCGAAGCTTGCGCCGGCCTCCTAACAGGCTTTGAGGTAAGCATTCAAAATATAAAAATATTACCGCATAGATAGTAGCCCCTGATGCTCCGTTCGGCGTTCATGAAGAAAAGCCGAATAGAGTATCAAATGATAACTCAGGAGTCTAATTAGAGTAGGTCTATGTGTATGTGCAGGCTTCCCTGCTGGCCGCTGCCGCATGTACTGTGGAGGTCTCTGCACTGAAGCAGGCCCTGAAGCAGTCCGAGGACGAGCTCGGCCTTACCAAGGGGCATCTCGAAGAGAGCAAAGGTAAGATATACCCCAGTTTATATAGTTAAAAAGAAGTTCGGTGTAAAGTAATAGGATCATCATGAATTTTTCAGGGGCCACGAGCGAGGTGGAGACCCTGAGGAAGGCGTTGTCCACGGCCGAAGACAAAGCAGCCAAAGAACGTATTGAACAGGAGAAACAAGAAGCCCGAGTGGGTGAGGTGCAGCAAGAGCTCGAGGCTCTCGCCAAAAAGCACGAGTCCTTGGAGCTTGACTCCAAGACGCGGGAGTCCAAGCTGGCGCAGGCACTTGAAAGCGTCCGAAGCACCAAGGCCGAAGCCCACAAGGCCCTCCAGGAGATTGATGCGGCAAAGAAGATAGCAGCGGGTAAGGCATTCAATATGCAAAGCAAGCATGTGAAGGAGACTTTCCTTTTTCTTACCCGAGTTCAGAGCTCTCCAGGAGCGTTTGCAGATCTTTCCCGCAGTGTGCTGGATGCCGCAGAGTTTTACCAGGCTGAGGAGGGGATCTCAACGGAGAAGTTGTTTTGGTCTCAGTATACTGGGACCGAACACCCCGTGTCCTTGAGCGACCAGCTGAAGCAGTTGGTCGAACTTCACAAGGCGCCCGAACAGGCCATGAGGGGCCTTATAGTCCGGATGTGGCCTGGCGAGCCCCTGTCCGGCAGCTACTTCGGTCTGGTGAGGCGGCTAGTGGAAGCCTGCCCATGTCTTGAAGTCATCAAGCGATCCGTCTGCATTGAAGGTGCACGCAGAGCTTTTGCTCGGGCGAAGGTGCACTGGGCGAAGCTGGAGGCCGTGAAGCTTGTGAATGAGGGGCCGAAGGGCAAGGAGCATCGCTGCCCTGAAAATTACTATGAGAGCGTCCTGAGGGGTTCCCGCTTAGTGGAAGATGAGTGTGCCAAGGATGTAATTTTTGAATGAACATGCCCATGTGATCCTGTAATATTAAACGAGTTCTTTTGCGCCATGCGACGCTTTCTTAATTTAAAATATTACCTTCTGTGCGGCTGTTTATAAAATCTGAGAGTTGGCCAGTCATCAGCTTCTGCCCCCATGTAACTAGTACTGGGGTGTTCTGGGTAAATCTGAACACTCTTTACCCCAATTTTGGGTCCTTCAAGGGAGGTGCTCAGCGCAACGAACCAGGCAATCGGACTATAATGCTTTAACACTCTCACTTAGCCATAGAAGTCTATGATTTTAAATTTTTGGCGAAGCCCCTGGTATTCGGAAGGCCGGATTTGGGGCGCTATACACGCCTAAGCCGGACAAGGCCGACTCTTCGCCCGAAGCGGAAAAAGTCTTTAAGGACTTGAGACCTCTCGAACAACGACCAGTCTCTCGCCTTATCATGACAGTCAGTTTTTGGCTTTCTCTACTGAGGTGCTCGTCCGGAAGAACCGGGACACAATCGCAGTAGTTCTCCCACCGCTACGTTAGCCGATATAGCAGAACGTAAGGTACCAAAGCATCGGAGCCGGGACACCCAACATTTGACCCAAGACATGATTCGGAGCTGATGCATATAATGCTATAAGTTCGGGGTGCCGCACTGTCGAAAGTGTTCGGACTTCTTGCGCCGTATTATGGGGTAAACGAGAGCCCCTGGCGTACTGACCGTACCCGAGCGTGCAGGTGCGGAATGTCGTAAATGGACATATAAGAGAAAGAGAAGAACTTAAATAATGCAATGGCAGATTAATAATATGCATTGTTATTTGAATAATACGTCGAAGCGTACTGGTACGAGCAGTGCAATAAGCTTAAAGTAGGACAATTCGAAATGTCCTATCCAAGGCAAGCTACGCATAAATAGTAAAAAGCGGGTATATCAAGTATTACTAGAGACCACCTGGCAGTTCCCGTGTTCACCTTAGCTTCTTGCCACCTCGATTGTTGCTTCCGGAATGTGTCCGGCCGTCGGACTGCCGGAAAGGCCTTCTGAAGAGTTAGGCCCTGAAAGAGAAAAGGAATGTCAAAGGTATACAGCCCCTGGTGTGGTTAAGACACAATGCGGGGCGTGTCCTGATTGTGCCCCCGCCTATGCCCATGGCATTTTCAATGCGTAGTTATGTACGCGCAGCATGAATTTCATCATTGCACTGGGACTGGGACAGGGGCCGAATTGCTAGGCGAGCGTAGATCATGCCAGGCGATCCTGTTGCATATTATTCTGGACTCGCTTGAAGGTGTCCGGGGGCTGTAACACCGAATGAGTGGTCTGTCTGAACAGGCTGCTTTGTGCCTCTGCTGCAAGGGCCGCAGTGTGCTCTTCCGTACGGAGCGAGCGTTCTGTGTTTCCATTTACTGTTATGACCCCGCGAGGTCCTGGCATCTTGAGCTTGAGGTATGCGTAATGCGGCACTGCATTGAATTTTGCAAATGTTGTCCGTACGAGCAGTGCATGATAGCCACTGCGAAACGGGACGATGTTGAAGATTAACTCTTCGCTTCAGAAGTTATTCGGTGATCCGAAGACCACTTCCAATGTGATTGAGCCTGTGCAATGGGCATCTACACCTGGGATGATGACTTTAAAGGTGGTTTTGCTGGGTTTGATCCTTGAGGGATCGATACCCATTTTTTGCACTATATCCTGATAAAGTAGGTTCAGGCTGCTGCCGCCGTCCATAAGGACTCGAGTGAGGTGAAATCCGTCAATGATGTGGTCTAGGACCAGTGTGGCAGATCCGCCATGACGGATGTTAGTGGGGTGGTCCCTGCGATCGAAGGTGATCGGACAAGCAGACCATGGGTTGAACTTCGGGGCGACGGGCTCCATCGCGTAGACGTCCCTTAGTGCATGCTTCCGCTCCCTCTTGGGAATGTGGGTTGCGTATATCATGTTCACTATCCTCACTTGTGGGGGAAACCCCTTTTGTCCTCCTGGGTTTGGCGGCCAGGGCTCCTCCTCGTCATCGCTATGCAACCCCTTGTCCTTGTTTTCGGCATTTAACTTACCGGCCTGCTTGAATACCCAGCATTCTCTGTTGGTGTGACTGGCTGGCTTATCAGGGGTGCCGTGGATTTGACACGAGCGATCTAGTATGCAATCTAGACTGGACGGAGCCGGAGTATTTTTTTGAATGGCTTTTTCTGCTGACTGGATCTAGAGCCTTTGATTCCGGCGTTGACTGCCGTATCTTCGGTGTTATCGCCGTTATTGCGGCGCTTTGGTCTATTACGACGCTGCCTACCATTAACGTCTTTGGTACCCGAGGTATCCAGATTCCTTGATGTGTTGTTGGTGCGAGCCAGCCAGCTATCCTCGCCCATGCAAAAGCGGGTCATGAGTGTTGTGAGGGCTGCCATAGATTTCGGCTTCTCCTGGCCGAGGTGGCGGGCGAGCCACTCGTCTCGGATGTTATGCTTGAATGCCGCTAGGGCTTCTGCATCCAGACAGTCTACAATTGATTTTTCTTAGTCAGGAACCGTGTCCAGAATTGTCTGGACGATTCCCCTGGCTGCTGGGTTTTGTGGCTCAAGTCATCAGCATCCGGTGGCCGCACATAAGTGCCCTGGAATTTTTCAAGAAATGCATCTTCCAAATCCTCCCAACTGCCGACGGAATCTGCTGGCGAGCTATTCAGCCAATGCCGAGCCGGTCCTTTGAGTTTTAGTGGGAGGTACTTGATGGCATGTAGATCTTCACCACGAGCCATGTGGATGTGAAGGAGGAAATCCTCAATCCATACAGCGGGATCTGTTGTGCCGTCGTATGATTCGATATTTACGTGTTTGAAACCCTCCGGGAATTCATGATTCATAAGTTCATCAGTGAAGCATAGGGGGTGTGCGGCGCCTCTGTGCCAGGCTATATCCCGACGTAGTTCGTATGATTCTTGTCTGCTGTATTTGGCCCGGCCGGATTTACTATTGGTGTATCGGACGCGATGATCATCGTCCCGTGTGGGCGTGCGTGTTCGTGTCCTATGTATTGACCTTGCATTTTTTGCCTTGCTGTCCAAGATGTCTCGCAGGTCCTCTGTGTTGCCCCAGGCCTTAGTATCTTTGACTGAGTGGCAACGGGGTGCGGACTGAAGTTTAGGCTGAAATGCCTTTCTGGCTCGACTGCGTAGTGGCCTGTCAGCCGCATCGTACACTGGTGAATGAGGTTTCAATGCTTCCTCCTCGAGGTGAGGTAGCAACCTGCGTTTTGGGTAACTCTTGGACGGGCGCTCGAGTTCATGCTCCTTGGCCACAAGGACTTCGGTCCATCTGTTTGCTAGAAAGTCTTGATCAGCTCTAAGCTGTTGCTATTTCTTCTTTAGGCTATTTGCCGTGGCCATAAGTCGGCGCTTGAAGCGCTCTTGCTCGACGGGGTCCTCATGCACGATAAACTCGTCGTCGCCGAGGCTCGCCTCGTCTTCGGAGAGAGGCATGTAGTTGTCCTCCTCCGGTTCCCCATCTGCTGCCTGCTATGGAGGGCTAGCTTGTTCGTCCTCTAGATCTTCGCCGTGCTGGAGGGGATTGTTGTTGTCTTCGGCGCTATCCGGAGTGTTATTATCTCCTGTGCCGGTATCACTGCTCTTGCTGTGGTGGGACTTAGAGCGGCGCCGCTGACGTCGGCGCTTGGGTTGCTTCTTAGAGGGGTCATCCTCTACTGTCTCGTCGTCATTGCCTTCTTTGGGGGTGTCCACCATGTATATATATATATCATATGATGAGGTGGCGCTCCAGTGCCATGAGGGCGGTGGATCCTGTTCATCTCCGGCTTCGTCGTCCATACTTTTGAAGTCTTCGGAGCCGAAGTCGAGCATGTCGGTTAAGTCGTCGATAGTGGCTACTAAGTGGGTGGTGGATGGGCAGCGAATTTCTTCATCGTCCGCATCCCATTCTAGCCGCACGTAGTTCGGCCAAGGTTCTCCTGACAGGGAGAGAGACCTTAATGAATTTAGCACATCCCCGAAGGGTGAGTGATGAAAGATGTCCGCGGAGGTGAACTCCATGATCGGCGCCCAGTCGGACTCGACGAGTATGGATATGAGCGGCTCGAAGTCCGTGGCCGGAGATGAATCCAATGGTTCGGCGACACGGCTCTCGTAAGGGGTGAAGTCAGTATCCGGCTCTATCGCCACTGAGAGTGCGACCTCCATGGCGGGGTCCATCCCTCCGCTCTCGGATGGCACAACTTGCTTCGGATTGGACGGAGTAACTGCGTATGCGATCTCCCAAACACTATCCGATGGCAGAGTTACTTCTTGCTCGTCGTGAATGCGTAGCGCGTCCGGCATGGGCTCGAATCCTTCGAAGATCAAGCCTCCGTGGATATCGGCCGTGTAGTTCAGATTTCTGAATCTGACCTGATGGCCAGGGGCATAGCTCTCAATCTGCTCCAGATGGCCAAGCGAATTGGCCCGCAGTGCAAAGCCGCCGAATACGAAGATCTGTCTGGGGAGGAAAGCCTCACCCTGGACCGCATCGCTAGCGATGATCGAAGGAGCCATCAAGCCTTACGGTGATGACACAGTGGAACTCTCAATCAAAGCACCAAATGTCGGTGTCAAAACCGGCGGATCTCGGGTAGGGGGTCCCGAACATTGCGTCTAAGGCGGAATGTAACAGGAGGCAGGGGACACGATGTTTACCCAGGTTCGGGGCCTCTTGATGGAGGTAAAACCCTATGTCCTGCTTGATTGTTCTTGATGATATGAGTATTACAAGAGTTGATCTAACACGAGATCATAGAGGCTAAACCCTAGAAGCTAGCCTATGGTATGATTGTATCTTGTCCTGCGGACTAAAGCCCCCCAGTTTATATAGACACCGGAGGGAGCTAGGGTTACAAAAGGTCGGTTAGAAAGGAGGACATATACATATCCGTATTTCCTAGCTTGCCTTCCACGCCAAGTAAAGTCCCATCCAGACACGGGACGAAGTCTTCGATCTTGTATCTTCATAGTCCAACAGTCCGGCCAAAGGATATAGTCCGGCTATCCGGAGACCCCCTAATCCAGGACTCCCTCACCTTCCTCTAGGCCCAAACAATGGTGAAGTGTCATGTAGTCGATGTTCACATAACACCACTAGAGGAGAGATAACATACATCCCATCAAAATATTGAACGAGTACCAAATTCACATGACTACTAATAGCAAGACTTCTCCCATGTCCTCAGGAACAAAAGTAACTACTCACAAAGCATAAACATGTTCATAATCAGAGGGGTATTAATATGCATATAGGATCTGAACATATGATCTTCCACCAATTAAACCAACTAGCATCAACTACAAGGAGTAATTAACACTACTAGCAACCTACTAGCACCAATCCCAGACTTGGAGACAAGAATTGGATACAAGAGATGAACTAGGGTTTTGAGAGGAGATGGTGCTGATGAAGATGTTTATGGAGATTGCCATCTCCCGATGAGAGGAGCGTTGGTGATGACGATGGCAATGATTTCCCCCTCCGGGAGGGAAGTTTCCACGGCAGAACAGCTCCACCAGAGCCCTAGATTGGTTCCGCCTCGTGGCGGCGGAGTTTCGTCCAAGAAGATGTCTTCTTATTTTTTCCCATCGAAAGACTTCATATAGCAGAAGATGGTAACCGGAGGGCCACCAGGGGGCCCACGAGGTAGGGGGGCCTGGGTAGGACACGCCCCCACCCTCGTGGGCAGGGTGTGGCCCCCCTGGTGAAGTTCTTGCTCTCAGTATTTCTTATATATTTGGAAAACGTCTTCCGTGGAGTTTCGGGACTTCTGGAGCTGTGTAGAATAGGTCTCTAATATTTGCTCCTTTTCCAGCCCAGAATCCCAGCTGCCGGCATTCTCCCTCTTTATGTAAACCTTGTAAAATAAGAGAGAATAGGCATAAGTATTGTGACATAATGTGTAATAACAGCCCATAATGCAATAAATATCGATATAAAAGCATGATGCAAAATGGACCTATCAGTTATCACTGAATAAACCGTGAACAAAATAATAATATCAGCAACACTAAGGTTTCCACAGTTTCCGCGACCAATTAAGCAACGACTAGCAAATATTGCAAAGTAGCGTAAAACAGGAAAATGTATGCTAGTGATTCGTGCATAGAAAACCTTCCTCATTTCCCCTACAGTGATGGTATCAATAAACCCATCCACATCGCCGCGATGTGATTCCTCTGTCGTGCCCTCGAAAGGGACCAAACAAACCCGACAAAAATCATAAAGTGACATCTCCTTATGCTCATCATATAGATAAAACTCCACCGTAGGTGGTGAGCTCCTAGAATGGAAATGAAAGTTTTGCACAAAGATATTTGTGAGTAAGAGATACCGGTCGCGTTGGTCGTGGAGGAAAGCGGTGAGGCCTGCATTCTCAGCCAATTCATAAAAATCATCATAAATCCTGGCTGTTCTCAAGAATTCACCGGAAGGCCATTCACATGGCCGAACCTCCATGGTGCGAGGCAGATTATACTTGGGCTTCGCTGCCTTTTCATTTTGCTTTTCCTTCGAGCTTCAGCTCGATGAGCCCCTCAAAAATCTCTTCATTATTTTCTAAAAAATTCTGAAATTTTTAGTAACCTCAAAATAAAAGTAAACCAAACTCAACAAAATTGATAGCCACTACTCCTACAAGTGCCTAGAGCCTATATCATGCATCAAAACTACTTTTGACCATATAAATTTGACATGCAAGCTCAAGAACAGGGTCACCTAAGCAGCACAAATTTGCAATGAATAAAGCACTAGAACAAAAACTAATTGGACCAATGGAGGAGTCACATACCAAGGAACAATCTCCCCAAGCAGTTTTGTGAGAGGTGCTTTGAGCAAGGAGATAAAAAATGGCAGCAAAACGAGCTTGGACTCGGGTTTGAGCTGGTTATTCGTGTTTGGGGGATGAAGAAGGAGTGTGTGGGTGAAAGGATAAGTGGAGGAGGGCCACTGTGGGCCCACGAGGCAAGGGGCGCGCCCTCCACCCTCGTGGGCAGGTGGTTGACCCCCCTGCGGTGTTCTCAGTGCCAAATATTCTCAAATATTGTATAAAAAATCATATTTAAATTTCAGGGCATTTGGAGAACTTTTATTTTTGGGGTATTTTTATATTGCACGGATAATCAGATAACAGACAAAAAATATTTATTTTTATTTTATTTAATATAAATAATAGAAAGTAAAAGTGGGGTACAGAAGGTTGTGCCTTCTAGTTTCATCCATCTCATGATCATCAAAGGGAATCCACTAACAAGGTTGATCAGGTCTTGTTAACAAACTCATTCCGAATAACATGGAACTGGAGAAATTTCGAATAACACTATGTTACCTCAACGGGGATATGCACATCCCCAATAATAAGAATATCATATTTCTTCTTGATAGTAGGAAGAGGAAATTCCAAACCTCCAAATATAATCGATG
Organism: Triticum dicoccoides; assembly: GCF_002162155.2. Classification (NCBI taxonomy): domain Eukaryota; kingdom Viridiplantae; phylum Streptophyta; class Magnoliopsida; order Poales; family Poaceae; genus Triticum; species Triticum dicoccoides. Next base: position 83,786,042 of record NC_041392.1, read on the forward strand.
GAATTTTTCGAATAGAGTTGATACTATGAACTTGAGGTTGTTTTCTCGGGAAGTGTACCATATGCTCATTACCATTAACATGAAAAGTGACATTGCCTTTAGTGCAATCAATAACAGCCCTAGCAGTATTCAGAAAGGGTCTTCCAAGAATAATAGACATACTATCGTCCTCGGGAATATCAAGAATAACGAAGTCCGTTAAAATAGTAACGTTTGCAACCACAACAGGCACATCCTCACAAATACCGACATGTATAGCAGTTGATTTATCAGCCATTTGCAAAGATATTTCAGTAGGTGTTAACTTATTCAAATCAAGTCTACGATATAAAGAGAGAGACATAACACTAACACCGGCTCCAAGATCACATAAAGCAGTTTTAACATAGTTTCTTTTAATGGAGCATGGTATAGTTGGTACACCGGGATCTCCAAGTTTCTTTGGTATTCCACCCTTAAAAGTATAATTAGCAAGCATGGTGGAAATTTAAGCTTCCGGTATCTTTCTTTTATTTATAACAATATCTTTCATATACTTAGCATAAGGATTCATTTTGAGCATATCAGTTAATCGCATATGCAAAAAGTGTTGGGGAACGTAGTAATTTCAAAATTTTCCTATGCACACGCAAGATCATGGTGATGCATAGCAACCAGAGGGGAGAGTGTGATCTACGTACCCTTGTAGATCGACAGCGGAAGCGTTAGCACAACGCGGTTGATGTAGTCGTACGTCTTCACGGCCCGACCGATCAAGCACCGAAACTACGGCACCTCCGAGTTCTAGCACATGTTCAGCTCGATGACGATCCCCGGACTCCGATATAGCAAAGTGTCGGGGAAGAGTTCCGTCAGCACGACGACATGGTGACGATCTTGATGTTCTACCATTGCAGAGCTTCGCCTAAGCACCGCTACAATATTATCGAGGATTATGGTGGAAGGGGGCACCGCACACGGCTAAGAATATGATCACGTGGATCAACTTGTGTCTAGGGGTGCCCCCTGCCTCCGTATATAAAGGAACAAGGGGGAGGTGCGGCCGGCCAGGAGGAGGGCGCGCCAGGAGGAGTCCTACTCCCACCGGGAGTAGGATTCCCCCCCTTTCCAAGTTGGAATAGGATTCGGGAAGGGGGAAGAGGAGAGAGAGAAGGAAGGGGGGGCGCCGCCCCCCTCTCCTTGTCCTATTCGGACTGGGGGGAGGGGCGCGCGGCCCAGCCCTGGCCACCTCTACTCTCTTCCACTAAAGCCCACTAAGGCCCATATACCTCCCGGGGGGTTCCGGTAACCTCCCGGTACTCAGGTAACATCCCGATTTCACTCGGAACACTTCCGATATCCAAATATAGGCTTCCAATGTATCAATCTTTATGTCTCGACCATTTCGAGACTCCTCGACATGTCCGTGATCACACCCGGGACTCCGAACAAACTTCGGTACATCAAAATGCATAAACTCATAATATAACTGTCATCGAAACCTTAAGCGTGCGGACCCTACGTGTTCGAGAACAATGTAGACATGACCGAGACACGTCTCCGGTCAATAACCAATAGCGGAACCTGGATGCTCATATTGGCTCCTACATATTCTACGAAGATCTTTTATCGGTCAAACCGCATAACAACATACGTTGTTCCCTTTGTCATCGGTATGCTACTTGTCCGAGATTCGATCGTCGGTATCTCGATACCTAGTTCAATCTCGTTACCGGCAAGTCTCTTTACTCGTTTCGTAATACATCATCTCGCAACTAACTCATTAGTTGCAATGCTTGCAAGGCTTATGTGATGTGCATTACCGAGAGGGCCCAGAGATACCTCTCCGACAATCGGAGTGACAAATCCTAATCTCGAAATACGCCAACCCAACATGTACCTTTGGAGACACCTGTAGAGCTCCTTTATAATCATCCAGTTACATTGTGACGTTTGGTAGCACACAAAGTGTTCCTCCGGCAAACGGGAGTTGCATAATCTCATAGTCATAGGAACATGTATAAGTCATGAAGAAAGCAATAGCAACATACTAAACGATCGGGTGCTAAGCTAATGGAATGGGTCATGTCAATCAGATCATTCACCTAATGATGTGATCCCATTAATCAAATAACAACTCTTTGTCCATGTTTAGGAAACATAACCATGTTTGATTAATGAGCTAGTCAAGTAGAGGCATACTAGTGACACTCTGTTTGTCTATGTATTCACACATGTATTATGTTTCCGGTTAATACAATTCTAGCATGAATAATAAACATTTATCATGATATAAGGAAATAAATAATAACTTTATTATTGCCTCTAGGGCATATTTCCTTCAAAAAGATAGGTCTAATCATTTTAGTAAAGCGCTCAAAATCCTCATAATCCTTTTCCTTGGATGGTTTGGGAGGAAAAGGCATGGGTTTCTGAACCCAAGGCTCTCTTTCCTTACCATGTTTCCTAGCAACAAAGTCTTTCTTATCATAACGTTTATTCTTTGATTGTGGGTTATCAAGATCAACAACAGGTTCAATTTCTATATCATTACCATTACTTGGTTGAGCATCATCATGAACATTATCATTAACATTATCACTAGTTTCAGGTTCATTACCAGATTGTGTTTCAGCATCAGAGATGGAAATATTATTTGAATTCTCAGGTGTTTCAATAACAGGTTCACTAGAAGCATGCAAAGTCCTATCATTTTTCTTTTTCTTCCTTTTAGAAGGACTAGGTGCATCTATATTATTTCTCTGAGATTCTTGCTCAATTCTCTTAGGATGGCCTTCAGGATACAAAGGTTCCTGAGTCATTTTACCACCTCTAGTCATAATCCTAACAACATAATCATTATTCTTACTATTCAATTCATTGAGCAAATCATTTTGAGCCTTAAGTACTTGTTCTACTTGAGTGGTAACCATGGAAGCATGTTTACTAATAAGTTTAAGTTCACCTTTGACATTATCCATATAATCACTCACGTGTTCAAGCATATTTGAATTGTATTTCAATTGTCTACCGAAATAAGCATTAAAATCTTCTTGCTTAGCCATAAATTTATCAAACTCATCTAAGCATGGACTAGCAAACTTAGTGAATGGGATTTCAGCTTTATCATATCTATAGAGAGGATTTACCTTTACTACCATGTACTTCTTCAATAGGTAATGGATTAAGATCATATGTTTCTTCAACAGGCGGTAAATTAAGACCGTGTATTTCTTCAATAGGAGGTAAATTATTAACATCTTCAGCTTTAATACCATTTTCTTTCATAGATTTCTTTGCCTCTTGCATATCTTCAGGACTGAGAAATAGCATACCCCTCTTCTTCGGAGTTGGTTTAGGAATAGGCTCAGGAGTTGGTTCAGGAAGTGTCCAATTATTTTTATTTCTCAACATATTATTCAATAGGATTTCAGCTTCATCCAGCGTTCTTTCCCTGAAAATAGAACCAACACAACTATCCAGGTAATCTCTGGAGGCATCGGTTAGTCCATTATAAAAGATATCAAGTATTTCATTTTTCTTAAGAGGGTGATCAGGCAAAGCATTAAGTAATTGGAGAAGCCTCCCCCAAGCTTATGGGAGACTCTCTTCTTCAATTTGCACAAAATTATATATATCCCTTAAAGCAGCTTGTTTCTTATGAGCAGGGAAATATTTAGCAGAGAAGTAATAAATCATATCCTGGGGACTACGCACACAACCAGGATCAAGAGAACGGAAATATTTTAGCATATCCCTTTAATGAGAACAGAAATATTTTAAGGATATAAAAGTAACGAGTTCTCTCATCATTAGTGAACAAGGTGGCTATATTATTTAATTTAGAAAGATGTGCCACAATAGTTTCAGATTCATAGCCATGAAAAAGATCAGATTCAACCAAAGTAATTATATCAGGGTCAATAGAGAATTCATAATCCTTATCAGTAACAAAGATAGGTGAAGTAGCAAAAGCAGGGTCAGGTTTCATCCTAGCATTTAGAGATTGCTTATTCCATTTAGTTAATAACCTCTTAAGTTCATAACTATCTTTGCAAGCTAAAATAGCTAAAGAAGCTTCTTTATTAAAAACATAACCCTTAGGAATAACAAGCAAGTCTTCATCATCACTTTCATCAATATTATCAGATTCAATATTTTCATTCTCTCTAACCCTAGCAAGTTGTTCATCAAGAAATTCACCAAGTGGCACTGTAGTATCAAGCATAGAAGTAGTTTCATCATAAGTATCATGCATAGCAGAAGTAGCATCATCAATAACATGCGACATATCAGAACGAATAGCAAAAGCAGGTTTAGGTGTGGCAAGCTTACTCAAAACAGAAGGTGAATCAAGTGCGAAGCTAGATGGCAGTTCCTTACCTCCCCTCGTAGTTGAGGGATAAATCTTGGTTTTTGGATCTCTCAAGTTCTTCATAATGATAAGCAGATATAAATCCCAAGTGACTCAAAGGATAGAGCTATGCTCCCCGGCAACGGCGCCAGAAAATAGTTTTGATAACCCACAAGTATAGGGGATCACAACAGTTTTCGAGGGTAGAGTATTCAACCCAAATTTATTGATTCGACACAAGGGGAGCCAAAGAATATTCTCAAGTATTAGCAGCTGAGTTGTCAATTCTACCACACCTGGAAACTTAATATCTGCAGCAAAGTATTTAGTAGCAAAGTAATATGATAGTAGTGGTAACGGTAGTAAAAGGTAACGGTAGAAAAAGTAATATTTTTGGTATTTTGTAGTGATGATAGCAATAGCAACGGAAAAGTAAATAAGCGAAGAACAATATATGGAAAGCTCGTAGGCAATGGATCGGTGATGGAGAATTATGCCAGATGCGGTTCATCATGTAACAATCATAACATAGAGTGACACAGAACTAGCTCCAGTTCATCAATGTAATGTAGGCATGTATTCCGAATATAGTCATACGTGCTTATGGAAAAGAACTTGCATGACATCTTTTGTCCTACCCTCCCGTGGCAGCGGGGTCCTAATGGAAACTAAGGGATATTAAGCCCTCCTTTTAATAGAGTACCAGAACAAAGCATTAGCACATAGTGAATACATGAACTCCTCAAACTATGGTCATCACCGGTAAGTATCCCGATTATTGTCACTTTGGGGTTAACGGATCATAACACATAATAGGTGACTATAGACTTGCAAGATAGGATCAAGAACTCTCATATATTGATGAAAACATAATAGGTTCAGATCTGAAATCATGGCACTCGGGCCCTAGTGACAAGCATTAAGCATAGCAAAGTCATAGCAACATCAATCTCAGAACATTGTGGATACTAGGGATCAAACCCTAACAAAACTAACTCGATTACATGATAAATCTCATCCAACCCATCACCGTCCAGCAAGCCTACGATGGAATTACTCACGTACGGCGGTGAGCATCATGAAATTGGTGATGGAGGATGGTTGATGATGACGATGGCGACAGATTCCCCTCTCTGGAGCCCCGAACGGACTCCAGATCAGCCCTCTCGAGAGGTTTTAGGGCTTGGCGGCGGCTCCGTATCGTAAAACGCGATGAATTCTTATCTTTGATTTTTTTCTCCCCGAAAGCAAATATATAGAGTTGGAGTTAAGGTCGGAGGAGCTCCAAGGGGCCCACGACATAGGGGGCGTGCCCTAGGGGGGTAGGCGCGCCCCCACCCTGGTGGACAGGTGGTGGCTCCCCTAGTCTTCATCTTTTGCAAGGATTTTTTATTATTTCCGAATAGATGTTCCGTGAAGTTTCAGGTCATTCCGAGAACTTTTGTTTCTGCACATAAATAACACCATAGCAATTCTGCTGAAAACAACGTCAGTTCGGGTTAGTTCCATTCAAATCATGCAAGTTAGAGTCCAAAACAAGGGCAAAAGTGTTTGGAAAAGTAGATACGACGGAGACGTATCATCATGCAAGTTCTTTTCCATAAGCACGTATGACTATATTCGGAATACATGCCTACATTACATTGATGAATTGGAGCTAGTTTTGTGTCACCCTAGGTTATGACTGTTACATGATGAACCGCATCCGGCATAATTATCTATCACCAATCCATTGCCTACGAGCTTTCCATATATTGTTCTTCGCTTATTTACTTTTCCATTGCTATTGTTATCATCACTACAAAATACCAAAAACATTACTTTTGCTACCGTTACTTTTGCTATTGTTACCACTACTCTCATATTACCTTGCTACTAAATACTTTGCTGCAGATATTAAGTTTCCAGGTGTGGTTGAATTGACAACTCAGCTGCTAATACTTGAGAATATTCTTTGGCTCCCCTTGTGTCGAATCAATAAATTTGGGTTGAATACTCTACCCTCGAAAACTGTTGCGATCCCCTATACTTGTGGGTTATCAAGACTATTTTCTGGCGCCGTTGCCAGGGAGCATAGCTCTATTCTTTGAGTCACTTGGGATTTATATCTGCTTATCATTTTGAAGAACTTGAGAGATCCAAAAACCAAGATTTATCCCTCAACTACGAGGGGAGGTAAGGAACTGCCATCTAGCTCTACACTTGATTCACCTTCTGTTTTGAGTAAGCTTGCAACACCTAAACCTGCTTCTGCTATTAATTCTGATATGTCGCATATTATTGATGATGCCACTTCTGCTATGCATGATACTTATGATGAAACTACTTCTATGCCTGATACTACTGTGTCACTCGATGAATTTCTTGATGAACAACTTGCTAGGGTTATAGAGAATGAAATTATTGAAACTGATAATACTGATGAAAGTGGTTATGAAGGCTCTCCTAATAAATATGAATTACCTGTTGTGCCTGAGGGCTATGTTATGGATGAAGAAACTAAAAGAGACTTTCTTGTTTGCAATGATAGAAGTGATCTTAAGAAATTATTAGCTAAGCTTAAACAAAAAACATTGAATGCTAGAATGAAATATGATCATGCTTATGTTACTTCACCTATCTTTGTTACTGATAAGGATTATGAATTCTCTATTGATCCTGATATAATTACTTTGGTTGAATCTGATCCTTTTTATGGCTATGAATCTGAAACTGTTGTGGCACATCTTACTAAATTTAATGATATAGCCATCCTGTTCACAAATGATGAGAGAACTCGCTACTTTTATATCCTTAAAATATTTCCGTTCTCATTAAAGGGTGATGCTAAGATATGGTTTAATTCTCTTGATCATGGCTGTGTGCGTAGTCCCCAGGATATGATTTATTACTTCTCTGCTAAATATTTCCCTACTCATAATAAACAAGCTGCCTTAAGGGATATATATATAATTTTGTGCAAATTAAAGAAGAGAGTCTCCCACAAGTTTGGGGGAGGCTTCTCCAATTACTTAATGCTTTGCCTGATTATCTTCTTAAGAAAAATGAAATACTTGATATCTTTTATAATGGACTAACCGATGTTTTCAGAGATTATCTGGATAGTTGTGCTGGTTTTGTTTTCAGAGAAAGAACACCGGATGAAGCTGAAATTTTATTAAATAATATATTGAGAAATCTATCTATACCTACCTATAATAATTACAAACTCCCAAGAAATTAGCACGTTAATTAGAAATTAGGAGCCATTTATCTTAAGTGGGATCGAATTATTACGATGTAGATCTATCGCTAACTCCCTTAATAAGAAATTACATTAAAAACATGTGAGCCGTCTCTCTATAGCTCTCTCTCAATCTCACGACGTCTCTCTGTACCTCTCTCCAAATCTCACGACTCTCTCCTTCTAGGTCAAAACTAGGTTATGCATCTTTTCCCCATAGCCTCTTTGTCTCCTAGCCGCTATCGCCGCATCACGTGATTCCGTACGCCGCCTCGACCTTCTGCCTCCGCAAACGCCTCCTCGGTGAACCCGAGCTGCAGGTCCGGCCGTCGCCTCGACCTTCCTCCTCCGCAAACGCCTCCTCGGTGAAGCCTAGCTGCAGCTCCATCCTCTGGTACGGAGATCCGGCGGTCATTGGGATCGTCTTCGTGGCTCCTCCGACCTGCAGCGCGCCCCTCCGTGTGGTGACCATGTCTCCCGAGTCACCCCTCGCTGATACTGGCATCCAGGAGACTGATCAATCTGGTCGTCGCTGACTGGCTGGTCGGTGCTGCCATGGTCCCTAACCCTGATGATGCTTGATGCATGTTCTTATTGCTGCACTTTCTAGGATCCGCAGCGTGGTTAAGTCTACAAGAGAAGGACTGCTCACGCAATTGCAGTATTAGTGTGGGTGTAGAGGCATAAAAAGGATCGTGATGTAAAACGATTTCAAGAGAAGGGGCAAACCTAGCTGGCCGATAGATATTAGGCTGATACGTTTTATTGGGACTTTATATATTTGTTTCTGGGCTGATTCTCTGACTGGATCAAAAGGAATTTTGTTTTTCGCACAAACACAATAATTGTTGAGGTAGAATTTGTGTTGGCGCAGATCATTGACAAGAGTTGTTTCCTCCATGAAGATGTACGGACCCGCAGGCTTCAACGAATGGCTTTCCGGCGATACAAAGAACCCGTACTGAAGCACATTGATTGATTATTGGAGAATGCACGTAAGAAGGATGGCTATAGCCTAAGCAAGCTGCTGGATCGGTCAAACTTAAGGACGTTGATTGAATCCTGGAGAACACACGCAAGGAGCCTGTCTATAGCCTAAGCTAGCTATGGGATCAATCACCCGGAACAACAGAGCGCACAGCGCCGGCGGTGATTGTCCATGTGTGGTCCGGATGTGACCACCAATCGTGGTTAATTCCAGCAAGTTATTTGGCCTCCTCCTGATGTTTAACAAGTACCATTGTAAGTATTTAAACTCATCTTTCCACCATAGTGCATATGCTGCCATCTTTACTATATAAATTGCATGTTTTGAAATAACCATGCGTTCCTGCATACCATATAACTTGAGAAACTCACACGATTGTAGGTTGGTGCTACCAATTTTTGGAGCAACTCAAACGATTTATTCAAATATTTAGTCTGACTTCATACTCTCTTGATGTCTTGGTAGTTCAGTTAATTATGTGCAGGGTTTTTTTCGGCTGAAATTTCTAGAAACCGGTCGGTAACCAGCGCTTCTGTTACCCACCAAGATGTCGTTCTCAGCCAATTTTTTTTCATATATTTGAATTCGAATTACGCAAACTATCATATAGGTGCCCTATGTTAACTGGAACACAAGGCAAAGCTCATCACAGCGGAAACAACTACCATATCCTTTACTGATGGTTGCAGGATTAAGATATCCTTCAGGTACTTCTATTTTTTGGTGTCTTACTCTCACTCTCTGCCGGTGCAAACATGGAAAAACGGTGGCTGAGAGAATGAATTCCATGACCTCAGCAGGACGGGCGTCGTGACCAAACCACTGAACAAGCTCAAGTTCGTGTGCATTCTAGATAAATTGTTGTATATTTTGGGACAAGAAAATTTCAAATCAAAATTCGTTTGAACAATTTCAGACAGAAAAACCCTGAAATTTCCGAGATTTTTCGGAAACTGAGTCTTCCGGCCTCTACCGAGAGAAAACGGGATCAAGACAAAAAACTTGGTTATGTGTTCTCAAATGTGGTGATTGTCATGGCTGATCAACACCAATCTGCCGTCAACTCACTAATATTTCTTCTTTATTTGCTATTTCAGGGAGCCTTTATATTTATATTGTTTGTGACTGCATGATTCCTATTTCCCCCTTTTTCCAATATTTGTATTCTGCGGCCGCCTAACTCATCCACATGTTGGAGCGGGATTATTCGGCACATATGGGGTTACATTATACGGATGAGAAAAAATATAAGCTTTCAAGGGTCATCAACAGCAATCCGATGCATACTAATATACAAGTGTTTAACCGTGTGAGATATTCTTAATAAGTATTACTTATTCTTTGTCTATTTTTGTGGGCTTGCTCTCAGTCCTACTCGTGAAAAGATGGTAATCCTTCAAGGGTCCTCAACAAAAAATGTAATTTGTATTACTAGAACTTTGTAAATGTGCAAGATATTCTTAGAAGTACTATTTATTCTTTCTCTATTTTCTTAGACTTACTCCTAGGCCTTAGCTATGTTCTTTACCGGACAATTTTGCTAATGACAAGTTACAAAAAGTTAAATGATCTGAAAACACATATACTTTAGTATAAATAGGAATTTGTGTAGTGAGTTTGAGGTCTTTTTTCTTATCTCAGACAATGTTCAAATTAGTTTTTAGAAATATTCTCTCCAAATTGCACATTTTTTATTTTTCATGTAGGCTTTCATGCATAAGGCATAAAAATCTGGGGCACTGCGATTTCTGGAGCAACCTAGGGGGTTGTTTATTTTGTTTAATTTTTAGTTGGACCTCACCTTATCTCTTGGTTTCTTGAGAGTTAGTCATGTGTTCTCTCATGTTTAGTCATCATTACGACTGATCGGTATCATGCTGCCCTCATACTTGCTAATGATTTTGTTTTCCTTTGTTATTGTAGGAGCATTTAAGTTTTCAAAGTTTACCCCTCCAAATAATCATCTTATAGGTGGTCCATCTTATTACATTATTTTCATTTTTATAGGGTGCACATTTTACCTATGATTTTAGATTACTTAAGTCACCATTGTTCTGGAATTAGGGTATTTGACACTAATAGGGATACATCATGTCGGTTATAAGAATGGTAACCATTCCAGTGTCAGCAATGCAAGTGTAGTTTATACTATTGCAGGGTGTTCAGAAATGCAAGATATTCTTTCAAACTAAAAGTATTACATATTCTTATCTATTTTGTAGGAATTCTCTCATATCACTGTCCATCAACATGGAGTTTTTCTTTGCTCACCATGGTTTTTTCTTTGTTCTTCACTAAGGAGAGTTTTGCTCATGAGTAAGTTGGCGAAAAGTATATCCTCTGAAACTACATATCCAACTTAGTTCAGCTTAAAGATGCTAAATTACATATTTACCTTACACCTCAATATGACATTGCAGGTTATGAGCTACCAACGATTTCTTTCTCCTATGCCTTCCTTTTATCAAAAGTTATTTAAGTTCTCAGCGAAGTATAATTACCAGTGTTTCAGATAAAGAGTGTTCCTTTTATTAAGTTTTCTTTTTCTATGGATATACTCCTTTGAGTAATTGTCCTATTTGAACAAACATGTTGTATTCTGTCATTTGAATGTACATCTCTCCAAAGGAGAACTGGAAACTTTGTTTCAATGTTTGTGCACAAGGAGATTTCATGCATAGTGCATGTTGTTTTTCCTTGCCTAACGACAAATTATTTTTTCCTTGACCAATAACCAAGAAAAACTATATCGAGTTTCTACTACGTAACAAAAGAATGTTAGAAATGTGTTCCCAAACATAGATTACTCTATTAAATGTTCCTACATGTGCTTATAGAAGTGTGTGCATAATAATAATGCTAGCCCGTGCAGTTGCACGGGTTGACGACTAGTGAAAATAATTGGACACTTCCTGAGCCAACTCCCGAGCCTATTCCTAAACCAACTCTGAAGAAAAGAGGTGTTCTATTTCTCAGTCCTGAAGTATGCAAGAGGCAAAGAAATCCATGAAAGAAAAGGTTATTAAAGCTGAAGATGTTAAGAATTTACCTCCAATTGAAGAAATACATGGTCTTAATTTACCGCCTGTTGAAGAAACACATGGACTTTATAACCCGACACAGGTAGTAAAGGTAAATTCTCTCTGTAGATATGATAAAGCTGAAATCCCATTCACCAAGTTTGCTAGCCCATGCTTAGATGAGTTTGATAAATTTATGGTTAAGCAAGAAGACTTTAATGCTTATTTTGGTAGAGAATTAAAATGCAGTGCTGATATGCTTGAACACTTGAGTGATTATATGGCAAATGTCGAAGGTGAACTTAAACTTATTAGTAAACATGCTACTATGGTTACCACTCAAGTAGAACAAGTACTTAAAGCTCAAAATGATTTGCTCAGTGAATTGAATAGTAAGAATAAGGACTATGCTGTTAGAGTTATGACTAGAGGTGGTAAAATGACTCAGGCACCTTTGTATCCTGAAGGCCACCCTAAGAGAATTGAGCAAAATTCTCAGAGAAATAATATAGATGCACCTAGTACTTCTAAAAGGAAGAAAAAGAAAAATGATAGGACTTTGCATGCTTCTATTGAACCTATTGCTGAAACACCTGAGAATTCAAATGATATCTCTATTTCTGATGCTGAAACACAATCTGGTAATGAACCTGAAACTAGTGATAATGTTAATGATAATGTTCATGATGATGCTCAACCTAGCAATGATAATGATATAGAAATTGAACCTGCTGTTGATCTTGATAACCCATAATCAAAGAATCAACGTTATGATAAGAGAGACTTTGTTGCTAGGAAACATGGTAAAGAAAGAGAACCATGGGTTCAAAAACCCATTCTTTTTCCTCCCAAACCATCCAAGAAAAAGGATGATGAGGATTCTGAGCGCTTTGCTGAAATGATTAGACCTATCTTTTTGCGTATGCGTTTGACTGATATGCTTAAAATGAATCCTTATGCTAAGTACATGAAAGATATTGTTACTAATAAAAGAAAGATACCGGAAGCTGAAATTTCCACCATGCTTGCTAATTATACTTTTAAAGGTGGAATATCAAAGAAACTTGGAGATCCAGGAGTACCAACTATACCATGCTTCATTAAAAGAAACTATGTTAAAACTGCTTTATGTGATCTTGGAGCCGGTGTTAGTGTTATGACTCTCTCTTTATATTGTAGACTTGATTTGAATAAGTTGACATCGACTGAAATATCTTTGCAAATGGCTGATAAATCAACTGCTATACCTGTCGGTATTTGTGAGGATGTGCCTGTTGTGGTTGCAAACATTACTATTTTAACGGACTTTGTTATTCTTGATATTCCCGAGGACAATAGTATGTCTATTATTCTTGGAAGAACCTTTTTGAATACTGCAGGAGCTGTTATTGATTGCACCAAAGGCAATGTCACTTTTCATGTTAATGGTAATGATCATACGGTACACTTTTCGAGGAAACAACCTCAAGTTCATAGTATTAATTCTATTGGAAAAGTTCCATCGATTATTTTTGGAGGTTTTGAATTTTCTCTTCCTACTGTCAAGAAGAAATATGATATTCTTATTGTTGGGGATGTGCATATCCCCGTTGAGGTAACCTAGTGTTATTCGAAAATGCTCGGGTTCCATGTTATTCGGAATGAGTTTGTTAACAAGACTTGATCAACCTTGTTAGTGGATTCCTTTTTATGAGCATGAGATGGATGAATTTAGAAGACACAACTCTCTGTACCCTCCCTTTACTTTCTGTTATTTATATTAAATAAAGTAAAAATAGTATTTTCTGTTTGTTATCTGAATTATACGTGCAATTTAAAAATACCCCACAAATCTGATTTTAGAGATTTTCTTGCTAGTATAACTGTGGGAGAGTCCAGAGATATAACACAGGCTACCATAGGGAGCATTCACTTTCCTGCTATACATTATTTTGCTCTCTTCATAGGTAGGTGCATAAATGGTTAGGATGAAGCATGTCACACGTGTGTCCCCGACCTCAGTATTCTTAGGAGTGCTGTGTTAGGAGATAAATCTTATAATTTGGGAGCCATTGTTGCACGTAGGTTGCATCTTAATAGATTTAATGGAGATTTCTTTGGTGGAATTTATGCAACCTGCATAGCTAATTTTCTTGGTGTAACCATACGTGAGGATGATATTGAGTTGCCTCTTACTTATTTGGATTATGAGGCTATGGTTCGTCATCAGTTGGTTGAGAGGAACGATCAGTTCCTCCAGTACCGGCTAATCTTTGACAGACGACACACCTATCACGTTGCTCTCCCTGCTTCTACTTTCCTTGATTTTCAGGCAAAAGGGAGATATTTCATAACCAGAGAGGAGGTGGAAGAGTATAAGAGGAGGGCTGCGATAGCTCGCCTCCAAGCTGCAGCCCACGATGCAATGACTGCTGCATCTCAGTACGACCCCAGTTACAACTTTGGATATCCGCCAGGCCATCCGTGGCATTAGACTAACTTAGGCCAAAAGCCTAAGCTTGGGGGAGTACGTATTCTCACCGACATTACATTCATGTTCACACACTCATTGCTAGATGTCGGTGCTCATGCTTTTTCATTGTATCATCCATGTTAGTTTATTTTCTCTTTTTATGCTTTCTTCTTGTGTGTTTGATAAACCTTAAGAAAAAAATATTAGTTGTAGCTTTTAATTAGTTTAATTTCCATGCTTGTAATAGTAATTAAAAAGAAAACCCCAAAAGATTTCCTGTTCTTCTTTTTGCTTGTTGGGAGCTTTCCCGTGTAAATAGTTCTATTTCTTTTCTTTTCTTTGGGGGTCGATAGGAGAAGACCATGATTAAATTGTTGAAGTGGCTCTTATATGCATTATTGTTGATCTGACAAAAGAGCCCATATTGCCTTGTCTTCTCCTGTTTATTGAATGCCTGCAGATTCCAGCTTAGTCCAATGCACGTGCACTATTATTATTATTCACATCATTCGGTCATGCACGTGAAAGGAAATTATGACGATATATGATGAACTTATTGAGATGAGAAAATCTGGTATGAACTCGATCTCTCTTGTTTTTGTAAATATGATTAGTTCATCGTTCCTGATTCAGCCTATTATGAATAAACATGTTTGTAATGACAATTATAGATTATAGTTGCTTATGCCATGCTTAATTAGCTAGGAGCTTATAATGGTTTACCTTGCATGCCAACATGCTATTAAAATGGTTGTGATGCGGTATGATAGGGTGGTATCCTATTTTGAATGATTTAAGTGACTTGACTTGGCACATGTTCACGCATGTAGTTGAAACAAAATCAACATAGCCTTCACGGTATTTATGTTCATGGTGGATTATATCCTACTCATGCTTGCACTCAATGTTCATTAACTTTAATGCATGTTCATGGCTGTTGTCTCTCTCTAGTTGGTCGCTTCCCAGTCTTTTGCTAGCCTTCACTTGTACTAAGCGGGAATACTGCTTGTGCATCCAACTCCATAAACCGCAAAGTTATTCCATATGAGTCGACCATATATACCTACCTATATACGGTATCTACCTGCCGTCCAAGTAAATTTGTATGTGCCAAACTCTAAACCTTCAAATAAACATTCTGTTTTGTATGCTCGAATAGCTCATGTATCAACTAGGGATGTCTGTTGCTACCTCTTGAGCACAGCGTTGGATTTCCTTGAAGAGGAAAGGATAATGCAGCAAAGTAGTATAAGTATTTCCCTTAGTTTTTGAGAACCAAGGTATCAATCCAGTAGGAAGCTGCACGCAAGTCCCTAGTACCTGGACAAAACAAATAACTCCTTGCAACCAACGTGATAAGGGGTTGTCAATCCCTTCACGGTCACTTATGAGAGTGAGATCTGATATATATGATAAGATAATATTTTTGGTATTTTTATGATAAAGATGCAAAGTAAAATAAAAGCAAAGGAAATAACTAAGTATTGGAAGATTAATATGATGAAGATAGACCCGGGGGCCATAGGTTTCACTAGTAGCTTCTCTCGAGAGCATAAGTATTTTACGGTGGGTGAACGAATTACTGTTGAGAAATTGACAGAATTGAGCATAGTTATGAGAATATCTAGGTATGATCATGTATATAGACATCACGTCTGAGACAAGTAGACCGACTCCTGCCTGCATCTACTACTATTACTCCACTCATCGACCGCTATCCAGCATGCATCTAGAGTATTAAGTTCATAAAAACATAGTAACGCCTTAAGCAAGATGACATGATGTAGAGGTATAAATTCATGCAATATGATAAAAAAATCATCTTTTTATCCTCGATGGCAACAATACAATACGTGCCTTGCTGCCCCTACTGTCACTGGGAAAGGACACCGCAAGATTGAACCCAAAGCTAAGCACTTCTCCCATTGCAAGAAATATCAATCTAGTAGGCCAAACCAAATTGATAATTTGAAGAGACTTGCAAAGATAACCAATCGTACATAAAAGAATTCAGATAAGATTCAAATATTGTTCATAGATAATCTTGATCATAAACCCACAATTCATCGGCCTCAACAAACACACCGCAAAAAGAAGATTACATCGAATAGATCTCCACAAGAGAGGGGGAGAACATTGTATTGAGATCCAAAAAGAGAGAATAAGCCATCTAGATAATAACTCTGGACCCGAAGGTCTGAGTTAAAGTACTCACACTTCATTGGAGAGGCTATGGTGTTGATGTAGAAGCCCTCCGTGATGGATGCCCCCTCCGGCGGAGCTCCGGAACAGGCCCCAAGATGTGATCTCATGGATACAGAAGGTTGCGGCGGTGGAATTAGGTTTTTGGCTCCGTATCTGATCATTTGGGGGTACGTAGGTATATATAGGAGGAAGGAGTACGTCGGTGGAGCAACAGGGGAACCTCGAGGGTGGAGGGC